>NC_087203.1:103822664-103852664 GCF_015104395.2 Macrobrachium nipponense
TAACCTCCTTGTAACTCATGTCCTGCTTCCAACGGTTATAGTATATTAAGTTCACTTGTTTTTAAAAAATAATGTCCTCATTGTCATATTTTGCAACTTATCATGCAACTGCCTTTGAATTAAATCATCTATGATTTAAAGAAGAAATATCTAACAATATACCAAATCTCTACCATATAAAACAAAGATGCTTAATTTGAATTTTTGCAATAAATTCCGTTAATGTTTCCAAGGTTTGTTGTAAGCATCACTGTCATGGTAATTGCTTTTATAGCAAAAGAAGAATTACGAAGTTAAAGGAAAGGAAAACGCATCTTCGAGAAGTTATGCAGCAACAGAGGGCTTTCGTGCATGTGTTGGAGGGTGCCTGTTCTCATGATGGTTCTAGAATACGGCAGGAGTATTAATGGAAACTTGACAGGCGGCCGACGTGGACGGGTGAGGAAACGCCGCTTATTTCCTGATGCTAATACTTCCTTCGTCGGAGATTCTTCTTAATCGTTCCCGTCGTCCTCGGGAGTCTGTGACCGTTCGCTGGTTAACGCCCCGCCCCCACCAGAATGCCTTATAAATACTACTGACGAACGTAGGAGAAGGCAGAGCTTATTCAGTAAGAGTCCACAGATCAGATTATCAGTGAGAGCCCAGCAACAGAGATCAAGAGAAGAAGGAACAGACGAATGGATCAGAGAGGAAAAAGGTGCTCGAGTTGTTTTTTAATCGAAATCTGGTCAAGTCGCCCAGTCAGGGAGAAACGAACCGATGGCATTTTCGGAACGTTGCTCAAGCCTTGAAGAGAAAGAAACATTCTTACAAGAGGTTTTCAAAGGAGGTTTTGCTGCCCCTTCAACGGTATCAAAGAATAAAGACATTATTTTTCTGCAATACAGAGTCAAGCAAGCACGTCTACAACTAACAGTTCTCCTTTTGGTGAAGCCCACCCGCTTCGAGCCATAGATATCCGACCAGCGCAAAACTTGCCAGCAAGTATTAACATTAACGTCAACTGTTTCCCCAGTTTCATGCAAGTGTAAGAATTTTACCTTTTTTGCTTGTGTAAAAGGTTGGTGATACCATTCTGCATTTACTGTTTGTTAGTAAGCTTGTAAATAACCTTTGTTGTGTTTTTGTTGTATCTTTCTTATATTCGTATCCCCATCCCCAGTTTCAAACTGTTGGGTTGTTGAATTCTTTTTGTTTATTTTCGTTATCGCAACTTGGGAGCGGGACCCTCTCGGGGTTTGTGTAACACACCCTTTTTTCCCTTTTTTAATAATGTCTCTGTTTTCTAAAACAATGAACGTAACCCAGCAATTACCTTTAAAATAAATTTGGGTCTGAGAAACTACAATGTACAATGATGCTTTAAATTTTTTTCGTGGATTCTTGTTTCAACGTTTTCTTTTCAAATCTTCTGTAAAGAAATTCCAAATCATTCTGTAAAGAATAAAACAATTAATACAGATAAAGTTGATGAACCTCCAAGAACATCACGATGAGAGTTCTAATCAAAAGAATGACAATCGGTGAAAACACGCCACAGGACAAAACTGCCTTTCATAAAACACTTTTTGCAATTTGTAATGTGCTGTATGATGGATTAAAATGTTACACATTCGCCAGAAAGCAGGACTCTGGTGAACTTCTTATTTTGTGCAATGTTGCGTAAAGCGCATCTATTTCTTGTTCTTTTATGTGACCAACATATACCATTCCTACCCAACCATCAGGGCTTTTCAATGGATGGCTGGCGATAGTCAATCATTTATCCGCCGAATGAAAAACAAAACTGATGAACCGCTGAGTAAAGACGTTTGGGTTATTTTAATCCAAAATTTTAATTTTGTAGGAAACATTGGTTAGTTACCCAGCATTCCCAGTTCATGAGGCAGAAACAATGGTTATGAATCAATTGAAAACTTATGAAAACTTACACACACACAACACAACCACACACACACAAACCACCACACACACCAACCACACCCACATATATATTATATATATCTATTATATATTATAGATAATAAATATTATGATATATCCTATATTATTTATATATATATATATATATTAATATATATATTATATATATATATATATAATATTATATATTATCTGTCTATCATATATCATTTTATTTTAATATATATTATATATCTATATTATATAGATAATATAATAATATTAATATATATCTATATAATATAATTATCTATATATCTATACCTATTATTATTATACATATATATCTACTATATTATATAATATACTATATATATCGATATATATAATTATAGTATATATATTCTGTGTGTGTGTGTTGTGTGCGTCGTGCGTGTTTGTTATGTGGTGTTGTGCGTGTGGTATGTGTGTTGTATGGTGTTTATGGTGTATGGTGGTGTAATGGGATAATTACCATTTTAAATAGTAATGTGGATACATTACTTTAGAATCTTATAAGTCACGTAATCAGGTCAGGAAGTCATGAAGGAAAGTCCTGTGCCCAAAACCACAGTCCAGGAGGTGTAGGTGAGCGTTGTTGAAGCTTAGCTAAGGACACAAACATAGAAAAAAACCAACAAACATCAAACCTACCATTCATGGGAGCCCTTACTTCGGTTCTCACGCGAACTTGAAACGAGTATGTGTTCTTAACTTAGATAAGTAAGTACGGTTCTATACCTGTATCTTTGTGATTAGTTTTTGCTCGCCTATGATTTTGTAAATGAATTATAAACTCGGACTTCCTCTCCAGCTCTTTCTCATACACACATTCAAAGCACTTCTCTGCAAGCTATCTCAAGATGTAAGTCTTTGAAAAAATACAGTATATTTTGGCTACTCTTGTTTGTTTCCAACGACTTACCCTCTACCCCCACCATGAATATGCGAATATCGAGTTCCAGAGAATTATCGTTAGCAGTTCAACTAGGAAGGAAGGAAAGAAAGATGAGAGAGAGAGAGAGGCGATGAGAGAGATGAGAGAGAGCGAGAGAGAGAGAGAGATCATCACTTACTGGATGTTTGCCTTATGCCAAACCAAAATTACCAAACAGGTAGTCCGTTGTAAACCCACGGCTTACCACGACACCACACACACACACCCCACACCATATATTATATTATATTATATATAATATATATATATATATTATATATATATATATCTTATATATATATATCTAATATATTATATGTTGGTGTGTTGTGTGGGTGTGTCACAAGCCCCACAAACCACAACACACCACACACACACACATACTTATAATATATAGTATATATAGATATATATATGTGTGTGTGTCGTGTGGTGTGTTTTGTGTGTGCGTATGTATTGTATGTATGTACATAAATAACAGACTGGACACAGATAGATAAAACAAAGAGATGATTTGTTGTCCGATATTACTAGCATATTATTCAAAATTAAATTTAGTTGTCACTTCAAGTAATAAATTTCCCAAGCCAAAAAAATTTTCAAATTTTTCAAAAAATTAATAATCAATAATAATAATAATAATAAATCAATAATAATAATAAATAATAAAATAAATAAATAATAATAATAACTAATATGGGAACCAATTAATTCATACAGAATCATACATGCCTGATATTTTATATTGCAAAGACTTTTTTACAATTTTTTTCTTAAACCCACAATAGTTTGCAAGAAAAGTAGGAAAGAGAAATTATCTTTATCTATTTAATATCAGCAGGCATTAAAAGGACACGTAATAATAGTTTTGTCGATTATCAATTTTGTGTGAAAATTGCATGTGTGGGAAAAAAAAGGCATTCTTTTTGTTCATCACATCTAACGCTTATTCATTCCGTCTCCCTAACCATTATCGGAACTTATCCTCACAGCCGGCCTTTTATTAAGACCTTGACGAAAGTAAGCGATTCTCCTTTGGAAGGACATCAATTACTGAATGGCTAGTACATACGTTACTTTGATGCTTCAGTCATGGTCCAAAATTCAAATGCTCTCTCTTCTCTACTCTTTCTCGTTCCTCTCTCTCTCTCTCTCTCTTCTCTATAGATAGTACGCTAGTTGCTGGTTTACATAAAGTACGGAAACGAATGAAAACTCTCTCTCTCTCTCTTCTCATTCTCTCTCTCTCTCTCCCTTCCCTCTCTTTCTCTCTCTCTCTCTCGTTTCTCTCTCTTTCCTAAATAATAACCTTCATAATTCCTATACAAGGGTAACGCCTACCTGTTATATTTTGAATAAGTTACGGGGGGGGGGGGGGGGGGGCAACAGGGACTGCAAAACTCTCTCTCTCTCTCTCTCTCTCTCTCTCTTTAAATTCTATTCCTTCAAAATCCTATACAAGGTACTCTTACTGTTATATTTATTGTTTACCTGCAACCAGACTGCAAAAACTCTCTCTCTCTTTCTCTCTCTTCTCTCTCTGGGTGAATGGAATAGTACTGCCTCCATTGATATGGAGCTGGTATAGCCCTTTCGAAAAAACACTAAAATAAAATAAAATAAGTGGCGAAGGAGGCGGTAAGTTTCACTTACGATAAAAAAGATGGTTAAAAGCGACCTTTTCTCTCCCCATTGAAAACTGGCGAGAGTGAACGGGAATTGCCCTCCTGGAGGAATGATTGGGGTAAAATTATGGAACTTCCCCGCAAAGTGATGACCTTTAAAATGTTGAATGTTACTACCCCTTGGCGAAAACCTCGTTGCAATGAAAGAGCTAACTTAAAACAAGTATTACCCCACGTTCACCATTAACCAATGTAAAAGGCATCTCTCTCTCTCTCCTCTTCTCTCTCTCCTCTGGAGCTATTTTTTGAACTTTTCCATAAAAATTACCTCAATCTAAAGAACAAAAAGTAACTGCAGATTTATGTAATACACTATTATATATATATATATTACTATATCGTAATAATAGATAGAATATATATCTATGAGATAGTATATATAGATTAGTATTATGGTACTGATAATTATTTATAGATTATATATAGCTATATGATATTATATGATATTTAGAGTATGAGATATAAGTATATATATATATTATATATATATATTATGATATATATTATATATTAATATATTATATATTATATGACTATATAATATATTATCTTATATAATAGTATATATATATAGCTAATATATATATATATGATAATTATAGATAATATTAATTATATATATATATCGATATATATAGTAAAGACTATATATGTATATATCGATATATATATCTGGAATATATAATTGTAATATATATAATATATATAGTAAATAGCGTATTATTATATGATGAGAGATTAATGATATTATAGATATAATCTATATATTAGATATATACGAATATATATATAAAATATTATAATATATATATATATAGTATATATTATATATATTATAATAATTGATATAATATATTATTATATATATAATATATATATTCATATATATATATATATAATATATATAATAATAGTATATAGATATCATATATATATTACTATTTATATACTATATTTGTAGAATTATATATATATTCTATATGATATATATTAGATAATATATAAGTATATATTGAGATATATTATATTCTATTATATGAATAATGATTAGTATATGATATATATTAATAATATATATTGATATAGATATTATATATAACTATATATATATATATATATATATATATTATATATCTATAGGTATTATATATATAGGATTATATTATTATATATTATGATATATATATATATATATAAATATATATATAATATATATGATATATATTAATATATATATATATATATTATATATAATATTATAATATATATATTTATATTATATATTATATATATATATATATATATATATAATATATTCTATAGTATATATAGTTAGATATTATATATATTAATATATCTATTTATAAAATATTATAATACTATATGATATATTAGATATATTATTTTAATTATATATAGTATATATATATATATATATAATTATATTTATATATATCTGTAATTTCTATATATTTATATATAATAAGGAGATATATATATATATATATCTATAGTATATATATATTAAAATATATAATTAATATATACTATTAATATATAATAATATATTATATATATTATTATATAGTATATATATTATTATATGATATATATATGTTGTATAATAATATTATATATAGATAGATATATATCTATAGTAATTATATATATATAGGTGCATATATATAGTATATTATGAATTATATATATATATATATATTAATATAAATATATATATATATATATATATATATATTATATAAGAATATAATATATATATCATTATCATATATATATTATTATATATATAATATATAATATTAATAATATAATAAACATATATTATAATTATTAATTATATATCATATATATATATATTATTAACTATAATATAATATATATATTAGATATATATATATATCTATATTATATATATATTATATCTTTATAATATTATATTATATATATAAATATATTGAACAAGACCCCATGAAAACTGACGAACGCTGACCCGCTTAACGTATTGGGCATCAAATGAAATGATTTCTCAGCTTTCTCAGGTCGTTTGCTTCGGCTTTCTATCTCTATGGGAAGTCTGCCACTTCCAAAAAGGTCAACAGCAACATCACATTGGCATACTAAATACATTAGTTAACTATAACCCCCTTCATCTCATAATTATTATATATAATATCTAATATATATATATATATATATATATATATATATATATGTATATTATATATATATATATATAATATATTATATATATATTATATATTCATTATTGAGATGAAGGGGGTTATAGTTAATAATGTTTTACTTAAATGCCGTGGTGAATGTGCTGTGGACCTTTTTGGAAATGCCGCACAGACTTCCCATACGAGATAAGAGCCGTAAGCAACGACCTGAGAAAGCTGATAAAATCATTTCTGATGCATAGTTAAGTCGGGTCAGCGTTCGTCAGTTCATGGGTCTTGTTCAAGTGCCTTTGAGAACTGGCTGCAACCAGTTACATGGGGCATTGACGAAGTGTGCATTCATATGTACGTGTGCGCTTCTCCCCATTAGCCAATTCTATGGGGAGACTTTTCAGAGAGGTCCGTGAGAGAAAGGCAAGATGCTGGAATAGCTCTGCGAAAGATTTTGATTATCTGTGTGTGGTTTTCCGGGCTGAAGATGGGTAAGTGTTATATTACTTTAGCCAAAGGGATGGCTTGTTGTCTGTTTGACATTTGTAAAAATGTCATATTTCATTTAGTGTTTGACTTTGTCTTTACAAGTGCATAACTTAATTGTGTGTTCTCCTGTCTTCGTAACAGACGATTCTGGCAAGGGAACTAAGTGTTCTGGCAAGGGGACCGAGAGTCCTAGGGGCACCGAGAGTCCCGTATGAAGGGAGGTGACTGGTGTGGACTAATTACTGATTAAGACACTTATATGGGGTGGGGTTTAATAAGTTAGTTAGTCTGTGAGACTTGAGTTATTATCTTTCCATTGTTAAATAAATGTTATATTTTTTTTTTCCATATCTCTGACTCTCATTTGATGACCTGTTAGAATTGAGAGAGAGAGAGCGGTCACTTGGAGAGAGAGAGAGAGAGAGATTGAGTGCATTGTCAGTTGCCTATCGCTTTGGTTTCACACATACCAAATAAAATACGAGATTCTTATCTCGTAATAGTGGTGGCAGCGATTTAAGGTGCTTTTATGTGTTTTTATAAGCTGCTGCAGGTACGCTAACGAAGAGACAGGTGACCAGTTAGACAGGGGTTATGATCATTTCGCAGACATAATACTTAGCGGTGGTTTTCGAACAAAAAAGCCTTGTGGGATTGTGGGAAAATTGTTAAATTGTTAGATTACCGTTGCTAAGTGAAAGGGTAGAGGAGAATATCCATCCATGAGGATGAGTTTACTGAGGAAAGAAATTGTTTTAGGGTCATCAAATTCGCCTGTACCGAGACGCTCTAAAGGCGCAAGTGACTCAGTCTGGCTTGTGAGTGAAAGATCGGCAAGTGCCTTCTCGCCGAGCGCGTTTGCGTTGTGCCAATGAGATTCGTGTGTTGTAATTACACAGATTCCCGGGTGGTTTTCTCTCATTTGAAGATGTAAGTGTTACGTTATTGTTTTTTGACTTTGTGTATGAGTCATTTTTGAAGTTAAAGAGGCAGTTCACAGTACCGTTTTTTTTCTCATGGAGTAGAATGTGGATGTTTTTTTTTTTTTTTTTCTTTCTTGGCACATGTTAAAAGAGACGCATTCGTCTTTGTTTAGTGTATACGTGTGTATGAATAAGTTTTCATACATGCGAATCTGTGCTTGAGTTGCATTTCTTTGTTTGGAGACAGAGAGCGGCCACTCATTTTTACGGCTCAGCACATTTCTGCTGACCGGCGCAGAGAGCATTGCAAGGAGAGGGTAGTGGCCTGCCTCGGGGGCATTGCATACCGGGAGGGTACTACTACTGGTCTGCTCGGGGGCTACTCAGACAATGTTTCAGGGGGGTGGTCTATCGCTCAGTGGAGGGTGAAGTTCTCTTTTTTTTCTCAGTAGAGGGGGTGAAACTCTTTGTTTTTTTTTTTTTTTTTCCTCAGTGGGGGTGAACTCCTTTTTTTTCTCTTTGTCGGGGTATTGGGAGACGAAATTTGCCCTTGACAATGAATGCCACAGGACATCAGCTGAGAATGATTAGTTGATGATGTGAGATGCCTTAGGGCCTTATTTTTTTCAGAAAAAAGATTTTTCTTTCTCTTGAATGAAGAGAAAAGAAATGAAATGCATTGGAAGTGTGTACATTTCCTTATGCTTTGGAAGGCACAAATATAATGGGGACACAGAGATTATTATTATTTTTATTGTGTTGGAGAGATTGCTTTAAAAGTGGTGCTGGGTGATGATGAGTGATGGTGAGTGCCGATGAGTGGTATTGTATCTGGTGTTGTATCTGATGATACTGGTGATTGGTGTTGTTGGTGTTGGCTGGTATTATGGGGTGGCAATGGCGATAAATACCGTGGAAATGGCAATATTAATGCTTTTACTGGTGACACAGGAGATATTTTTTATGGGGAGATATTTTACAATGAATAATTTTTTTATGGGAGGGTTACTTAAGTAGAATTAACATTACTTGAGACATATTTTACGAGAGATTTTAAGATATTTCATGGGAGATTATTTTATAATTATTACAGATAATTATATTATTGGAGAATTATTTACCAATGAATTATGGGAGAAGTTTTGTGGTTAATTAATTTTATTGAGTTTTTATAAACTTTGGAGAATATGTCAGTCGTTCATGAGTGATGAATCTGGCTGAATCTTGATGAATCTTACTGAACTTTTGGTGAATTTTGTGCCAAATATTTGGAGAATGGACAAGCATTAACATTAGCAATGTTTTTTATACTAATACTAGTGATTTTGATGATAGCCATTTTGGTGATACTGCTGATAATGATAATGATAATTCTGATACTGATTTTGTTTGGTATACTAATACTGGGTGCTGTAATGCTATCAAAGGTGGAGAAATTCTTTTTTGAATTTGGGAGGAACTAACAACTCATTTTTCTTTTCTTTTTTATGAGTTCAGCAGATAATTGCTTGACATATACGTGAGTCATGAAGATAGTTAACAGAGCCGTTGATTTTTTCTTTTCTCCTTTTTTGGAAGTTAGCATCGCCGACATAAGTTTTTTTTATCATGGGTGAATTTGAATTTATTTTTTCTCTCCAGTTTGTGTGAATATTTTTTTTTAATGTCTTAGTTCGTGACTTAGAGTCATTTTTGTTCGGGAATGTGTTTGTGTTTTCAGCTGTGATGCTACAGAGAGATATGTGGGATTTTTGCATTTTTTGCATTTTTTTGAATGCATACGTAAAGGCACTACATTTTTTTTTCTGGATATTTATGTTCCAGAAATTGTGAGTTTCTTGCACAATACCTTTGTTGTATTTGTGACAACTTTGCCAGAGATAGGAAACTTGGCTAAGTTTCTAGTGGCCTATGTCGTAGTGCATATGGAGAAGTCTTTGCTTAGACACTGAATTTGGAGTTCTGTTATAATGAGTTGTGGCACATTGGTGATTTTTTCTAGAATTTCCTAGACAATTTTTTTTGCCGAGTTTTTGCCCTTTTTCAACAGTTATGCTAATAAAAGAGTTTATAGTTTTTGACTATAACATTGAGTTATTCTCTGGAGAATTGGAGGTATATTATTTTGGAGTTATAATTTGAGATATAATATATTGGAGATATATTTTTGGCCATTTGATATTTGCCTATGGTGGTGAGAGCTATGTTTAGTTCAATTATTTTGCAGCCATCTTTGTTGCAAATGGAGACACATTTTTGAGGAGATATATGGGGCAATATTTGTGAGTGGGTCAGCTATGATGCTTTGAGTGCGCATTTTTTTGGAGATGGGGATTTCATTTTTTGATTATCCTGATTGGAGATATTTTTTGGAGACTCATATAATTCCACATGGAGTTATTGGTGAAATAGAGATAAGTGTTTTTATTTTGCCGAAACAGAGGTGAATATTTTTTTATTCCTGGAGTGGTGGTTTTTATTAACACGTGGTTATTGGGAGAAGTAAGAGGGAATATGGTGTGGGGGTGGCTGTTAATCAAATGGAGGAAATATTTTTTATCACCGGAGTGGTTTTATTATTAATATAGTGAAATATATGAAGGTGGAATTAATCTTTGGCGGGTGACCTTTTTTGTGGTTATGATTTTTTGAGTTGAATTCCTAGAGTTTTCTCGAGCCAAGAAAAGAGTTCTGTGGTTCTTTCTTTTGGTTTCGTGACTAATTGGAAGCAAGTGGCATTACTGCATTGTGGTCCTATGGAGATGTTGTTGGCATATTTTATGTTCACAAGTGTGTTATTTTTGGAGGCATATAATTGCTGCATTACGAGTTTATCATAGTTTTTTTTATCCCGAATAGGTGATAATTTTTTATATAATTGGGCAGTAACATGTGAGAGATATGTCTTTAAGACAAATTTTGAGCAGCTTAGTCGTATCCTGGAGATAATTTAGTGAAATGTGCTTACTGATTTCAGTTAGAACCTTTCTTGAGAATCATGAGTTTCCGAACTTGCGAGTCTGACTAGACATTCTTTTTGTGCCGCAGTTTGAGCACATGTGTCCGCAGGTGGATTTTCTGCTGACAAACGCTGTGATGAGTCCTGTGTGCTGATTCCTTTCCTCTAGCGGTGATTGCTCAGAAGTTTTGCAATATCTGGAATGTTGACCATAACATTTCACGAAAGTGCACTGTGTCGGTCGCATGAAAGTTGCCATGGCAAAAATTCCGTAGCTATAAACATGTGGTATTTATGGGGAAGAAGTGGGATTATGTATATTATGCATATATTGTGTGTTTTTGTGATTGGGAACGTTTACTTGTGATTATCCTTTTTTTATTTTTTCTTCCTTTTCCTTTAAGAGATGTAATTGGGATTGAGCTTTAAATAGCATTTTTTTTTGGACGGGAGATGTAATTTATCAGGTTGTGATTTACATAAATGGGCGTTTGACATTAAGTCTCATTGTGATTAATTATATGAATTGTTAAAGGGGTTTTTGCTATTAAACGTTGGCGATTTTTACTGATTTTGTGAGTTGCTGTAATATCAGAGCTTGAGAGAACATTTTTTAGTTTTGGGTCTAGGCTCGTTACGTGCATATTTTTTCTTGGGCTCATTTACTTTTTTTTTCTTTTTTTACTTGTGATAACATTCGAGTTGTGCATTTCATATGTATGTGCGCGCGTCTTCCGTTGATAATGTATCATAGCCAAGTCTATGTGGAGACTTCAGAGGTCCGTGAGAGAAAGGCAAGATGCTGGGAATAGCTCTGCGAAAGTTTTTGATTATCTGTGTGTGGTTTTCCGGGCTGGAGATGGGTAAGTGTTATATTACTTTAGCCAAAGGGATGACTTGTTGTCTGTTTGACATTTGTAAAAATGTCATATTTCATTTAGTCTTTGACTTTTTCTTTACAAGTGCATAACAGACGATTCTGGCAAGGGAACTAAGTGTTCTTGCAAGGGGACCGAGAGTTCTAGGGGGACCGAGAGTCCCGTATGGAAGGGAGGTAATTGGTGTGACTAATTACTGATTAAGAAATTTACATATTGGGGTTTAACTAAGTTAGTTAGTCTGTGAGGACATGAGTTATTATCTTTCCATTGTTAAATAAATGTTATATTTTTCCATATCTCTGACTCTCATTTGATGACCTGTTAGAATGGAGAGAGAGAGAGAGAGAGAGAGAGAGAGAGAGAGAGAGAGAGAGAGAGAGAGAGAGAGAGAGGATTGAGTGTATTGTCAGTTGCCTACCGCTTTGGTTTCACGCATACCAAATAAAATACGAGATTCTTATCTCGTAATATATATATATATATATATATATATATATATATATATATATATATATATATATATATATATATACATATATACATATATATATATATATATATATATATATATATATATATATATATATATATATATCTATACATATATATATATGTGTGTATATATATATATATATATATATATATATATATATATATATATATATATATCTATCTATATGTATATATATATATATATATATATATATATCTATATATATATATATATATATATATATATATACTATATCTATATATATATATATATATATATCTATATTATATGTCTATATCTCTATATATATATATATATAATTATATATATATATGTATATATATATATATATATATATATATATATATATATATATATATATATATATATATATATCATGTGTTATATATATAGTATGTATATATATATCATATATAATATATATATATATATATATATATATATATGTAGACGATTTTTTTTAAGTAAAACGTTATTATTTTTATTACATTTTAAAAACATTTCGGTACATTTCAGAATTTCAACCCAGTCGAGTAATTCAACCGTGTATCACTCAAGGAAAGCCTAGTAAAACCGGCCTTTGGTAATGAGGAATCATTCATTTGAGGCAAAATACGAATTTACGTTCCACTTCATTTGATTTCAAATGTAAACCGTCTATTTGCATTTACAATAATCAAAACTGATATATGCAATCAGATTTATTCAAATGCGTACCCGTAAGAGATACGCCCACAAAAAATAAAACGCGATATATCTACGCGCGTTTTCCCTTACCGGTTCTCAGCAAGTCTTTTGGATGGGGCTACTAGCCCTATCCTCCTCCACCCTGGGTGCGCCTAGCTAAGTGAAGCAGGTCAACAGTGATGTTCATTACCTGCCTCTCCATTTATTAAGGCCGATTCCATCATTTGACTTTTGTACCGGCAGTGCTGCTATAAAATTATACATGACAAATTCCAGTTTATTCTATGGTTATGTTCATTTATATGGTTGAAAATAGCTGAGTTCTGTTGTCCATACCTAACTAAACCTGTAAATCCGATGTAAGATTGGTCACAGTCCTGGCATGGGATTTGATAAACCCAGTGTCCTTGGGGGATGTCTTTTGTTGGACGTTAATCAGGGATTTGGCTAAGGTGTTTGGGTAAGTAAAGGCAAAAGGGTTAGATTTTCCGAGGTCTGAGTCACCTTCTAATTCTGCCCAGGTGTGGAATTTTTATTTATTACGTTTGCTTTGTGAATTGCTTTCTCAATTATATGGTCAGGATACTTTAAAGACGAAAGTTAATTACGAATTAGTTCAAATTCTTTTTCCAGAAAATATGGGGAACAAATTCGTAAGGCTCTTAAGAACAGGTTGCCTGCTACACCTATCTTGAATAGCAATGTCGTGATAGCTAAGTAGTGAATGTATGAAAGTGAGAACGTTGGTTTTCTGTATTTGGTAAATTTGTATTCTGTCATGTCTCTCATTATTAAAACCAAAACACTTAGCCAAATCCCTGATTAACGTCCAACAAAAGACATCCCCCAAAGACACTGGGGTTTATCAAATCCCATGCCAGGACTGTGACCAATCTTACATTGGATTTACAGGTAAATCACTTCCCCAGAGATTAATACAACACAAACGGTCAGTTAGGTATGGACAACAGAACTCAGCTATTTTCAACCATATAAATAAACATAACCATAGAATAAACTGGAGTTTGTCACGTATAATTTATAGCAGCAACTGCCGGTACAAGAGTCAAATGATGGAATTGGCCTCAATAAAAGAGAGGCAGGTAATGAACATCTCAAAAGGAGCATGTGTTTCAGATACGATCGACAAGATTTTCATTCAACTAACGCTTAGAAGATTAAAGGATTATCAGCGTGGCTGACCTAAATTGGCTTGCCTGTGGATGACCTCTTGGTTATAAATACCATCTTTTCTGTAAACTTTTCTCATTCAATCCTACCTGAAGAGCGAGACAGCAGTCTCTGAAATATAGTACTTTTCTCTCTATATATATATATGGGCTCCTTTTATTAGATGGAATTCTGTTGTAACAGAACATTTTTACCAGTCATATATATATATATATATTATATATATATATATATATATAATATATATATATATATATATATATATATCGAACTACAAATGTCTTTTAATATCTAATTCGCTCTACCTCGAAATTAATATATTTTCCATATATGTTTAACCGAGGGGAATTTATTAAGCGATAGTAGAATTGCGATCGACAGGCGCAAACCATCGACCTCTCAATTCCAGGACTGGCATTGAAGCCCAAACCTACCACCCCGCCACCGCAAGACATCTCTTGCGGTGGCGGGGTGGTCTGGGCTTCATTGCCAGTCCTGGAATTGAGAGGTCGATGGTTCGCACCTGTCGATCGCCAATTCTATTATCGCTTAATAAATTCCCCCTTGGTTTAAACATATGAAAATATATGAATTCTGAGGTAGAGAAAAATTAGATATTAAAGGACATTTGTAGTTCGATATATGTATATGAATCACGGTAATGTGATAGACTTATATATATATATATATATATATATATATATATATATATATATATATATATATATACATATACATATATATATCCTTTGTAAGTGGCCATATCCGAAAACAGTTCCTGTCTCATAAATCGCTGTATGATAATGAATGTTATTATCTGTTCCGTATGCATGATAAATTAATGCAACAGACAGACAGACAGAGATTATTGATGCTAAGGCTCATATTAAAGTGGCCACCCGAAGAGATCATGCATTGAGGAGATTTATTTCAAACTGACAGAGAGAGAGAGAGAGAGAGAGAGAGAGAGAGAGAGAGAGAGAGAGAGAGAGAGAGAGAGAGAGAGAGAGAGAATTTGTTGTAAAAATTCCAGTTAAAGGAAATAGTGCCTCATACGAGGCTTAGACGAAATACTTCGATTTCAGGCATCACTGCCTTAGATCTCTCTCTCTCTCTCTCTCTCTCTCTCTCTCTCTTGCATTAATTTATAATGCACAGACAGATCTTAACATTCATACGCACGTAGCGATTTATAAGATAGGTTATGCCCACCCACAGTGGAAAGCAACAATGTTCGGAATAATAAAACAAAATATGAATGGAAATATATAAACCAAAATCAACTATAAAAATTACCCAAGCAATCTTTCCTTAGCAAACGACAGTACAACAAATGATCATGGCGCCTAAAAAAAAGTGCAAAAAAAATATAACGAAGAGCGCCACAAAGACAGTAGGCTAGATACTTAAAGGAAATACATATGTAATCATTAGCTTTCTGGTCAAACGTTCAGCAGTGACGTTGGAGGTCAGTGGAATTACGACAGCTCATCTTCTCAACATTTCGTGCTTTTAATGAAGCTTCTCAACTTTTCTTGCAAGACTCCTCCTGACGCTACAAAATCATTTTCCTTTATGTTTAGTTTTTTTTTTCTGAACTTTTCCACACACACATTGAGATATATTGTTTTATACTTTGGAACGTTATGAAACGAAAATCTTTACATCTTACAAATAAAGTTACAGGGAGATCATACCTATTCACGTGGAATTTCCCTTTTGCAATTTCAACAGTTTTCCGGTAAGATCCGGATATAGTTTAAAGTTTAAGTGATACAAGATACGAAAATTAAATAGGTGGAAAAATTTATTTAAGGTTATCCAAGGCATGAAATGGTGATAGAAGTTCACTCTTGACGTGCATCGGAAGTCACCCCCCGTGTAAAGCGTTGGTCCCGTTGCTGAATAACCACTGGTTCCATGCAACGTAAAAACACCATACAAACAAACAAGGCGTGAAAAATAAATGTGCAGTAAAAATACTTAGAAAAGCATCTTGAAAAAGCATGATATATATTAAAACGACTGTATATTACTGATGACACAATACAAAGAAGCAAGAAACGAAAAACGAGAGCAAATATAAGTTCGTAAAATGAAATAATATCACTTCCAGAAACAGGACCATAAACAAACAGAGAGAAGGAAAGTCACACAAAAACTGTGCGAGATACCGACCCTCCTAACTCCCTTCCACAAAATAAGACAAACATAAGTTTCAAGAGTTTTTCTTTTAACAAAAAAAAAATAATATATAATTTTGAGAGAGAGAGAGAGAGAGAGAGAGAGAGAGAGAGAGAGTAATCAAGTCTATAATTTACAATCAGGTATGCAACCAGTTGTATTTAAGAATGGCAGGGACAAGAAAATAACAAGATGAAATTAGATAAAATGGGCAGTTAGGAAGTCTATAAATAAACAATGGGCATCAAAGTGATGACCTATGTCACGGCAATACTCTTACATTTGTCGAATATATGTGATTTCGCAAAATGGAAAGCATGTGAAAACTGACATATTATATCTTGCGGCAAGAAACATTGCTTGTAAAATATCACTACTGCAAAGATTTGCACGACATTGACTTGAGTACCTGACCTTTCGTCCAAAATCTCAGATTGAAGTCTAAATTGAAAGTACATGACGGTCTCCGTAACTAAGTGAGCTACAGTTGCGATATAAAATGGAAAGAGAGAGAGAGAGAGAGAGAGAGAGAGAGAGAGAGAGAGAGAGAGAGAGAGAATTCACTACAAAAGAACATCTGCGATACAGCAACAGTCGCTTGAACAGGAAACAATTGAAAAATGCGTCGAGGTTTCTTCGGCGCAATCGAGTTTTCTGTACAGCGTATAATCAAGGCAACCGAAAATAAATCTATCTTTCGGTGGTCTCGGTATAATGCTGTATGATCCGCGGCATATGAAACTCTCTGCCGGCCGTGATGGCCTGTGTTGTTGCAGTGCCAGAGGCACGATCATGGTTAAATTTAACCTTAAATAAGATAAAAACTACTGAGGTTAGACGGCTGTGATATGGTATGTTTGAGGATTGGAGGGTGGATGATCAACAAACCAACTTGCAGCCCTCTAGCCTCAGAAGTTTTTAAGATCTGAGGGCGGACAGATAAAATGCGGACGGACAGACAAAGCCAACACAATAGTTTTCCTTTACAGAAAAACAAAAGTAAGCACAAATTCGTAGAGGTATACAGAATAAAATATAATATCAAAATTAAGGATAAGGAGAGGAGCGGATCCATGTATAGACTATGCCTGAACTGGTATATATGGAAATGAATCAAACAATCAGGAGGATGTCAGTGAAACCTAAGAAGCAATTAGACAAACAAGAGGGCCTTGCATTAATCATCAGTAACTAGAACTTTCTATCCAATACCAGGGATTTAGAATCAAGGACAAGGCTCAGAGAGAGAGAGAGAGAGAGAGAGAGAGAGAGAGAGAGAGAGAGAGAGAGAGAGAGAGAGAGAGAGAAAGGCACGGAAACCAGCCCTAATTAACAAATAAGGAAATGATATGCCCTTCGTTACCGTGTACATAATGTTTTAATTAATTTAAAATAATCCCAGGGCTTGCATTACGTTGGTGTCATTTTATGTTGTACACGGTACAAAGAACTGTTGGTTTCTCATTTAATTTCTTAGATACAGTCAAATAAATATATAAAAAAATGCCAGGTAATAAAAGCACTATAAGGGGATAAACCGGTTTTTATAAGGTAATAATTTCAGTTAACGCCTTCAGGTCGAAAATGTGAATTTAAGTGTTTCTTAGTAAGAACGGGAAACGTGCATATACGTATGTTACTAACTTATTTCATGTATGTAACCCTTCTTACGGGCACTAGGCTTAACTATTGGTAACAACCGTAAACAACTGAAGACAAGCGCAAAAAAAAAAAAAAAAATATGAGAAATGTAGCAGTGACAAATATTCCCACGTAATAACTCTCTTGAAAACACCGACGTTCTAAGCAAGGAAAAGGGCAAAAGTTGATAAATATACATATATATATATATATATATATATATATATATATATATATATATATATATGTATATATATATATATATATATATATATAAACCATGCACATAGATACGCAGTACGTAAGAATGACAAAAACAAAAAATAGCGTAGGAAATAAGAAAGACAAAGAGTGACAACTATGGCCAATTTCTACAATCACCGTTTGGATGCAAGCTGACAACGCTACTGAAATTAGCATAAAGGCATAATCAAGATTAGTCTAAAATTTCCACTCAAGAGAAAGTTAGTTAAAAGCGGAAAATTCGAGCAGACACGCACTGACCAGCGTTGTCAAGATGAGACGATATCCTCTTGTACCCTTAAAAGAAAAAAAAATCAAACTGCACCAGTTGTTTTAGAAGGCAAATGCCTTCTTGCAAGCAGACACATTCTCCGCCTTTAGTCAGGTGTTCCGGTTCCTGCCTGTCGGAGTGAAAGAGAATATCAAGGCAAAGTTTTAAGAACAAAGAACTTAGAACCGAAGCATTGAAGTTCTACATTTCCAAAATTAACGCTAGGGGTTTTCAGACACTCCCGAAACAAGCAAGAATTCTCCCGAAGTTTATTTGGTAGAAACGAACAAAATATAATTTCAAGGAAATGTATATTCCAAGAACAGGCATAATTTAAACTCGAGAATCACAAAGGACCAAAACAGAACACAAAAGAATACAGTTATCATGGGTATTAGTTAAACTAGACCAAATTTTGAGTGAAAAAAATATCTTTTAAATTAAAACAATTTTAAAAAACTGAGATGATAAGAAAACGTATAACGTTGTGAATACAAAGAAATATAAACAAACTTCCCATAACATTCATGGAGATCGCAAATTAATAAAAAAAAAATCTAAAGAAAATTTTTGATGAGAGTAAATTAAGAACACACTAATATATATTCTTGAAATGTGTGTGAGAGAGAGAGAGAGAGAGAGAGAGAGAGAGAGAGAGAGAGAGAGACCATTTCCATAACTTCAGAAAATCCGAAGACGTCCTGGAACATACATTGCTCTCGTTCAATCGAGTACAGTAATAACTTGTGTCTCCTAAGAAGTGATTTGGAAAAGGGTGGAGAAATCATTTTTAAACAATAGATACCTATTAATTGTTACGCAAAACATTGCTGTCTTAAATAAGTGAAAACAAAGGTAACCAAAACAAAAGGGTGCAAATGTCAAATATTCCCACCTACGTAAAAATGACACAAAAATAGCGCAAAAAATAAGAGAGAAAGAGCGTAGCAACTACCGCCAATTAGTACCTCAACTGCGCAGACGCAAACAGACAACGCTACTGTAATTAGCATCAAGACGTAATTAAGGTTGGTCCACCATTTCAAGAGAAATGAAATACCAGCGGAGAATTCGAACAGACACACACTGACAGTAGATGTCAAGATGAGACATGATATCCTCTTCTACCTTTAAAAATATATTTCAAGTTGCACTTAGTTGTTTGAACGGGCAAATACCTTTTTTCAAAGCAAACCCATTTTCCGCCTTCAGTCAGGTGTTCTCTTCACCCACGTCGGGTAAAAGAGAATATCGGGTAGTTTTAAAAGAGCAAAGAATAAGGACCGATGATTTCGAGACCTTCACTTTTAAACGAAACTCAAGGTTTCCCGACACTCCTGTAACAAACAAGGAAACACCCCTGTAATAGAAGCAGGAAGCTGCGTATTACAGAATGCACTTTCGAGACAATACGTATTTGCAAAACATGCATAATTTTGTGTCGAGGATGATAAAATACTTGAATGAAAAAAAAAGAAGTGTTACCATGGACACCAGTTAAAATATACCAAATTTCGAAAAAATAAGTAGTTTATGAAAACGAGATAACAGAGATCATAAGAAACAGTAGTATAGCGTGGCGAATACAATAAAAAATACAAAACAGATAGAGTCCAAAATAGTATTCTCGCACGGTCACAAATTAGGAAAAAGATAACTCGAGTGAAACTTTGATTGAGAGAGTAAATAAAAAAGACTGAGAGAGAGAGAGAGAGAGAGAGAGAGAGAGAGAGAGAGAGAGAGAGAGAGAGAGAGAGAGAGAGCTTAGCTGTAACCTTGTCAATTTCTCATGCAGAGAAGTATCTCTAAACATAGCACCCACTCATGAAATAAAAACAAAAAAGGTGAACGTCCCTATTCTCATCTCAAAAGGGCGAAATCTCTTCAAACACAAACTGTCCTCTATTGGATTCACGATGAAAGGAAAGTATCAACTGATCTCTTCAGTGAACAAGATGAGTTTTCTTACGTAGAGAGAGAGAGAGAGAGAGAGAGAGAGAAGAGCGAAGAGAGAGAGAGAGAGAGAAGGAACCTCTTTCAATCACATTGCAAGATCCTTGAAGAGTTTGTTGAGAAGTTTTCAGTTGAATTTTTGTTCCATAAACAAGATCGACGAAAGCCAGATGCGATATAAACTCGATTGAATGTTAAAGTTAGAGAGAGAGAGATAGAGAGAGAGAGAGAGAGAGAGAGAGAGAGGAGAGAGATCTGCGTTATTTTAGCAAATCCCAATACATTTTTTATCGCATTTTGCTCATTCAGTTGAAGACAGTAATCATTGGTATTTCTTATGGAGTGACTGAAAAGGAATGAAAATGTTAATTGTGTACTACAACAGAAGTTTAATAATCCTGAAACAATCCAAGGATCAAAACAATAACACGGGAAAATGCTGAATGAAAGAAAAACAAGGAAAGGCAATATACATAATTCGAAGGAAATGACATAACCTATAAAGAAGCAACTGGAAGCTGGAAAGCAGAAAAAAGAATGGAAGAAGAAAATGCAGGAACAATATGTATGCAAATGAAGGTAAAAAGGGCAGTCAAGAGAGAGACGGATTCATTACGACGGCCTCTTAGCGATAAAGAGAAAAACAAAAAGGATAAACAAATGGCGGAAAAACAAATAAGGGAAAAAAAGATAGGCGTCATTGTGTATTCTCTCCTTTTTTCGTCTACCCTCTTTTGACTCTTGTGTCGGAAAACTGGATATACGTGTCAAAGGTGTCATAACAATTCAATAAAAAAAAAAATCAAGCATTTTGAAGTTGAAATTGTCAGAATTACAAACGATTACAACTCGTCGATATTTGAAGCCAAAAAATAACTTGTTCAATAACTTCAAAATACCATTGCCAAGTACTTGAGAAATGCTTGAAGCCTAAAATAAGCTTCTTCAATATACTTCAAATACCATTGTCAACACGTACTTAAGAAATAACACTGTTATCAACCATAGTTCCGAAGAGTCTAAGATTGCATCCATACAGACGCTCCTCCGTTCTTTTGTTTACATTTGGCATCCGCAATTCAATACCATAAAGGAGAGTTGGCTCACAATTCCCTTCATACATATCCAGCCATTTCTTCCATAAATAAATCGCGTGCACCGATTCCATTTTCCTGCATTTCTTTATTATTCTGTCACTCATCTTTCTCTTTCATCCGGATTTGATTTATATTCACTTCTTAAAACCTGTAACAATCAACTGTTATTATTCCATTTTGTTATACTAATTCACTGTTATATCATTTGTTTTTATTCATAGTCATTATACCACTACTGTTCAGATTTACAGTATATATACATATATAAATATATATATATATATATATATATATATATATATATATATATATATATATATATATATATAATATATTGAGAGAGAGATGACAACTAATATTTAGCAGGTTTAACAAAAAAGAGGTGTTAAAATAAATATGCGATGTAGGTAAAAAAACTGAATAAGGAAATATTGGAAATGACACAAAGAGACGCCACGTAAAAAAAAAAAAAAACTATAGGAACATAACAAATAACTATAAAGCATACAAAACAATGAGTATGAGAACGTGTAAAAAGTAAATAATTTACTCAGAGAGCAACAAAAGCGGCGATTCCACAAAAAAAAAAAAAAAAAAAAAACAAAAAAAAAAAAAAAAAACAAAAAAAAAGTGAATCGAAGGTTCACAGCTTCAAAACAACAAACCACAGCTGTAGCAAAGTCAGTTTTTCTAGACTCAACAAACAGGGAAACAATATAACAAAAGAGATTTTTATTAATTGGCTGATTTGATGGGCAGAACAATAAACTTAACTATTCCAAATCCAAGAGAAATCTTAAAAATAAAAAAAAAAGTAATGAAGTTCAACCTTCACACAGAATCAGATGAAAATGAAATAACCTATTCGTCATAGACTGAAAATGTATGAGGAAGTAGAATTCATGAAAGAAAATGTATGAAAAATGTATAAATTCACAAATACCCAGCGAAGTATGAAAATAAGAAATATTTATTACATAGAATGTGAGCATGATCAGTTATATTTCAAAAATAAAAAATATTCGGTAAAAAATAAATTATGAGATATATAAATTTGTTCTCCAAAAATTGCCATTTATCGCTCAATTGCAAGTTTGCAACTACTTGCCAGATGTTGAGTAAATTTTCGTCCAGTAAGAAATCTACATCAAATGGATGAAGGAATCTAGCAAAATATTCATATTCGCAAGCCTCGAGTGCAAACAGTCTGCTTGGAAAATTTATTTGCATAATTTATTACCCGAGCACGACTGCCATGGAAGACATAGCTCTATAGCGCGAGAACGCTAAAGAAGCCCTACGTATAAAAGAAAGTAAGAAGAATATACTTGTAAATTTCAGACGAGGGTAATGGTTAAAGATTTCACAGACTCATCTACTAGCACGTCATAGACCCATCTAATGGCACTTACACACACCAATCTAATGGCACTTGCACACGCCCATCTGTTACGGACACCGAGGTCCGCTACAGGTTCTTTAATATAATAAACAAAAATGATTCGTCACCAACAGTTGAAACTCGGGAGGTGAATATAGAAAAAAAAAAAACAGAACAAAGTTTATTTATAAGCTCACTAATAAAGATAAATGAAGAATGGTTTCTCCTATTGACATAACAAAATTAAACCTTACAATATGTGAACTGAGGAAACAGTGCGCTAATGAAATCCTTGCTGGCCAGTTTTGCAGCTGTCGGAATCCGTGCTCATAGCGAGGGATTCTCAAACGGCGACAGTAGAACTTCTGACGGCTTCTTGACTTTGTACTGCTGAAAGCAATGTCTATTCTTGATACTCGAATGACAGGTTCCTCCTCACAAACACTTGTAGGACGTTTCTTCTATGAAAGGTTGCTCACCGTAGGGACCTTTCTCTCTCTCTCTCTCTCTCTCTCTCTCTCTCTCTCTCCGACTGTGGACGACTTAACTTCTCTCTCTCTCCCCGACTATGGACGACTTAACTCGTTTCCGATCACACTCTCGTGTGTCTTCTTCCTCTCTTAACTTCCGTCTCTTCTTCTTCTCTTATCTCGTCTCTGATAATCTGGGATCTCTTCTCTTCCTCATGTATATATACTATATATACGGCGATCTGGGGGCGGGCTGAAAAGGGCAGAGCCTACCAGCGCCTGCTGAGTTCCACAACAACCCCCTTGGGAGTCTCGAACAATCAGAGAAAACAGGCGCCTCCAACACGTGCGCGAATGCCTCCTTGCTGCCGACCTAGTTGAAGAAGATGCATCTTCCTTTCCTTTAACTTATAATTCTTCGCTATAAAGCGATTACCATGACACCATCTAATGGCATTGCACAGACCAATTTAATGGCAAAGTAACTGATACTGGTTCTCGTTCAAAAATCGTGGAGAAAAATAATCCATTCGTAAAGCTGGAACATTCCACACACTTTGGCAACTATTATTATATGTTATTACAGTTTAATCCTAAGTTTCTTCGTGTCAGGGGTAACTTAACGAGTTTGAAATTAAGGAGAAATCATACCAATACAACAATGTTGGCTTTCTATGGGGCGGTCAGATGAAATGTAATTCCCACAAACAATGGGCAACAGCCACACGCCCAAATGCACAAACAATTACTGAATGTTAAGATTATTATATTCTTTTTAAAATCTGGGTATACAAAAATATTCCCTAACCAGCGATGTGCAGTTAGAATTGCAAATGAGAAACCTACTCGAAGAAAAGGCAATCAAAGGAGCTTACATAATGTCTGAAAAAGATTCACTTAGAGCAAATGGGATTGTTCCTGGTAGCCGTGGCACATTTACCTGCTTAATCATCCATATTGCTTCGGGGCATTCTGCAAAATGCAATCCTTGATTTATGGAGTTTCCATTCCCACGAAAACTGCAGTGACCCATATTAACCTGGCTCGGTGAAATCCTTCGTCGTATTGTAAAAATTTGTCATTTTTGGGTAATGAGAAAAATACGGAAAGTATTTCTTCACTTTTCTTGAAAGATTGGATAGGAAATTCTGCATCCAATGTGAATTGGGAAGGCATCATCAATATGAGTCAATATTTAGCCCCTCATAAGCATCAGTACGCCGATTTCAATGCAATATGACTGCAATCGGTACCGTTTAAATAAAAATTTAGTAAGCTTTTTTTTTTCTTTAAATAAGCACTATAGAAGATTCACATCAATCGTGCATCTGATTGGCTGTTGATAAGCCAATCACAGGGCTGGAAACTCTCAGTCTTTCTCGAGAGTTCGCATAGGCAGGATGTATGTTCAACCTCTCCTGAGGATGTGAACTCTCGAGAAAGACTGAGAGTTTCCAGCCATGTGATTCGCTTATCAACAGCCAATCAGGAGCGTCGTAAGGGACGGGTACTAGACATCAAATGAACGGTTGATGATTCTACTATAGTTTTTCTGGCACATAAATTCAACGTCAACATTCATCGGAGTAGGTTGGAACAAGTTACTGCAACCCGCCTGGCCTAGGCTTAGCTTATCGACAAGGGAATGTGCCCGCATGAAATATACTTCCAATGCTAATAAGGTACGATACATACCCAAATCCAACAGATCTCAAATGCCGTCGAGTTAACCTTACAATCGAAATATCAAATAACCCCTGACAAACACACTCAACTACAAAGCGTTCATACTGACAGTATAAAATTACTTGAAGTAATCTCACAGACTAACTAAACCGGGGTGGCCTCAACCTGGGGGCCGTCAGTAATTTCCGGGGGAGGCGTGAGCCATAGAGAAAAGTAAAAAATTCTCTTAATTATATTCGTTATTCTCTTAATAAGAGTGAGGAACTAATATTCAGAAGTTGATGAAAAAATCCAGAGTATTGCCTTACAACGTCAGTTTCCTATAGTCTATTACTATTGTTAGATCGATGGGCATACGATGTTTTGTAATTATTTACTTCCCTCCATGTCCCTAGAAACTCCGTCTCTTTCTTTCTCTCTCTCTTTTTTTTTTTTTTTATCTGGGAGGGAATCTTACGCATTGATACATGGAGGCGGTGGGGGCGTGGCTGGAAAAACCAACTCTTAAGAGGGGGTGTGGTAATAAAAAGGTTACGAACCACAGAGCTAAACCTAATTCATGATACCCTTCCCTAACGGGAAAGGAAACTCCCACGAACATTCAGGAACTCGACCAACCCTTCTTAATGTACAGAAGTTAAGTTGTTACGATGCCACTGTACGTTTTTACCAATCAAAGAGTTCTCGGCCGTTTTCTGGGCCTGCTGTCCTTATACACAGTTACGGTATATGCAGCAGTGATACAGATAGTGAGATGCGATAGCGAATCCAGGTAAAAAAACAGGTAAAAAAGTCACAAAAAAAGTCCCGGAAAAAAAGTCACATTAATAGTTCTTAGATAGTGACCCCATAGGGTTTCAACCCCATGTATACGCATCCATCTTTGCCCCGTGTTTAGGGGCCCGTTGGCGATACTTAGTCTTTATACATATATATATATATATATATATATATATATATATATATATATATATATATATAATATATATATATATATACATGTTCACTAAAATGACATTTTAGTGAACAAGACCACAGTTGATGGTCGAAAGCTTTAATCCTGTACAAGAAATATATATTTTAAAACTACAAGAGGATTTTACTTCATTGTGGATTGTATCCCCATATATATATATATATATATATATATATATATATATATATATATTATATATATATATTATATATATATATATATATATAGATGTATGTATGTATATGTATTACCGTTATGTATTCACCTTTGCGGCTTGTTTGGTACAAGCCCGTTGTGATTACCGTAAAAACACTAACAAAAGACTGTGAATTAATGTGACATTTTATTAGCCAAAATCGTTACTTTTTTTTGTGACTTTATTACCGGCCGCCACAATAACAGGGTTGCTTCGAATCGGAGTAAATAGCGTCCATTTGAGCTGTTCACTAATAGCACGTAATACGCAGGCAAACAGCTCACACCTAACAATACGTACATATGATTGCATGTGTTAATACACAAACACAGTACCATTATAGATGCGTACTGGAACGACTAACCCTTTATCTATCAGTGTATTCCGGCATGTACACGACACTAACACCCTATATTTCTGTTTTCGTAAGGGCACTAATGTATAACGAAACAAATTCGCCGAATTGCTCTAGTAACAATAGTAGACGCTCACACAGAGCAGCTGTCTTGAGAAAGTGCCAATTGTAACGCGGTTATAGGTGTAATACAAATTATTGAAAGAGAGAGAGAGAGAGAGGAGAGAGGAGAGAGAGAGAGAATTATAGATTAAGGGATGAATCTGATGTTGATAGTTTACAGCTCATGATAATATTTTTTAGACGCATCAGAAATTTCAACAGAAGTCATCAATATTCTACAAACCTTTATTGATCTATGGATAGCAAGTTTATTTCGGAGGAAAAAAAATTGCTGTCTCCGACTACTACACTTGACTTCAGATCAGTAAACAAAGTATTTTGCAAATTGAAGAAAAAATATAAAACGAAAAATATATATTTTCTTTATTTTACAAATCTTCCAATCTTCAGCTTGAATCTTTTCATTTTAATATTATAAACTTTGAGATACCACAGATTTCATTTTAGGGACCATCTCAATTATATACAATGATATATTTTCACGATCACTACTATTTGGAAGTTGCAATACAATCTTGAATTAGTTGTCTCTTTTTTTCCCCCATTCTATATAGCTCAAGCTCTGTACTATACCTCAGAGTTTTAGCCGTTCTATGATTTAATTTAAACTCCTTTAGCAATGCCCTTTTATATATATAATAAAAATATATATGTAGTATGTATGCATGTATATATTATATATATATATATATCTATATATATATATTATATATATATATATATATATATATATATATATATAGATATATATATATATATATATATATATATATATATATATATATATATATGCGATATGGTAGGATGGCTGAAGAAAGAGGCAGCCACGGGTAATTGATTAGTACATTAGTTAGGGTGCCATCACTACAAAAATGTTGAGAACCCACTGAATTCTAGGTTATCACTACTTGACTGCTTGAACCGGGGAGACACGCGTATTCGACGCAATTTCACAAGTACCGGTATTAATTCCTTCATTACGCGAACGGAAATTCAATCCCTGAGAAATCGAACCAAAATAATTCACATCGACCTAATTCTTCGACTTAATTTTTAAATTCTGTGATCAATTTTTTTTTTATAAATAATCGGTATAGAGACCTACCTAGAGAAAAAAGGTTCAACTATTGGAAAAAACATGAAAAGAAGTACTTACCCCGTGGAAGGCGAGCTACGAAATCTATGGGCGAACAGCCGCAATCCTGAAAAGAGGAAAAGGTTAATCACACCAATGTTTTTGACCTTGTAACACTTTGGATTGGGAATGATTTGAAAGTGATTACAAAAATTCAGTGATATAAATTAACACTTTCAACAAGAAAACGAAGCATCTTCGGCATATTTTTTCTTTTGTCCAATAATGCTGTTAAAATAATTCGACTAATGGATGACTCCATTACATTACCGTAACCAAGTTGTAACTCTCGGTAATTATTATACAATAATATACAATAAGCAAATAAAAACAAGTAAAAAATGCGCCGAAGTTTCTTCGACGCAATCGAGTTTTCTGTACAGCGTATAATCAAAGCCACCGAAAATAAATATATCTTTCGGTGGTCTCGGTATAACGCTGTATGAGCCGCGGCCCATGAAACTTTAACCACCACCCGAAGGTGGCCTATCCCAGAAGCATGATTATGGCTAACTTTGACCTTAAGTGAAATAAAAATTACTGAGGCTAGAGGGCTGCAATTTGGTATGTTTAATGACTGGAGGGTGGAAGATCAACATACCAATTTGCAACCCTCTAGCCACAGTAGTTTTTTTTAAGATCTGAGGACGGACAGCAAATTAAGGTGCGGACGGAACAGACAAAGCTGTCACAATAGTTTTTCCTTGTACAGAAAACTAAAAATGGCAGTGCAATGCTTTTAAAATACAGCAACTTCTACCAAAGTTAGATTAATAACTTTTACTACAAATATTTAGTTCATTATTACTCTGAAAAGTCGCAGTTTACCAGGATGCAAATGAAAATAGAAATAGAACGGAAAATTGGGATTAAAAATATAAATGTACAAAATGGTACTTGAAAAAAATATATACTGACATTTAATATCATCAAAGCAACTATCGTTTTCGTTTTCAGTTTTTTTTTTTTTAAGAAAAAATTTAATCTTATTTTTGGCATTTGCAATTTTGTGGAAGCAATCTGCACGGCGTCCAGGGGATATAAAAATCAACTGCCAAAAGTTATGGATGTTTTTAATTAAGAAGTACCGATTTTATAGTGCAATACTCTATTGAGATTGGCTACAGCATTCCGGCACTCTTCGTTATCTTTCAGTTCTTTTATTCTTTAATAAAATCAAATGGTGTTTTGGAGGGTTTATCAGGAATTATAATTTCCATGGTGTCTGTTAAATTATGTATTTATGAAATTTATGACATTCTCCCTAAAGAGAGAGAGAGAGAGAGAGAGAGAGAGAGAGAGAGAGAGAGAGAATGAATGGTTTGTCTTAGAATTGGATAGAATTTAGGTCAAAGGCCAAGCACTGGGACCTATTAGGTCACTCAGCGCTGCGACGGAAATTGACAGTTAAAGGTTTGAAAGGTGTAACAGGAGGAAAACCTCGCAGTGGCACTATGAATCAATTGTTAGGAGAGGCTAGGGAGTAAGATGGACGAAAGAGAATATGAAAGGAGGTGCAGTAAAAGGAACGAAAGGGGTTGCAGCTAGGGGCCGAAGGCACGCTGCAAAGAACCTTAAGTAATGCTTACAGTGTATCGCATGAGGTGCACTGACGGCACTAGCTCCGCCCTCACCCAGCCCAACGGGGTTTTCAACCTCAGGGAGAAAGACAGTGAGATATTCCAGAAAAGGGCAACTGTATAAAGCAACTGTGTAACACAGTTTACAGGAAAGAAAATGAAGGAATTAAAAAATTTCAGTACAGGTTCTCGCAACTCTAATATTTACAAGCAACCAACATCCAATACGTTGCCCACAGAGTCAGATAACACTAAAAAAAAAAAAAAACAGAGGCCGGAATGGAATAAAACTGAAAAGTTCTCCTGA
>NC_087203.1:103857664-103872664 GCF_015104395.2 Macrobrachium nipponense
CAAACATACTTAAATGAACTTACAACCCCTCACTAAACCGTTTTCTTATTGGTAAGCGAAGCGTCCGTCTAGTCCTCTAGTCCTTTGTCCTCGGGATGGAGAAGACCTCTCCCTTGTTCGTCCGTTGAAGGCGTTAACGTTAACGATCTGGGGGCTTGTTGTAAAGGCTTAAACACTATCACACCCTTAAAAACACTAGTACATTCACGCGTTTAATGAGGCTGGCGACTTTCTGTAACCTTCATGTTTTTCTTTTATTTTTCAGACCATCGTTAGTGCTGGGGTGACGCGTATCTATGAGTTTGTGGTTACTGTTTTTTTGAAATCAAATTAGGATATATAGAGGTTAGTGACCGCCATTTATATACTACATACGTATACACACATCTTGTAATTAGTGGGTTGTGCGACTTTTCAAATACTTCAGCATTTTTTTTTATCTACTACTGAAGGACAAACGGATGACAATTTTAGTTCAGGTAGGCCTTGTACAAATACGTTTATTATTACATGACCTAACATTCTCTCTCTCTCTCTCTCTCTCTCTCTTCTCTCTCTCTCTCTCTCTATTTTATATTATATATATATATAGATATATATATAGATATCTATATATATTATATATATATATATGTGTGTGTGTGTGTGTGTGTGTATATATATATATATATATATAATATATATATATATATATATATATATATATGTATATATATATGTATATATATATATATATATATATATATATATATATATATATCTATATATATATATATATATATATATGATATATATATATATATATATATATATAAAATCATTACCTTCTTTAATTTCCAATAACATACGCGCTAAAATTCTTTAGCGGCATTGTTCCAAATATTGAAAGATACCCTCTTTTGCACAGGTAATTTAACCAACTGTTGATCGAGACAAGTGATCAACGATCAACATTACCAATTTCTTTATCTTTGTTCTACTTAAAACGAAATAAGAAGGACGGCATCAAAGTTACTTTATGAAGGGAAACACTGAATAAATACAAGTGACTGGCATTTTGAAGTAAAACCAACCTCTCATTAACTGTTAAAATTTATAACGCGTGGAAATTTTACTATGCCTCAAGATTGTGATAAAGGGCTAATGAAGTTATTAAAATATTGAATTTTCATAGTAAAGTTCTAATTGAGGGTACCGGAGAAATGGGAGGGAGAATATCCAAACATTTTATTATTTTGGTCTTGTGGGAAATCGCAAACTGGCAGGACCTTAGGAACTTCAGCATCGGCTACTAAACTTTCCAACTTCAACTTTCAGGACACTCAAATCTAGGAAAAAAAACAAAAAGGGGAAAAAATAAAAGTTAAAAAGTCCCAGGAAAAAGTTGGGAAAAAAAAGAAGTCACATTTCCCATGTGACTTTATTACCGGTAACCGTAAATTAATGTGATATTTTTACCTGTGACTTTATCCTAGCCAAAACGGACTTTTTCCCTGTGACTTGATTACCGGCCACCAGCTACTGTGAGAATTCCATTCCCCTAGAAATTCTTGAAGATGAACTATAGTAGTTAGAAATTTGGTATGCAATTCACAAAAGGCCTATCAAACAGTTCTACACTACGGGCTGCTCTATGAGCAAGAGCCCGTGCTGGTATAAGGCCAGCTTAATCTCAAACAACAACAAAAAGTTCTATCATGTGGCTTGTAAAGTACGATTTTGCTTGTACAGTGAGCACACAGTACCGTGCAAATTTCTGTCGAGAGTATTTAGGTGATAACTGCATTAGGCTTACACAGCCGATAGCAACTCAAGTAACCTATTGTACCCAAAATTAATCCGTGAGGGTAAAGTGGATGCGAGAGGTGAAAAAAAATACTTATAATGAGAGGACATTTTACAACTGTGAACGAATGTTGCGCCGAATTTGATGAAATGAATGCCATAATATAAATATTATAATTTTGTGAACCTGAGTATTGCTAAAACGATTTCTTCTAATTTGATTATATATATATATATATATATATATAGATATAACATATACGTATATATATACAGTATATATATAATATATAAATATATATATATATATATATATATATATATATATATGTGTGTGTGTGTGTGTGTGTGCGCGTGCGCTTTTGAGTGGTTTACCTACGTAGATAAGTCAGCAACTTACCTGAAAAACAATTTCAAAAAAATGCACACAGGCATTTACTGATCTACACAGTAGTTTGCATCGCATGCAAAGTATGTTCGTTGAGAGTATGAGGACATAATTATTATGTTTACCTATCGTTGCTGACGATTAGATGCTGCTTTCCCAGCCGTGATTTTGACGTAGAGATAAGACGCGCAGCCGACCATTTCACCAGTGATGCATATTACAACATGATAACCTTTATAACACTAATCTGCTGGGGCATTGTTTTCACGAGAAAATCATCTTTATCGAAAATCTGTTAATTCTATATGAAAGCTCTTTGTATGATTTGAATAACGTAAACAAATGGAATGAATCCACGAATGGTGAGTACCATTTCAGGTCCGTGTTGGCAGTATGGGCTTTCATGTTGCTGGAAGGAAGAACAGCGGGTCCGAGTCAAAGTAATAGGGTCTGCTCAACTCGGCAGTGGGGGCGGAGCTAATCGGTGACGTCACAAGAGTAACACTTCCCGTGCTCCTCCATTGAATTACTTAAAGAACCTTTAGTTTTTGCACATTTAATCCATGTCGCATGGTGTTTTCTTTATAAAATCTTGATAAAATCTGTAAAGAGGTCACATGTTTGATGTTTTTTAATACCCATTCTTTCATTTAGTCACCAAGCCTTGTTTTATTTCACATAAAATATACCAGTTTCAACACACATAGCTACTCCAGCTTTCTTTATATGTTTACTCTTTACTTATTTATTTACTTTCCTATATACTGGTTTGCTGTATTCTCTTCAAGTCCATTTTTTATAACATGACAACTCTCTGTCTCTCTCTCTTTCATGCAGTTATAAAATAATTCTTAAGAGATGTATTTAGTTCTCTCTCTTTCATATAGTAATATTATCAAGATATAAATAATTCTTAAGAAATGTATTTAGTTCTGTCACTGTGTTCATACCTCACTTTGAAAAGCAACTTTTTTTTTATTTATGCCAAAGGTTAGAATGATAGATTAATTATATTTTCCAAATCTTATTATGAATACCAATTATTATGCAATAAATACAAAGAAAATGTGGATACAGGCAATGTAAAAAATGGCAGTTGCATTTGCACGACTTGACCACAAAAAAGAAAATATCAAAAGTATAAGAATTACATCATATACGATATAAGGTATCAAAGGAATAAATGATGAAGACAGTGATACAGGGAACACATTTCCAGCAAATTTCTCATTAGCACTTCATATCACAAAATTTATGTATACTTCCGAACACATAAGTTTACATATAACACAAACTGTATACATAAAGGTATTAATTATGCATGCCTCAAACGATTATAATATTTTCGGAAAAAAGTACAAAAAGGTATTCTTCAGTCTGGCTGGATGTAACTGATGACGTTACACAAGGGGCGGGGCTAGATTTCAGATCTCCCATGAACGCATAATTTTTTATAATTTTTGCGTGCGTAGATATTTTTTTCTGTGCGCGATTATGGGTTTGAAAGTAATTGTGATTGTAATGTGTCATATACCGATTGAAAGGGCATTTATGTAAGAAAAATGTGGTAATATTTACATAAAATTAAAAAATGTTGGTCCGTCTTTGACCTAGAATTCCTCGAAATTTTCTGAGAACACCTGTCAATTTTACTTATGCATCATATAGTAAATTTTATCAGCTTTCTAATCCATTTTCAGTTACTTTCTATCATCATCCCTTAGTCAGATACACTACGAAACGTAAATATATGTAGGTTGACGGATGAAGTAATTGCACATTTTTGTGTGCGTAGATAATTTTTTCTGTGCGCGCTTGTGGGTTTGAAAGTAATCTTAATTGTAATGTGCCATATATCATTCGAAAGAGCATTCTTTGTACTTTAACGTAGTATACGGCAACATGTAATAAAAGGAAAACATTTATAAAAAAAATAAAAAAACGCCATTGCAAAAATAGTTTTATATGAAAATGTTATCGTAAATATAGTTTCATAAAGATATGGTCCTTTTGTAACCGATGACGTTTCACAAGGGGCGGAGATAGGTTTTAGTACCGCCTCGTGAGCAGACCCTATTACTTTGACTCTGACACCGGTGGTCTTGCTTCAGACGTCACTTTACTCATACAACTTTACAAACATCACTCATTCTAGCTGTGCATATGTGATGCATCGTATTTCACTGTTTCTGGTGATTATTAATGACCTACCAGAAGTAGACGCATAACAGATACGATAACCATGATACCATTAGGAACTAGTTCTCCGAGCGGATGGCGGAATGATGATTTGCCAGAGAGACTAAACTAAAGCAAAGTAGAGCAAGTGTGCTTACGACACCTGAGGACGTAAATTCTTATTTCTTGCTAAACCGTTTTAGTTTCACCTAATTGAAGGTCAACAGAATGTGATTTTGATCGTGGGGAAACTGCAATCATTGTAGTACTGGAGTAGTAAAAGCTGTAAGTAAATATTAGTAATTAAAAACGTTATGAGCATTGAACTCTGGATATACAGCCTCCGCCACTTTACTACTTGTTCCTCAACTTCGGCTTTTGATAACCGAAGCTAGAACAGTTATGAAAGATAATCAAGAGTTCCTAAACGTTTATTATTGTTGGATGGAAACCGTTTATCTTTCTGTCCCAGGTTACAAGTAGGCATTATTTCTAGGTATATTATTTTGATACAATAGTAGTATTATTGGGAAGCTTTAATTATGGTTCAGCTTGTCTCTACCTAGGTCTATACCAAGAGTTCTCTCTCTCGCCTCTCATCTCTCTTCTCTCTCTCTCTCTTAATTGTTTGTATGCTCAGAGTGATATGAACATTTTGTACTTTAAAGGCTTGCACCAGAGTACTCAGATACCCTTCTCAATACGGGTTAACCTCGCAGGCTACTCAAATCACCTAACCTGGATTACGGTCTAAATTAGCAACCAACCTTTCAGACTATACAAATGTACTCCATACAAATACGAAAAATTTTTAGCGCTGCTGAAGGTGTGAGATATAATCGAGCTCGATAAATAGGCCTAGATGTATTAGCCTGAACGTTGTAACAGCCCTGGTTATGGGGATATACCATATGGATGACAAATAAAAATGAATATCTTTTTGCCTTTATTGTGTCCGACTTATCCATTATCGGTAACGTTAGGACTATCGGCAATGTCTCGCACAGTTTTAGTGATACTTGATAAATACAGTTGTGGTTAACGGCCGTCTACATCTATCGGTAGGTATGAGATATAATTAAGAATAAATAGTAAAGAGTAATGATAACACTCTCTCTCTCTCTCTCTCTCTCTCTCTCTCTCTCTCTCTCTCGTGTTTGTAAGACTTCTAACGTTTTGTTGATTTGGTCAGTGGAAGTACTGTCATTTAATATGTTATGTTATTTAGTATTATTATTATTATATTATTGTTTCCTGAGAGTTCTTTAGTGACAGATGTTATGATGCTACCAAATTGCGACAGTTTCGTAATATTTGAAGTACTATACTGATATGAGTGTTACATTGCATTGCTTGTTTCAAGGAACTGCTTGATGCTTAACTGTGAAATCCACTTATCTCATGGATAAGTATGTATATGTGCAGATGTCTTGTGTGGTCTCAATAACTAAAGGGAATTTCTTTACTTTCAGGCAATGTCATGGAGCTGGAAGCTGGTAAGTGTAATTGTTTCGTTTTTTATCAATATAGGAATTATTATTTCTCGTACTAGTATGTTGTTTGGATTTTTTTTCTATTTCTATTGAATAACAGTGGTCCTAACTTTTTTGATATCTCAGAAATGTGCTCATATCCCCATCCAAAATAAATAGAATACAAACGAAAGAAAATTTACAGTACATTGCACTGGCAATCATGTCTTGTACCCCAAGGTTTAAGGTTTTGTACCCCTTGCAATGCACAGGTAGGTACCCCAGGTTAAGAACCATAGACTTATAATATCAGCTTCCGCTACTAAATCATGGTGACAGCAACATTGAAACAGACTATCAGTGATATCATAATTTATAAAACACTAATGTCTTCATTTAATGATCATAGAATTTCAATCAACAAAATGCAGAGTAACGTAATGTACTCCACATCTAGACAGCGACTCAGTGGCGTGGTTGGTATGGTGTTGGCGTGCCACCTCGGATGCCGCGAGAGTATAAGGCTTACCTGTGGCCGCCTAACCCCGTGGGCCAGCTTCTCAAAGCCCAACCAAACCAACCGGCCTCAAAGTAAACATGCAAAAAATCAAGTTAGTACCCTAGATCTAGATAAACAGGTCTAATACTCGTTAGCGGTGGAAAAATATGACGTCACTAACGCCCGTCTTGCCTCGGTGTGGTATTACATCTGCCTTTGCTACATGAACCTAGTCAGTCGGCTTAGTTTGAAATTGCACTTGGAAACAAAAATGTTCTTTGTTTTCATGGCTCAGTTTACGGTTGTAATAACTAAGAGAATAACACCAAAGAGTAAGGTATAAGTTTCTTGAGATTTCCTAAGAAAGTGAATTTTAAAGATCCTTTTAAAAATCCATGCGCAGATAAAAGTGTATTTGCATTTGCTGATGCGCCTCACATGATTAAGCTAATAAGGAAAAATTTTATGGAACATAGATTTCACACAGAAAAGGGAGATTTTATTTCATCTGCTTCTGTACAAGAAATGTTGGATAAAACGGCAAATGAATACAATTTAACACCAAAACTGATTCAGAATCACTGTGCCAGGAACTCAAAGGCAACATGTAAAGTATGCAGCCCAGTTAAAGTTCAAAACATGTGCACTACTGTAAAGTTTCCAGCGGAGAAAAGGTTACTTTAAGAGTGATTGGTGAGAATTGATTTCGTAGATGTAAGCAAATGACTTATTTGATTAATTCCAGTGGAAAGGGATGGAGATGTAAACTACAAGAAATGCCTATGTGTGATAATAATCTACTAGAAAGCAATTTTAGGTAGGATAGTACACAAGATGAGAATATGAGTGAAAGAACATGCAGGTCGTTATTTAAGCCTTCAGAAAGGTATAATTTTTTCTAGCAAATATTTGATTGGAATATCTGATATGTTAAGCTCTTTATTTAGTATAGATTATATAATGATTTAGAGGATGAATCAAGACTGCTTGGAACCTTTTTTTGGATGAGTTAGGGGGATGTATGGTCCTCATGAATACCCCACCCCAATAATTTGAGTTGCAAGTATGACTCTGATCCTTTTTACCTTTGGTGCATCACCATGCCGTGACCGGAATAAGGAGTTAAAAGCCACAATCATGTATATGATAGTGTATGTTTCCAAAATGCAAAAAGGACAAAAACAGGGAATTAATCGTTTGCACAACAATCGAAAGCTCCGTTTTTTAACCTTTTCATATTTTGAAAAATACATCATCAATACATTATTGTGGCTTTTAACTCATGATCCCTTTAGTTAGGGAAGGAACAGACCATCCTGAGACCCGTGGCGGGCCTTGCCCGCCCGTCCCAGGGACAAGTGACGGGCCTCGCCCTCCCATCCCAGTCGCCCGCCTCCCCAGGCCCATACGAACCTCACCCCCCCGTCCCAGGACCCGTGGCAGGTCTGTCCTGGGACCCGTGTTTGGCCTTGCCCGCCAGTCCCAGAAACAGGGACCACCCATCCCGAGGACTATGGTGTGCCTTGCCCACCATCAGGAAACAGGGCCCCCCCCTCCCGAGACCTGTGTGTCCTTGCCCACCCATCACGGGACCTGTGGTGGGCCTCGCCCACCTGTCCTGGAACCCGTGGTGGGCCTCGCCCGCCCGTCCCGGAACCCGTAGTGGGCCTCGTCCACCCATCCCAGGACCTGTGGCAGCCTCGCCTGTTGCGTCCTAGGACCAGTGGTGGCTGGGACAGGCGGCGGCCTCACCCACCCATCTCAGGGCCCGTGGTGGGCCTCGTCCACATTATCCCGGGCACCCGTGGTAGGCCTTGCCCACGGTGTGAATGGTTTTCTTCAAAGGCCCATAGAAAGCAGTGTAAACTGGGTTGGTGATTCACGTGAGTCATGAATTAGAGTGACTCGACTCGATGCGACGTTACGCGACGCATTTGGTGTGAACTCACCCTAACACAAGATCTAGATCTTGAGAATTGGTCGGGTACGTAATATCCCTGGGATTACTAATTTCCGTCTCGACCCTCTCTTATCGTGGCACATTTGATATTAGGACGTACTACTGCTAGGAGTAGTACTACCACTACTACTAGTAGTAGTACTACTACTACTACTACTAGTAGTGGTAGTAGTATGAATCATAATATTCTAATTGCGAAAAAAATTGGTTGATGGTATTTCTAAACTCTCTCTCTCTCTCTCTCTCTCTCTCTCATCTCTCTCTCTCCTCTCTCATATGATTATGTTAACATACTTGTGTAAGTTCTAATTACTATTAAATAACCCATGTCGCATCTGAAACCATTATTATATGATTATAGGTTTCCTACTATGAGATTCAGGGCCTCTGTAACACGGTTTTTTGGACTTTGCTCCTTGTCAAAGCATCGGATGTAGCTGCAAGTTGACATATGTATATTTTACAACCACACAAAAATTTTGTCAGCTTTATCAATAACCTAAACCCTAATAGTTTTAATTTTCCTAATCGAGTAAAAAATTGTTTGAGGCCGGACCTCCATGGCCAATGATTTACCGCCGCCAAGAGTCGAAAATAACATTCATTACGTAAGCAAAGTAAACACCTTTTGACGAATTGTTTGCGCCGCCCATCCCACTAACAGAAACCCATTCTCTTGTTTCCATCGGCTCTGAAACCCAAAGACTTTATGAATGGCGGAACGATACTAGATGTGGGTGTGGGGTATCTGTGCTAGCGTAGTAATACTACTGTAGCAGTAGTGCCGCAACAGTATAGCAGTAATATACATGAATTAAACGTTTAGGCAACTGCTGGGATCCTTGAGGATCATTTAGCACTTCTTACAACTACTCGAGAAATGAGTTTTTATAGCCAGAAGTAAAATTTTCTAATCCAACAATGCCTATGTAGCCTTCAGTGTTATCCTGAATTATAACGAGCCAAAGTGGGTGGAGCCTCATGAAGTTATCATTCTGACGATAATTATTGGTGAAGGTTTTAAATCCAAAATACGGTACCGGCTATTTGTTTTTCAGTAAATATGTAGATATACCAATAAATAAAAATTGCTTGACATTGGATATAGCAGTTATCAAATCAAGTTGTCTACTGTGTTTTTGAAAATTACCATCTATTCCTTACATCTTGTCAATCTGATTGTGACCTACAAAGCGACTGTAATTTCTTAGGAAACCTATTTTGGGAGTTATACTAATAATCGAAGTATTTTTGTATTTATTAACATATTTTGTTGGTTTGTTCATTATGACAGTTATCACTGGAGAGGTTCAGAGTTCATAAAGGTGTGCTGCTTTGGTTGTATTTAAATTTGTTTGTCATTGTTGCCAGAGGTATAGCCTTTGTTACGTATGCCAATCATCCATCGAGAAAGAGGGAAGAAAAGCTGTCATAAGTTACGTAACGAGTGCGTTCGAAACCTTTTCTCTGAGTAGTTGGCCTGTCTTCAAAAAAACTCAGTTTACATTGTAAGTACCAAATTTATTCAACCTACGTAATGCAGAATACAGTCAAATTTATGTGTAGATATAATGTGTATTCTGAATAAGCGTTATATTTATGAAATGCATAGATAAAAAGTTATTGCGAAAAAAACCGTGTTACAGAGGCCCTGAATCTCATAGTAACTACAATTACAGACAAATGTTAAGTACTGCATTACCTCATTTACTTTCAAAACTAAATACCGAGTGAGAGTCCTTTCATACTGTCCTGTATCCGACCTTATACGCCTATATTACCGCTTTGTCTGGTTCCTCAGTATAAAATTCAATAACGTTAACGCTCATTGATTAACTTGTTTATAAAGGGAGTAATTAATTATGCAGTAATCACGGTGTATTTGTGTTAATCAGCACGAGTCAATCACGCCCGAATCAATCGGTCTTCGTTTGCCCGAAAGTTGATGGGTAGTCTGCGATCTGTCAGTCATTAAACTGATAAAGACAAACTGGGTTTCTCTTGGAGTCGTATTGAGCAAAGTGAATTTATTACGGTAGTTATTGTAGTTTGAGTATAAATACTATTTAATTTACTGATGTTTGCTCAATATTGCCTGGAAATTCCTCGTCCTATATCTCATTCGTTTTTGGACCCCTTTTTGGTTTATATGTGTACGATAGTATTTGTTTACGACATTATCAAATTATTTCTTTTGGCGCCGGGTTAGGGAAAAGGTCAACCAGAAACAGATATAGGGTTGACGTTGGTTGTTGCTCATGCGGGATATTGGGTCATATATATAATTCCAGGCACAATTTACTTCTTTCCAGTTTCACTACCAGCTAATAACATGATATTTTGTATACGTATAAAAGCCAGCCGCTTAGTTCGTTAAAGACCAATTTCCTGCAAGTGTAATGTGAATTACGCTTTGCTATATATTTTTTAAAACCCTGGATTATCGCACGGAACATCCATTATTACATTTAGCAGATTTTCTGTTTTTCTGACTTGAGACTGATTTTTGTCGTACATGAAAAACAAATTGTCGTTTGCCATTTTATCATGTGCAAAGCGAACCCTGTTAACCGCGCTGCAATGTGTCATGATTTTCCAAGTGAATTTATTCTAGTCTTTAAAACATAATTTTGATTCTCAATTGTCAATTTTAATCCCTAATACTCGTTAATAAAATTGTATATGAAATGAAATTATGAAGAATTAGCGAAGAGAGTCTCTTGGGAACTAAAAATATAAAATAAATTAAATATTTATGTAAAAAGGAAATGTAGACGAAATGTACACATTTCCCAAAAATGGGCTTGCATGTCATGGACCGTAATACCCTTTTGATAGCCATTTGGAAACGCCCGCTGGAAGTTTGTAAACAAGACTGATAACTGAGCTGCGTCAGTTCCGGCGCATCGTGTATGTATGGACGTCGCAATGCTATTTAGCTCCTGCAACTGGCATTTTTCTGATTCCCAAAAATATCCAGACTTTTGTGCAAACTTTTAATAAACAATATTGATATCCGTGGAGCAAATAACACTTTTAAGGTGTAGTAAACACAAATATTTCCTCTCTCTAGACAGACAGACAGACAATGTGATTTTCGTTACAGGGAGAGTTTAAATTTGTTGATTGGCTTGGTTGCTATGCCCCCGTTATGTTATGTTTAAAAGTTAATTAATAAACTTTAATATGCTTATGAATAGAACTATAAAGTAAAGGCATTGTTCTCCAGCGCGCCAGCTCCGGCAATCTCAACTCCCTCCCTCCCTCCCTCCCTCTAGCATAACTAATAGCTGCCAGTCATCAAACTCACGATTACATTGTTTCACAATGTGAGTATTTAGTTACTTTACACCGGCTGATGACAGTATGACTACTGCAGTTAACTTTTATTTATTTATTTTTTTTTTTTTTTGCGCTTTCACCCCTGTTATATGTCCTTCCATTAGTTTAGGGTTTTGAGTTCCTTTGCTTGAGGATACACGCAAGCACTCTTTATTTATTTATTTATCCTTTAGTTTTGTTATTATTATAAGTAACAACAATTACTTTGATTGCTCTCTCTTCTCCTTTACCCTTTTCCTTTTAACACTTAATAATGAACATTTATATTATTTGGAAAACAATGACATTTTGGGATGTTTGTAATAATAATATAATAATAATAATAATAATAATAATAATAATAATAATTAATAATAATAATAATAATAATGCATTGGATTTGGAATATAGCTGTCCATTACATAAAAGACGTTTTATTAGAAAGAGCACCAGGAAGGCGCTCAATGAATCCGTGGTAGAAGATTCACCCTCAATGCAACCCAGATCCTTAAGAACTACTTCATTCTTTTGCAAGAAAGGCGTTCTCACAGTCTTATTCTTCTAGGTAAAATTTTATTTCCTAATCAGCCGGTGCGTGAATTCTTGAAGATGTTAACACTGGTAGAATATTCCACGAAACTTCATTATTTCAAGATCGTTCGCTCCAGATTGAAGTGATTTTTTTTTTTACTATCCTTATCCTTAATTGATTTTTAAACTGGGTAATCTTCTTGATGCCAACGCACGTAACACACACACACACACACACACACACACACACACACACACACACACACACACACAATATATATATATACATATATCTATATGTATATATATATATATATATATATATATATATATATAATATATATATATATATATATGAATATATCCAATGATGAATAAGAGCATGTAGATAGAATAATTACATATAAAAACTTACTAATGAATATCAGAAAATGCACAGGTATCTTAGAGCAAATGATTTTTCTTAGATTCGTAAGTTTTCCGTTAAGATTATTGATATGAATCCTTATTTTGAATAGTAGTTCACTGCCTTTTTCCCTAATCCCGTGTACTACATTATCAGTGTACACTGATCACAATGTATATTGATACATTACGCTCATTATTTGCACATATTCAGCCCCTTTGACTAAGGTCCATGTTTGCAACATCCACTTTGTTTCCTTTATCTTTTGCCTCGGCCCTTAACAGACTATTTCAGATTACGGGCTATCTAGAAACTTATCCCTTGCCTAGAACGGCGCAAGAATTCTTTCATATGTTTCACTCCGCACACGACATTTTTTAACGATTGCTATGGCGCTGAAAATATTCATTTTCCGCGTACTTGTCATGTACTTTCCCATATTACCTCTCGTTTAAAACAATGTGATAATGATATGAATGAGAGTCACGTAATCAGCTCCACTTATAAAAGATTAAGAGATTACCGCATGGATGGAAGAACACATCTATACATTACCACTGACACTACAAGATGGGAAGATGACGGGTTTGACAAAGCAATAAGACTCTCTCTCTCTCTCTCTCTCTCTCTCTCTCTCTCTCTCTCTCTCTCTCAGGAAAAAATGTTTTCCAGCACTATTACATATGCGCGACCTCCTCTTTAGAAAGTGTTGGTTACCCACGTAGTTCATTATGTCATTGTCATTTTTCTCTGTGCTTTTGCTTAACTTCACCCTCAAGTTTCTCATTCGTTCACTTATTTCTCTTTTCTCCCTCCTACCCCTTCCTGGTTGGTGAATTTATGCTAGAAAACTGCTGTGACTTTAACGGAGCTCTGTCCATTTCTCTAATTCTCTCCTCATATTGCTCCAAACATTAACGTCTACTGTTTTCATTCGTTTCATTTTCCTTCAATTTTTCGTTAAGTCTTTATTTCATGTTCCCTCATTCATTTTGTGTCTGCAAATTCGTGTTTTGATCGTTCCTCCTCTCTTCTCTCTCTCCTGTTGCTCTAAACTATTCATCTCTCTCTCTCTCTCTCTCTCATCTCTCTCTCTCTCTCTCTTCTTCCTTTCAACTTTCCCTTCATAACTACTCCTTTCTCTGAGGTCACTCTCCGCCGTCTCTTTATCCTTTTCATGTTTCCTTGTAAAGGGTTTTCATATTTCTGTGTCGGTTCTCCCTCCTTCCTTTCGTATCTTTCGTCCTGCTTTTCTGAAATTGCCTGAATACCCGAGTGTGCTTTTAACTGTAAAGGGAAGTGGTGTGTTCCTTGGCCACTTCACGATAAGCATTCTACCTATCTCACAAGCTAGGGAAATGTTAGCGCGCGCGCGCACACACACACACACACACACACACACACACTCACACACACACACACACACACACACACACATATATATATAGTATATATATATATATATATATATATATATATATATATATATATATATATAGTATATATAGGATTGTCCATAAGTAACCGGGCACTTACTTGCACATAGTAAAATTTAAGTTTATATCACATTTCACTTCTATTTTTTAGAATAAGTTTACTTTATTCATTGTGCTATTCTTAGATGAATGCTACTCACCATTCATCTAAGAATAGCACGATGAATAAGTGAGTTTATTCTAAAAAATAAAGGAGAAATTTTTCATCGAATTAAATTTTACCATTTAAAAGGAAGTGCCCGGTTGCTTATGGGACACCCTGGGAAGCAGTCCAGTAGAAAATGTGCGTTTGCTAATAGAGTTTTCTCTCTCTCTCTCTCTCTCTCTCTCTCTCTCTCTCTCCAACCACCGACCCTTTTCTGCGAAAACTTCGGTCCGTCGTAAAATCCTTTAGTGATGTTAAAAACTGGATATCAAAGACGTCTAATTAACGTGCAAACTATCCTTGTGTTTGCCTAGTTCAGATTTAGAGCAAAAGGGTATTCCAACAGGCCCGCCCCCCCCACCCCGCCCGCCACCCCGGCCCATGTTTATTTAACTCTGCTTTTGCTTCCGACTTGACTGACCCAACTACCAAAAACTTGACTTTTCAGTTGCTTGATATGCTTGCTTGCTTGCTCGGTGAGGTCGTGTAACTCGAATTTTATTCATAAACTTACATGTAATGAAGTTATCAACTATGAATTGATTTTATGGTATTTCTTTGTTTTTTCGTGTAATTACCATATACTAGTTAATGACGCTGAAGTTTATCCGGCCTTGATAATTGATGATTTTCTCTTTTTCGTAAGAACTTGATATTTGACAATTTTTCTCTTTTTCGTATGAACTTGATAATTGACAATTTTCTCTTTTTCGCAAGAACTTGATAATTGATAAATTTCTCTTTTTCGTAAGAACTTGATAACTGACAATTTTATCTTTTTCGTAAGAACTTGCTAATTGGCAATTTTCTCTTTTTCAT
>NC_087203.1:103882664-103895164 GCF_015104395.2 Macrobrachium nipponense
TTATTATTATTATTATATTATTATTATTATTATTTTTTTTTTTTTTTTTTTTTTTTTTTTTTTTTTTTTTTTACTCTATCACAGTCCTCCAATTCGACTGGGTGCTATTTATAGTGTGGGGTTCCGGGTTGCATCCTGCCTCCTTAGGAGTCCATCACTTTTCTTGCTACTTGTGTGCCGTTTCTAGGATCACACTCTTCTGCATGAGTCCTGGAGCTACTTCAGCCTCTAGTTTTTCTAGATTCCTTTTCAGGGATCTTGGGATCGTGCCTACTATGAGATTCAGGGCCTCTGTAACACGGTTTTTTCGCAATAACTTTTTATCTATGCATTTCATAAATATACGTTTTATTCAGAATACATATATATCAACACATAAATTTTGAGTGTATTCTGCACTACGTAGGTTGAATAATTTGGTACTTACAATGTAAAAGTGACCTTTTTTGAAGACGGGCCAACTTTCTCAGAGAAAAGGTTTTCGAATGCACTCGTTACGTAACTTATGACATCATTTCTTCCCGCTTCTCGATGGATGATTGGCTATCTGTAACGAAGGCTAACCTCTGGCAACAATGACATACAAATTTAAATACAAGCAAAGCAGTACACCTTTATGAACTCTGGAACCTCCCCACTGATAACTGTCATAATGAACAAACCAACAAAATATATTAATAAATACAAAAACACTTCGATTATTAGTCTACTCCAAATAGTTTCCAAAGAAATTACAGTCTACTTTATAGGTCACAATCAGATTGACAAGATGTAGGAATAGTTGGTAATTACCAAAAACATAGTAGACAAGCTTGATTTGATAACTGCTATATCCAATGTCAAGCAATTTTTATTTATTGGCTATCTACCTATTTACTGAACAAAATAGCCGGTACCGTATATTGGCTTTAAACCTTCACCAATAATTATCGTCAGAATGGTGACTTCATGAGCTCCACCCACTTTCGCCTCGTTATAATTCAGGATAACACCATGGGCATTGTTGAATTAGAAAATTTAACTTCTGGCTATAAAAACTTAATTTCGAGTAGTTGTAAGAAGTGCTAAATGATCCTCAAGGATCCCAGCAGTTGGTCTAAACGTTTAATTCATGTATATTACTGCTATACTGTTGCGGCACTACTGCTACAGTAGTATTACGACGCTAGCACTGATACCTCACCCACATCTATGTATCGTTCCACCATTCATAAAGTCTTTGGGTTTCAGAGCCGATGGCATTTCTGTCTGGTGGATGGGCGGCAACATTTAGTCAAAAGGCGTTTGTTTACCTTGCTTACGTAATGAATGTTTTTCGACTCTTGGCTCGTAATCATTGGCCATGGCGTCGGCTAGATCATTTTTACTCTATAAAAATTAAAACTATCGGGTTTAGGTTATTGATAATGCTGACAAATTTGTGTGTGGTTGTAAAATATACATATGTCAACTTTCAGCTGCATCCGATGCTTTGACAGGAGCAAAGTCCAAAAAAACCGTGTTACAGAGACCCTGAATCTCATAGTAGTGCTCCTATGATTATGGGTACGATTTCCACTGGCATATCCCATATCCTTCTTATTTCTATTTTCAGATCTTGATACTTATCCATTTTTTCCCTCTCTTTCTCTTCAACTCTGGTGTCCCATGGTATTGCGACTCAATGAGTGATACTTTCTTCTTGACTTTGTCAATCAACGTCACGTCTGGTCCTGTTTGCACGTATCACCCTATCCGTTCTGATACCATAGTCCCAGAGGATCTTTGCCTGATCGTTTTCTATCGCTCCTTCAGGTTGGTGCTCGTACCACTTATTACTGCAAGGTAGCTGATGTTTTCTTGCACAGGCTCCAGTGGAGGGCTTTTGCCACTGAATCATGCCTCTTTTTGTACTGTTCTGTGCAAGTGCCGGGCATTCGATGCTATGTGGTTTATGGTTTCATTTTCGTATTGCACTTCCTACATATGGGAGAGATGTTATTTCCGTCTATCGTTCTTTGAACATATCTGGTTCTTATTAGGGCCTGATCTTGTGCCGCTGTTATCATTCCTTCAGTTTCCTTCTTAGCTCTCCCCTCTGTAGCCATTGCCAATTGTCATCGCTGGCTAGTTCTTTAGTCTGTCTCATGTATTGTCCGTGCATTGTTTTGTTTGTGCCAGTCCTCTGTTCTGTCTGTCTTTCTTCTGTCTCTGTATATTTCTGGGTCTTCGTCTACTTTTATTAGTCCTTCTCCCATGCCACTCTTGAGCCACTCGTCTTCACTGGTTTTCAGATATTGCCCCAGTGCTCTGTCTTCGATGTTGACGCAGTCCTCTATACTTAGTAGTCCTCTCCCTCCTTCCTTTCGTGTTATGTATAGTCTGTCCGTATTTGCTCTTGGGTGTAGTGCTTTGTGTAGTGTCATATGTTTCCTGTTTCTGATCTTATGCTGCGGAGTTCTGCCTTCGTCCATTCCACTATTCCTGCGCTGTATCTGATTACTGGCACTGCCCATGTGTTTATGGCTTTTATCATATTTCCTCATTTGAGTTTTGACTTGAGTATCGCCTTGAGTCTCTGCATATATTCTTTCCTGATCGTGTCCTTCATCTCTTGGTGTTTTATATCCCCTCCCTCCTTCCATTATTCCCAGGTATTTGTATCCTGTCTCATCTATGTGTTTATGTTGCTCCCATCTGGTAGCTTTATCCCTTCAGTTCTCGTTACTTTGCCTTTTGTATGTTGACTAAGGTACATTTTTCTATTCCAAACTCCCATCCTGATGTCCCAGATACAATCTTACAGTCTGGATTAGGGTATCTATCCTTGATGCTCTTACCATACAGCTTTGATGTCGTCCATGAACATCAGATGGTTGATTCTGTTGCCTCTTTTTCTTGAGTTGGGTACCCGGCATCCATCTTCTGTGTACTTTTGTCATGGGAATCATGGCTACTACGAAGAGTAGTGGGGACAGTGAGTCGCCCTGGAAGATCCTCTCCTGATATTAACCTCTGCTAGTCTTATTCCAGAGCTTGTAAGTATTGTATTCCAGTTGCGCATGGTATTTTTTGAGGAAGCTGATGTTTTCCTCTGCCCATATATTTTCAGCATTCTATTAGCCATGTGTGTGGTATCATGTCGAAGGCTTTCTTATAGTCTATCCATGCCATGCTTAGGTTGGTTTTTTCCTTCTCCTACTGTTCTTCATTACCATTTTGTCTATCAGGAGCTGGTCTTTTGTTCCCCTACACTTCCTTCTGCAGCCTTTCTGTTGGTGGGGGATGGTGTTTGTCTCCTCTAGGTAGTTGTATAGCCTTTCACTGATGATACCTGTTAGTAACTTCCACATATTGGTAGGCAGGTGATAGGCCTGTAGTTACTGGCTATATTTCCCTTACTCTTGTCTTTTTGTAACTAAGGATATGTTCTTCCGTGGTCATCCATTTGGGTGCTTGGTGATTTGAGATACAATGCTGGAGTTGTTCTGCTATTCGTGGGTGTAGGGCCTTGAAGCTTTTGAGCCAGTATCCATGGACTTCATCGGACCTCTGGGGCTTTCCAGTTTGGCATTTTCTTTAGTTGGTGTCTGACTGTGTCTGTCGTGATCTCTGTGAATCTTTGTTTTACTCTCCCGTTTCTTCTTCCTTGACTTCCAGGAGCCATGTTGCATGTTTGTTGTGTGATACCGGATTGCTCCATATGTTTTTCCCAGAGTCTCTTACTTGGTTCGGCTTCAGGAATTTCTGGGTGTTGTCTTCCCCTCTTAGTTGGCTGTATAGTTCCTTTTCTGGTTGGTTCCGAATAGTTTGTTCTGTTTGGTATCCCTTATTCCTGTTCATGTACCGTTGGATCTTATTGTGTGCTTTGGCCTTAAGCCTCTGTTTTACATCTTCTATTGTGTTGTTTAGTCCCCTCTCTTGTACTTTGTATTTCTCGTTGAGTTCCTCCCTTGTTTTCTTGCTTCTTAGCCTTTTTTCTGCCATCTCTTTCAGTTTACTCAAGTCAGATCTCATCACCATGATTTGCTTTTCCAGGCGCCTTTTCCAAGGAGGTTGCTGTTTTGGGTTTCTGTTGGGTTGGGTGTGCTTGTGGTGTTGGTGTTCGAATCCCCATCAGTTCTGCTACTAATCTTGCTCCTGCATATATCAAGTTATTTGTTTCTGTGATACTGGTGGTGTGTATATGCCCATTATTTTCATTGACCTCACTTGTTTTCTCCCTTAATTTCTTGTGTTGTAGCTTTCATGGAAGGGATTTTTGTTCTCTCGTATCTGGCTCCATCCATTGTCTAATCTTTTCTACCCATTCCGTCCTCTCTGTTACTTCGTCGGTGTTTCTTCGTTGTGTCGTTGTTTGGTACCTCATCCTCCATGTCGTCTTCTGTGGCATCGTCTCTCAGTTCGTCTTCGTGTAATTCGTTGTCGTGTGACATTTCCCTTTCCAGTTTCTTCTGTTTTCTGTTGGGGAGAGCCAGTTTCTTTTTGTTTCTTTATGTTCCTTACTTGGTCTGCCAGCCTCTGCTCTGTTTGGGGGTGTATTCCTCTCATTCCGAGTGTTGACCAATCTTCTTCTATATCCTCTCTCCGTCGGGTTTGCTTCGATGTAGCATCTCCATATTCCTTATTTTCTTCTCTTGTCCATTTCTTCCTTTTGCCTCTGTAGCTCAATCTCAGGCTGTTGATTACTGTCGTTGTGGTGATCAGTTGCTGGATGACGACCTCAAGTACCTGACCGTCTTCCCCTTCAATGGGTTGCCTACCTGGTTGCCGGACGAAGCTCCTCTGTTGCCAGAGGTTCCATTTACGTCGTTGTCGTTATTCCTTCATTTCTTTCCATCATTGCTGAGTTTTGCTATTTAACCCATAGCTGGACCCTACCCCATCAGGGATAGGTAAACATTTACAGCTGAGTAGACTGAGGAAATTATGGTAAAGATCCTTTCCCAAGGATCAACGCCGAGGAGAGCGGTCACCCATCCAACGACTGACCAGCCCCAATGTTGCTTAACTTGACTTAAGTCTATTGACGACCTTATTATTATTATCATTATTATTATTATTATTATTATTATTATTATTATTATTATTATTATTATTATTATTATTATTATCTAACAGCGGATTCCAATTGCGCGGATGGTTAATTCTACTTTCTGCCAGACCCCATTTTCTGTCTATTGACCAGGGCAGCGAAATGGGCACGTGGGTAGTCAGTTGAAACTAACAGTCGTAGGGATGAGAAGGAAGGCCAGGTGTTGTCAACCGTATCCCTAAAATCCATAGAAAAATGTTTTAACTTCCATGCTAGTTTATAGGGGTTGCTTTCATCTCATGAAGGTGGAAGGACTAAGTTAGTATATCTTAGTTTAACCAGACCACTGAGCTGATTAACAGCTCTCCTAGGGCTGGCCCGAAGGCTTAGATATTTTTACGTGGTTAGGAACCAATTGGTTACCTAACAACGGGACCTACAGCTTATTGTGAGATCCAAACCAAATTATATCGAGACATGAATTTCTAATTACCAGAGATAAATTCCTCTGATTCCACGTTGGCAGAGCGGGGGAGTCGAACTCGCGACTACCGAATCGGTAGGCGAGTATGTAAACCACTTGTCCAACGAGGAAGGACTATCACGCATCATCAAGATGAGTATGAAAAACAGCTTCATAAAACTATTAACACTATTTGAAATGACACTTTTTCTCGCACTGGGCTTCTGGCACTGAAACTTGTTATATTCCAAAAGATATTAGAAAAGGAAGAACTAAACTGTTTGAGATTGAACATTGGTCCTGGTGAAGCCTACATAGTTAAGAACTCATGAGGCAGTCGAAAAATAGCCTTCAATCACTTAGTTCATATAAATTTAACAGGAAGCAAGTGTAGCAAATGGGTGTATGGAGGATGATTGGTTAACCGTTCAATAACTATGATTTAATGGGTGGGAGGTTTACATCATATTATGGCGTGGCAGTATTGAGATAAAACAAAAATTGGTTTATCCCCGTTCGAAAGGTCATGTTTACAGAACCACATGGGTGGGAAAATTATGCCCCGCCCTTACGTTATTTAGGTAAAATTAATTATGATCTTGTTTTTATTGCGTAAATGTTTTTCGTTGTAATAATTCGAACGATTTTCTCGTTGAGTTCGTTGTGTTCTTTGTTGTTTCCTTTCTTTTGCAGGAAATGAACAGATTTTTAACGAGGTATATAAGTGAATGATTTTCGTTTTATCCAACAGAGAGAGAGAGAGAGAGAGAGAGAGAGAGAGAGAGAGAGAGAGATTTTTAGAATTTATGAGGTTTTTTATCCAAATAAATAAATAAAGGGTTGCTTACAAGACACACACACACACAAGTCATTTGAAAGTTACAGTGCACATAGCATCATGAACACCATGCAGGTCAAGTGCTGCTGAAAGGCCTTGATGAACACGTATGATTTGATTGGTTTGAACTCTCTCTCTCTCTCTCTCTCTCTCTCTCTCTCTCTCTCTCTCTCTGTGTGTGTGTGTTGTTGCTTTTATTGTTTTACATTAAATGATTACCTGTTGAAAACAACTGTATCGTTAGGATGTGTGGATGAACTTTTTAATAGTTTTTTTTTTTTTAGATGTCCATTCAAACGCTATATGATTGCGTGATGCCATTTATTCTCTTAGCCAAATGAACTATCTCCTTCACAAGACACTGTGGATGTGATTGTCTTTTTCATCATCCTTATCAAGTAGGTTATGTATTTGAATCTGTCTGTCTGCCATCTATTTGTCTACTGGCAGGTTTTAGTACTCAATTGATTTTCGTTTAAAGCTGAGTTTCACTGGCAATCAAAAACTTTTTTATTGGTTTGATTGCTCTCGTTGCCTCTGATGTGCATAAATCAGTACTTGGGTAGTTATGCTAATCTTATCTTCGAATTTGTGAAAGTAAAAGCAACTGATGGAGAATTATTGGGTATCTAACATAATTCCCTGATGATAACTCGGGCCTTTTTTTTTTTTTTTCCTTTTAATGAGGTCAGTGCTTAATAAGAAACTCATAGATACCTTGTTGGTAAAATCCGTTGAACTGAAACAAATGAGAAACGATTGATGTGCCTCAATAAGCCGGTTCTTAGTTGCCAAACTTCATGTGATCCACCAGCGCCGCAACCCCCTCTCTCCACCCGTCCACCAACAAGTAGTTAAAAGATTAGACTTGATCAGAATAGAATAAGGAGGAAAGGAAATGAAAATAAACCCCACATGTTCAACAAACAGTTTAATTTATTTTTACTAAAAAATAAATACACTTGATCATGTAATACGCCCTGTAGGGAAGTAGTGCCGGCAGTGCACCTCATTCGGTGCAATGTAGGCATTACTTGATGTTCTTAGCAGCATCCCTTCGGCCCCTAGCTGCAATTACTTTCATTCCTTTTACTGTAACTCCGTTCATATTCACTTTCTACCATCTTACTGTCCGCACTCTCCTAACAATTGTTTCATAGTGTAACTGCAAGGTTTTCCTCCTGTTGCACCTCTCGAAACTTTTTTACTGTCAATTTCCGTTTCAGCGCTGAATGGCCTTAGTTGCCCCAGTGCTTGACATAATGCCAAAAATCTATATAAATCAAATCGTCTCAAATCATGTAATACGTTTTTAGATACCTTAGCATCGGTAAGAAAAGTATATCTTAGTTTAACCAGAGCACTGAGCTGATTAACAGCTCTCCCAGGACTGGCCCGAAGGATTAGATTCTAGGAGCCAATCAGTTACTTAGCAACGGGACCTACAGCTTATTATGGGATCCGAACCACATTATATCGAAAAATGAATTCCTAATCACCAGAAATACATTTCCCTAATTCCGCGCTGGCGGCTGCTAGGAGCGCACTGGGGCTAACAGACTGTTAGGCGAGTACCCCCCCCCCCCCGCCCAACCGACCTCCGTCCAGTGAGAAGTAGCATCGGTAAAAGAATACACAGACCTTAACAAGGCATGGAATACCTTTGCCTATCTTTTAACTGCGCTAGATCTCTCGAGAACCTGTAATACCATTGCATAGCAAAATACTAATATGAATTTAGCGGGGATACACGCTACTAATTAATATCTCCTCCGTTCCACATCAATTTATTGTGGAGGGGATTCGGAGTTTTATTCCGCTTTCGAGTGAAATATCATCTGCATTTAATATCACGTGCAGTAAGTCTTGAATTTCCACCATGAGTGATTAATGGTGGCTATTACCCTAAATATATTTCAGGTTATTTGTTTGACAGTGTTATGAATTACTCCATGTTAACCTCTCCCTTAAATCCGCTCGCTTGTCTAATCACTGCTATTGCTACTGTTGATCGGTAAATGGTATTTACTGTAATTGGTGATCTTTCCAGTATCATTTCCATATAGATTACATCTATTAGCCTTCCCTCTTTTTTGTGCCAGCGGTAATTAGGAGGTATGTATGAATTATTTTGATTTCTCGAGTAGGAAATGCATTTGCTGCTGCTAGCTTCAATGTATATAATATATATATATATATATTATATATATAATATATATATATATATATATATATATATATATATATATATATATATATATATATATATATATATAAATCATAATGATCATTTCGCCGTAACTATAGTATATAACTTGCGGAAAGCTCTACGACATCTGATTCTTTAAAATTTGTATTGCTCATTATTTATTGCATTATTTATACATTTGGAAATTCCTACCACGTTATGGAAATGTAAGTGAATGAATTGAAAGACGAATACAGTACGGCCTTCAATAAGAACAGGAGTCGCTGAAACAGACTTAAAAAATCAAGTAAAAACTTAATAAGTTTCCAAAGAACGTATTTTTCATATCATTTGGTATTCACGAGATGAAATGAGTTGCCTGTAATTATAATTATCAGAGTTATATCAAGGAATTAAGAATAATTCCTGTATTTCAGATGTCAGTTTAACCTTAGCATATCAACGTTTGTACGCAAGATACATATACGAATCGGTTTCAGTCTGTTGCCAGAATCAAGATCTTTTTATCAGCAATATTTGTGAATCTTTCAACATATACTCACGACCTCGTTGTCATGAATAAACACGTCGCGGTAGAAAAAAAGTTAAGTATTATCTTGGTTTTAAACCTGACCACTGAGGCTGATTACCAGCTCCCTCCTAGGGCTGGCCCGAAGGTTTAGATATTTTTTTACTTAGCAACGGAACCTATAGCTATTCTGGGATCCGAACCAATCGAGAAATTAATTTCTATCACCAGAAATAAATTCCTCTGATTCCACGTTGGCAGAACGGGGGATCGAACCCGGACCTTGAGATCGGTAGTCGAGCACGTAACCTACTCGTCCAACGAGGAACTACCATATGGTAGAATTGTGGGGGTGGGTGAGTGGGGGGGGGGGGGGGGGGGGGGGGGGGGGGGGGTGGGGGGGGGGGGGGGGGGGGGGGGGGGGGGGGGGGGGGTTTGATATTTACTGTCAGTATCATCACTGCCCTCTGACACTTGCTGTTTACAATGTAAGTTCAGAGTAAAAATGCATATATCATGCCCCATGAAAAAGCCATCTCTCAGAGAGCAAAATATAGTGGTGACGTTTAGACGAAGGTTATTCCCGTTCTTATTCATCTGGTATATGAATTCAACTTTATTTTCTGTGAAGTTCATTTGCAAAATTGTTTCTTATGGCCTTTTGTTTCTTAGTACGGTACTTGTTGCCAGGCTTTTAATATCGCTGTGGTGATTAGTAACATTGTAGATGTTACTCCGATTGGTAATTGTATTAGGTTTTTACACGTAGCATACATTTTTCCTGTAATTTTGGATGTATATAAACTAATCTTGCATTCAGTGTGTTTAAATCTGATAATTTAGCTACTTTAAGTACTACTGTTCTCACTCCAATCCATTAGGTTGATCATTTAAAGTGTGAAAACGCAAAATCAGGCAGTTTAGTAACAGAAACGATATGATAGAGTTATTTGATAGAGGTTTTAATGATAGAATGAAATTGGTTTTGACGGCTATAATACCCGCATGAAATGTGTTTTGTGGTCCAAAGACCTGCAAGAAATTGTTTGTAGCCAAAATATCTGCAAGAAATTATTTTTATGGGCATAATACCTACAAGACGTGACTTATCTTGTCTTTTTTTTCAGGTAAGGACAGCATAATCAAATGGTCACCGGATGCGGTTTTGATGAGTTTTTCTCGTTCATTATTTTAGCAAGTGTGGTGAATTTTCTCATCCCAACTTTAGTTCAGAAACAGTATCAAGCCCAACGCAAATTTCACCAAGTCCTCAGGTCCAGGTTCCATTCTCAAGCTTCGGGGGGAAAATAAGTTAGCGAGGACAAATAATTTGAGTTCCCCTTGTTTCATACTGCCACTACCAAACAGAGCGTTTTATCCTAAAGTTTGTTCTACCTTATTTGAGGAACCACCAGTACCTCGGGCACCTCTCCAGCCTGGGGTAGATTCTAGGTACAGTAGGTGTACCTTAAAACACTTGTCATGGATTAGCTCAGAGAGTTGACAGAAGTTCTACAGGCAGAGTCTTGAAATAGACCAACCGAAGCTGAGGCATGGGGCTGATGGCGGAAGTGAACAGAAACAAATGATAACAGAGAAAAAAGATATAGACGGATGGTAGCATTTCACTCCGATGACTGTTAGTGTTCTACTTTTTAAGCATCGCTAAGCCAATTTTGTCACTTTTATTCAGTACATTCGTTCATATGATCTGGTAAAAGATAAACATTATTTTCAAATAGTTCTGTCCAAGATAGGATAGTAGTTTTTGTTTCCCGATTGGCTTTATTTATGTTTAAAGAGTAGCCGTAAGCATATTCCCGCTCTCTGAAGAGCGAATAAACAGTGCCTTTGAAAGCAGACTCGTAATTTTGTGGACTTGCTTTTCTTTGATGTAGTTTCTCTCTCTCTCTCTCTCTCTCTCTCTCTCTCTCTCTCTCTCTCTCTCTCTCTCTCCGTTGATTAGCAGCAATATCGGGAACGGCAAAACTCCCTTTGACATCATGTACTCAATTGGTCGCAACGGCAAAGAAAGCTTGGAGTTTTTTTTTTTCTTCTTCTTTTGCGCGCCGTCTAACTCAATAGATTCATTCGGAACATCTGGTGGATAATGAGGATATCGGCTTTCGAGTGGCAAAAATTTGTCAAAAATATGAACTTTTAATATAGGTAGTAATTAACTGAGGATCTGGTCAGGAGATACAAACAAAATAAGGAGAGAGCAGTTTAAAGTGGGCGTTTTTAAACATTTTTAAACATTGCGTCATAATCCTTCCCTCCAAGATATTACTAATCCCTTCTCCTTTAATTTATAAAAAATGTTCATTGCTTTTCCTGTTGTTTATGTTGTTTTATGTTATATTATTTAACTTGATTCTATTAGATTATGCGTATGTGTATGTATGAAAATCGTCAGACTTTTTTATATTGTTATAATGTTTTAAATCGTAATTTGGATTTTTATCGAGGCTACAGGCATACGTAACTCTTACCAAATGGGGTCATTGATTAATAGGTCTGTGATTTGAAAGACCATTTGAAACGTCATGATAAGCAGTGATACTTCTCAGCGATAGGTTCGATGACTTACTGCGATGCATTTTGCATCGCTAGCTAAACATACTCTGCGTATCATACACGCATAATTCTTGCATAGCACCATGAATATTAATTACTACCATAGCGCCACCCTCTCTCTCTCTCTCTCTCTCTCTCTCTCTCTCTCTCTCTCTCTCTCTCAAGGCATGGTTCTTGCCCCTTCAAGATATTAACGGTTGAAAGTGATGCCTGCATTTCCGCTGACAATAACACTGAATATTGCAAACTCCCCCATGAGAGTCTGTTAATTCGTTATCTTAAACGTTTGCCCATTATCATCAAATTTGTATTTTTAAGGTACTACTGCTTCTATCATCAAACCCTTATCCAATTAAGTGTACCTTCCGCTCTACCCATAATCCGTAGACACACTCTGGCTTTACAATATTTGTCAATTTTTTACGTGAGGTAGGCCATTGTCATTTCTCTCATAAATATTAGAGACTTGAATATGGCATTCTACACTCGGGTGTAGTCTATGCAACTGAAAGATTTCTTGATACGTGTTTTGTGTGATTTACACTCGGATAAATAATCAGTGTAAATGGCAGAGGGAGAGCTTAAGAAATAGAGTTACTTTTTACTGATACTGTGCAGTTTTGAGAAGCTGGAAAATATGTGCGAGAGTTACTTTTCGTTACAGAAACATAATTAAACGTGATTTCAGTATAGATTGAAATTTCATTGCGCCGTTGGTGGTAGGTAAAAACGCTTCTAAAGTCTAATAAAGATGCTTCAAAGGATCTTCCCTCATGTTCAGAGATAATAAAATGAAGATTATATATGTATGTGTATAATATATATATATATATATATATATATATATATATATGTGTGTGTGTGTGTGTGTGTGTGTGTGTGTGTTTATTG
>NC_087203.1:103897664-103904500 GCF_015104395.2 Macrobrachium nipponense
CCTAACATTAACTTGAGGATAAAATTCTCTTAAAGCTTTAGTAGTCTATTTCTATTACCATAGAAAAACATAGTAAAATACAGTACTGCTTTATTGGCTTTTAAAATGGAAACTTTCGGGAACAATAACTTTTCTAGCTGTTTACCAACATATGTATCTATGAAAGCAATATTAAAACCGTTTTTTTGAAGCATTTCTTCTATAAACTGAAATTCTGAATGAAGACTAAATAATTTGAACAAATGTTAAAGGCACGGGTCACAAGTGTAACAGACTAAATTGCGTCTATAAACTATAGGGATGAATGAAGAAAATTTAGTTGTGAGTCCTGTAAATGTGGTTTCTTGTAAACTGATGTTGAAAAAGTGTTATCGCTGTGATTTACTTACGAGCACGTCAAGGAAAGCTAAAGTATTATTGTTCTCTACTTCTGAAGTAAATTCAATATTTTGGTGTTTTGAGTTAAACCATAATCAAGAAACTGGGATACATGTGCTTCAGATCTAAAAATTAAAAATGTAACATCTACATAACGTCGGTAGAACAGTGGTTTAAAAGAACTGGGACAATTATCTAGCCAGACAACTTCGTGATGAGATAAAAGGCATTGGCCAAATTAGGACCGAGAGTGTTTCCCATTGCTACACCATCTTTTTGTTTGTTTATATACATTTGTGTTAAACATAAAATAACATTCAGACGCAGCTAATGTGAGCAGTTTGTGTAACTGTTGTTTATTAAAATTATGGATACTGTTGGAGTCATTAAACAAGTTGTTGATGCATATATCAATGGTTTCTGCTAAAGGAATATTAGTAAATAAAGATTTAACATCGAAACTTACAAGAACCAATTTCCTAGTTCTACATCACAAATTTCTTTGGCAAAAGTAAACTAATCTTTAACTGTATACTGATTGCATGTTACAGGAGCTAAAATAGGAACAAGAAACTTTGACAAATGGTAGTTGAAAGTACCTATAGCTGACATGATTGGTCTGAGTGGGACCACTTTTCCTTGTGCACCTTGGGGAGGCCATAGAGCACTCCAGGTTTAGATCCAGATGTAAATAGATCGTTATATGTATGTTCATCTAGAACACCCTCAGACTTCAACTTTCTTAAGAACCTGTTAACACTTTCCTCCTTATTGAGTAACTTTAAAAGAATGTCGTCCTTCACTAATTCAAATTTAGTGTGGTCGTCAAGTTAATGTTAGGGTGGTGTTCAAGCCTAAGTATACTATTGGTGGTTTGTTTGAGTACAAAGACATCGTACCCCCAGAATTACACTCTCATGTTGTTTATAAATACGAGTGCAATTGCTGTAATGCAATTTACGTGGGAAAAAACAAATCGCCAAGCACGTGTACGATGGTTTAAACACTTAGGAAGATCAGTTAGGACAAACAGGCTTTTAGCAAAACCACCATTGATCACCCTCTAAGATTAGAATCATTTTCCATTCTCTCTAGTCGAGTGGCCCCCATGGAGCTGGCAATAGTAGAAAGTCTCTACACTTCAAAGTTGAAACCTTCCCTCAGTAACAACGAGAGGTCCACGGAGATGGTGTTTTAAAAAATTTTTTAGTTTGATGCAGGTATTTACTTTTTTAATATTGCTTCCTTTCCTTTTTTTCATGTTTGTACATTACTCTTTTTCTTATTATATATTAACAATGTAACCTTTGTGTAACATTACTTCATTCTAATGATCGATTGTAATTTAGTGATTTTTTATTTTTTTTTTCTGTTTTGTATAGACCTGATGATGGAGACAGTTACTCCGAAACTGGTAGTCATTACAAAATAAAGGATGTTTTATGTACAAGTGCTGGTTTTACTCTTTATATATATATATATATATATATATATATATATATATATATATATATATATATATATATATATATATATATATATATATATATATATATATATATATATATATATATATATATAAAGAGTATGCGTGTATGGCGCATACATGCGCCTGTGTGACGTTTAAATCCTATTTTTATAATAAGTATCTCTCTCTCTCTCTCTCTCTCTCTCTCTCTCTCTCTCTCTCTCTCTCTCTCACACACACAATCTAGTGACCTCAATGGATTCGGTCATTCAACTTTTCCCTCACACCACCGCAACACAAAATTAATTTATTCATTATTGGCTATTTTTATGCTAAACAAAGGGTTTCCTTTTGCAATTTCTGCTTTGTTTAATAATAAACCATATTTTTTTAGAGCAAGTCTGAATGTTACATCATTTTCTGCTTGGACAAGAGAACCGGGAGAAAGTGGTGCAGTGTGTAATGTAAAAATCTCGACCGCTGACATGAGAAACAATAGGAAAAATGCAAAACTAAAATTAGGAGATGAAAGAGGAATATGAGGAGGTGAAGCTTTCTGGGAACACTTTTAATTTGAAAAAAAAAAAAAGAGAAGACATGCAGTTTGGTTTCCATGTTGTTCAAGACAAACCTTCTCTTAAAGAAAACTCCAAAGGAGACAGAAATGAAGAACCGCAAATATAAAATTATCATTAGGAGAAGAACTTAACGAATATAATGAACTCTTCAACTGTTAGCAACTCGATTGAAATAACTTTTGCAGCATGAAAATAAACGCTGTAATCAAACAACTTCAAGCGAAATTATTTTTGCTGAAAGGAAAATTATATTTTTCGAAACAAAATCAGTAATGAGGTGATTCACAATGCGTCCTTAAAAACTGAAATGGAGCTGCTGAAACGCGGATTGAAATAGAAGGGAAAATAAATGCGAGACATGAATAGAAATAATGAGTCAATTAGGTGTTGCATAGGATATCCATTTATTTTCACAGTTCTTGTTGAAGGTGTGTTGTTCAGATGTTCGAATTTTTCCCCAACTATACATAAATTTTTTTTTTTTTATCAAACAGGTTTTCCTGGAAACGTATTATTATTTCGTAAGCTTTCTAATTAAGTAAAGTTATTCCTATCAGACCTAATTATGACGAGGCCATACAGCATATGATGTATAGGTTTAGAGTGTTAAGAATTCATTTGATCACATTCTCTCACCAAACTAACTATGAGATTCAGGGTCTCTGTAACACGGTTTTTTGGACTTTGCTCCTTGTCAAAGCATCGGATGTAGCTGAAAGTTGACATATGTATATTTTACAACCACACACAAATTTTGTCAGCATTATCAACCAACCTAAACCCGATAGTTTTGATTTTTATAGAGTAAAAATGAACTAGCCGACGCCCATGGCCAATGATTACGAGCCAAGAGTCGAAAAACATTCATTATGTAAGCAAGGTAAACAAACGCCTTTTATTTGACTAAATGTTGCCCCGGCCATCACCAGACAGAAATGCCATCGGCTCTGAAACCCAAAGACTTTATGAATGGCGGAACGATACATAGATGTGGGTGGGGTATCAGTGCTAGCGTAGTAATACTACTGTAGCAGTAGTGCCGCAACAGTATAGCAGTAATATACATGAATTAAACGTTTAGACCAACTGCTGGGATCCTTGAGGATCATTTAGCACTTCTTACAACTACTCGATAAATTAGTTTTTTTATAGCCAGAAGTTAAATTTTCTAATCCAACAATGCCCATGATAGCCTTCAGTGTTATCCTGAATTATAACGAGGCGAAAGTGGGGTGGAGCCTCATGAAGTCACCATTCTGACGATAATTATTGGTGAAGGTTTAAAGCCAATATACGGTACCGGCTATTTTTTCAGTAAATAGGTAGATAGCCAATAAATAAAAATTGCTTGACATTGGATATAGCAGTTACCAAATCAAGTGGTCTACTATGTTTTTGGTAATTACCAACTATTCCCTACATCTTGTCAATCTGATTGTGACCTATAAAGTAGACTGAAATTTCTTTGGAAACTTATTTTGGGAGTTAGACTAATAATCGAAGTGTTTTTGTATTTATTAACATATTTTGTTGGTTTGTTCATTATGAAAATTATCAGTGGGGAGGTTCCAGAGTTCATAAGGTGTGTACTGCTTTGCTTGTATTTAAAGTTGTATGTCATTGTTGCCAGAGGTTTAGCCTTCGTTACGTATAGCCAATCATCCATCGAGAAAGAGGGAAGAAATGCTGTCATAAGTTACGTAACGAGTGCGTTCGAAACCTTTTCTCTGAGTAAGTTGGCTCGTCTTCAAAAAAGGTCACTTTTACATTACAAGTACCAATCTATTCAACTACGTAGTGCAGAATACACTCAAAATATTTATGTGTTGATATAATATGTATTATGAATAAGCGTTATATTATGAAATGCATAGATAAAAAGTTATTGCGAAAAAACCGTGTTACAGAGGCCCTGAATCTCATAGTAAGTGTCATTTCAAACATTTCAGATACCTGTTTTTTAAGTACAAATGATTTTAGTTGCTTCATAATTGTTCAGATAACCCTAGGTATGCTGCGAACGTTCTCACAACATACGAATTTTATCCGAATACTTGGTGCCTTCTCCACATCGATTTACTCCACCCACTGACCTTATACTTTTAGTGACTTAAAACGCACAGGGTCGTATCTCATAATCAGCATCAAGGCGAGGATATGCAAAGGTCACTAGGTTTCACACATCACACTTCTGCTCACATAAACCCATGCAGTTTTTGCATGTGATAATAGATGTGCCTATTTTATGTCAGTTTATAGCAACAGCTTTCCTGTAGATTCAGACATTAGAAGTAATCTAAATCTGAATGGATCTTGCTTGTCCTCACCCGGGTGACAGTAGGGAAGACATGACACAGCCACCCACCCCATGCAAACCGATTTGTTCGTCCCGGGTGGGGGGAGCCGGGTAGGGATAGGGTAGGGGAGATATCCGCCCTCCTCCTGCATACCTGTTTGTCCTCCCCCCAAGGTCGGGGCGGGGTAGGTATGGGATCGGGAGGGTAGGGGAGAGCACCACCGGGTTCCAGCGCTCTCTAAATAAGCTCATTGTATTATCTGGAATGCAATCTCAGCAATAGAGAAAATTCATACCTCTGATGAGTAAGAACCTTTGATGAAGGACCTGAGATCTTTGTGGAAGAAATGCTCTCATTCGGCTAGTGGTAACTACATACGTCAGGTGAGTTTATATACTGATGGACCATTGCGTTGGTTTTTCATTTAGTGTAGACGTCACGTATATCAAGGGAGAATTGCTCCTAGTAATTAGTTATTGAACCCTTTGTATGGAACTTGTAGGATGCTGGGAAAGAAAATAATAAATTGTAGGATGCTGGAAAAGAAAATAATAGCCATTCTCTCCAATTTTCAAGGTATGAAATTCACCAAATGACACGGGTATGATGTTTACAAGCCACGTATCCTATGATAAGAATAAGTTTTAAATTAAATTTGTGATATTTTGTACGAATAGCTTCCTCCATACAATGGCAGGAAAAGTCAGTGCACCTTTTTTCTCCATGCAGTGGTAGGAAGAGTCAGTGCACGATTTTTGCAACGAAATAAGGAAAAAATAAGAAATATCTTCGTCGCGTTCAATTTTGTCCCAGCAAACTACCGCGATTCTGGTAATGGCGAGACATTAAGCAATTGTAAATTGCTGGAAAATAAAAGCACAATATTGGGTCGGGAACGTTCGCACGATTGCCCATAACAGTTGACATCATTGGCTTCTATGCAATAAATGTATGAACGGGATATTTATATCGGGGCGTGGAAAGAGCACGACCAGAGAATGTCATTATCGATAACACGAAGAAACAAGACCGTTATTTTTAGTTGAAAATCGAGACAATCTGTTACTGATTCTGGTGGGTGGTTGAGAAGATGAAGTAGGTCATATGCCAGCGCTGACCTTTGCACAGTTGAAGTCAGTAAGCAACTGGAAAGAGCTTAAATTGATTATTAAGATGCTAGGTGGAGGTGGCTGTTTTCAGTTAACTAGTCATATTGATCTTTTCGCCGTAAGGGGGTTAGTGCCGTCCAATGCACCTCATGCGATGCACTGTAGGCATTGCTTTAGGTTTTGTGCAGGGTCCCTTCGGCCCTTAGCTGCAAACCCTTTTACTGTACCGCCATTCATATTCTCTTTCTTCCATCTTGATCCAACCCCAACCCCCTAGCAATGGTTTTTCTTAGTGCAACGTGCGAGATTTTCCTCTTGTTACATCTTTTAAACCTTTTTACCGTCAATTTTCGTTTTCAGCGCTGAATGCCCTCATGGGTCCCAACGCTTGGCCTTTGACCTAAATTCTATATCCATCTATTTCGATTTACTTTTAGAGGAAGTGGACTTTTCATGAGCTGATGTTACTAAAGAACAGACCTTTTCTCATATTTACACGCCTATTTTTGAGTTTTCTGTAAAAGAGAACTATTGAGGTGGCTCTGCCTGTTCGTCCGCACTTTTTCTGTCCGTCTTCAGATCTTAAAAACTACTGAGGCTAGAGAGCTGCAAATTGGTATGTTGATCATCTACCTTCCAATTATCTAACATCAAATTTCAGCCCTCTAACCTTAGTAGTTTTCATTTAATTGGGATTAAATGTAACCATGATCGAGCATCTGGCACCGCTATAAGCTATAGGTGCCAACAACGCAGGCCACCACGGGGCTGTGGCTAAAAAATGTTTTTTGGGTCGCAGCTAAGAGTTTCATGGGCCGTGGCTGAGAGTTTCATACAGCATTATAAGCTGTACAGAAAACTCGATTGCGCTGAAGAAACTTCGGAGCATATTTGTACTTGTCTTCCTTTCATACATATTATGTCAATAAGATAGATTGTAAGGAAGCTCTCTTCAGGGTTGTAAATTTATCAAATCGTCCGGTTTATTTTATTTATGAATTCGTGT
>NC_087203.1:103905000-103926146 GCF_015104395.2 Macrobrachium nipponense
ATACCGAGACCACCAAAAGATATATTTATTTTCGGTGGCTTTGATTATACGCTGTACAGAAAACTCGATTGCGTCGAAGAAACTTCGGTGCATTTTTTACTTGTTTTTATTTGCTTATTGTATATTATTGTATAATAATTACCGAAAGTTACAACTTGGTTACGGTAATGTAATGGAGTCATCCATTAGTCGAATTATTTTAACAGCATTATTGGACAAAAGAAAAAATATGCCGAAGATGCTTCGTTTTCTTGTTGAAAGTGTTAATTTATATCACTGAATTTTTGTAATCACTTTCAAATCATTCCCAATCCAAAGTGTTACAAGGTCAAAAACATTGGTGTGATTAACCTTTTCCTCTTTTCAGGATTGCGGCTGTTCGCCCATAGATTTCGTAGCTCGCCTTCCACGGGGTAAGTACTTCTTTTCATGTTTTTTCCAATAATTGAACCTTTTTTCTCTAGGTAGGTCTGTATACCGATTATTTATAAAAAAAAAAAAAAATGATCACAGAATTTAAAAATTAAGTCGAAGAATTAGGTCGATGTGAATTATTTTGGTTCGATTTCTCAGGGATTGAATTTCCGTTCGCGTAATGAAGGAATTAATACCGGTACTTGTGAAATTGCGTCGAATACACGCGTCTCCCCGGTTCAAGCAGTCAAGTAGTGATAACCTTGAATTCAGTGGTTCTCAAACATTTTTTGTAGTGATGGCACCCTAACTAATGTACTAATCAATACCGTGGCTCCTCTTTCTTCACCATCTACCATATCGCAAATATATATATATATATATATATATATTATATATTATATATATATATATATATATATATATATGTATATGTATATTTATATGTATGTATGTATGTATATATATATATGCATACATATAATGTGTATATATGTATATATATATATATATATATATATATATGCATACATATAATGTGTCTGTGTGACTGTATTAGAGTAGACACACTGACAATAATCATGTGAACTGTTCTGCAAACTTTTGTGTTCCTTGTTTGTTTGCTTTTTTTTTTTTTTTTTTTTTTTTTACACGTTCATTGAGATGATCTAGTCAACCCCTAGGCACTGTCTGCGTAACCCAGTTTGAGAATCGCTGACCTAGATATAAAAGGGCATTGTTAAAGGAATTAAATCCTAGAACGGCTAAACTCTGAGGTATAGTACAGAGCTTGAGCTATATAGAATGGGGGAAAAAAGAGACAACTACTTCAAGATTGTATTGCAACTTCCAAATAGTAGTGAACGTGAAAATATATCATTGTATATAATTGAGATGGTCCCTTAAATGAAATCTGTGGTATTTCAAAGTTTATAACATTAAAATGAAAAGATTTAAGCTGAAGATTGGAAGCAACCCAACTCCAACCCAGGCCTTTCGACACAATACTCTTGACCACAGAACATTTAGAATTATCGGTGGACACTCGACATAATATCCCACCGTTGCTTAACGAATATCGGTGGCACTCGACATAATATCCCACCGTTTGCTTAACGAATATCGGTGGACACTCGACATAATATCCCACCGTTGCTTAAAGATTTGTAAAATAAAGAAAATATATATTTTTGTTTTATATTTTTTCTTCAATTTGCAAAATACTTTGTTTACTGATCTGAAGTCAAGTGTAGTAGTCGGAGACAGCATATTTTTTTTCTTCCGAAATAAACTTGCTATTCATAGATCAATAAAGGTTTGTAGAATATTGATGACTGCTGTTGAAATTTCTGATGCGTCTAAAAAATATTATTATGAGCTGTAAACTATCAACATCAGATTCATCCCTTAATTTATAATTCTCTCTCTCTCTCTCTCTCTCTCTCTCTCTCTCTCTCTCTCTCTCTCTCTCTCTCTCTTCTCTCTCTCTCTGAAGGATGCACTGACACAGGAATATCAATAATTTTGATTACACCCATAACCGCGGTACAATTGGCACTTTCTCAAGACAGGTGCTCTGTGTGAGCGTCTTACTATTGTTATTAGCGGATTGTCTTTCCCCTGTTACTAGAGCAATTCGGCCAATTTGTTTCGTTATTACATTAGTGCCCTTACGAAAACAGAAATATAGGGTGTTAGTGTCTTGTACATGCCTGAATACACTGATAGATAAAGGGTTAGTCGTTCCAGTACGCATCTATAATGGTACTGTGTTTGTGTATTAACACATGCATTCATATGTACGTATTGTTTGGTGTGAGATGTTTGCCTGCGTATTACGTGCTATTAGTGAACAGCTCAATGGACGCTATTTACTCCGATTCGAAGCAACCCTGTTATTGTGGCGGCCGGTAATAAAGTAAAAAAAAAAAAAAAAAAAAAAAGTACGATTTTGGCTATTAAAATGTCACATTAATTCACAGTCTTTTGTTAGTGTTTTTACGGTAATCACAACGGGCTTGTACCAAACACGCCGCAAAGGTGTATACATACCGGGAATACACACACACACACACACGCACACACACACACACATATATATTTAAGGACTAGGGTTTTTGATTAATAATATATTGTCAATGTGTTCCCTTTGACCTATGGAATGTGGAGAACAGTGAGAGGCGACGACCCGAGAGTAGCTGACAATGAGTTTCTATGGATGGCGTGAGATAAAACTGCTTAGTTAGACAAGTCAATGTACGACAGTTTTATGAACTCTTCTCAAAGTGCCTTTGTGAAACTGGATGCAGCTAGAATTGTGAGGCGTTAACGAAGTGTGCGTTCGTAAGTGCGTGTGCGCATCTTTCTGTTAAAAGAGTATCATACACAAGTCTATGGGGGATTTTGATAGAGGCGCCTTCGAGAGAAAGGCAAGATGCCGTGGTGCTCGCCGGGAGTTTTTTATTGAGTGTGCGAAATAGTCCGGTTGCATGGGTGAGTTAAATTACTTTAGCCAAAGAGCGGCTTGTTGTCTGTTTGACATTTTTAAGAATATCTGATCTTTGATTTTGTTGCTAAACTTATGTGTACTTACCGGGATGTGTTCTGTGTCTTTGAAACAGACGGTTCTGGCAATGGAGGGACAGAGAGTCCCAGAGGGGTGTAGACTTTTTGGTGACTGCATACAGTCAGACATTTTACTGTTGGGGTTTTAATAGAATTGATTCATTATTTATTCACTGTTAATAAATGTTTATTTTGATGATGCGACTCTCTCATTTTCATTACCTGTTAGAGTGGAGAGAAAGAGGTGGAGAGAGAGACAGAGAGAGAGAGAGGGGTCGCTTAGAGAGATAGAGAGGAGTTGCCGAGAGAGAGAGAGAGAGAGAGAGAGAGAGAGAGAGAGAGAGAGGCTGTGTGTATTAGTTTGCCTGACGTTCGAGCTACACGCTTACCTAATGAATAATGCGGGAATCTCCCCATTACATATATATATATATATATATATATATATATATATATATATATATATATATTATATATATATTATATATATATATAAAGACTAAGTATCGCCAACGGGCCCGTACTAAACACGGGGCAAAGGTGGATACGTATACACGGGGTTGAAACCCTAGGGGTCACTATCAAAGAACTATTAATGTGACTTTTTTCCGGGACTTTTTTGTGTGACTTTTTTACCTGTTTTTTACCTGGATTCGTTATCGCATCTCACTATCTGTATCACTGCTGCATATACCGTAATGGTGTATAAGGAAAGCAGGCCCAGAAACGGCCGAGAACTCTTTGATTTGGTAAAAACTTACAGTGGCATCGTAACAACTTAACTTCTGTACATTAAGAAGGGTTGGTCGAGTTCCTGAATGTTCGTGGGAGTTTCCTTTCCCGTTAGGGAAGGGAATCATGAATTAGGTTTAGTTCTGTGGTTCGTAACCTTTTTATTACCACGCCCCCTCTTAAGAGTTGGTTTTTCCAGCCACGCCCCCCACCGCCTCCTTGTATTCATGCGTAAAATTCCCTCACAGATAAAGAAAAAAAAAAAAGAGAGAAAAAGAGAAAGAAAGAGACGGGGTTTCTTGGGACATGGAGGGAAGTAAATAATTACAAAACATCGTATGCCCAACGAGTCTAACCAGAGTAATAGACTAAGAGAATAACGAATATTATTAGAGAATTTTTTACTTTTCTCTATGGCTAACGCCTTCCCCGGAAATTACTGACGGCCCCCAGGTTGAGAACCACTGGTTTAGTTAGTTTGTGTGATTACTTCAAGCAATTTTATACTGTCAGTATGAACGCTTTGTAGTTGAGTGTGTTTGTCAGGGGTTATTGGATATTTCGATTGTAAGGTTAACTCGACGGCATTTGAGATCTGTTGGATTTGGGTATGTATCGTACCGTATTAGCATTGGAAGTATATTTCATGCGGGCACATTCCCTTGTCGATAAGCTAAGCCTAGGCCAGGCGGGTTGCAGTAACTTGTTCCAACCTACTCCGATGAATGTTGACGTTGAATTTATGTGACAGAAAAACTATAGTAGAATCATCAACCGTTCATTTGATGTCTAGGCCCGTCCCTTACGACGCTCCTGATTGGCTGTTGATAAGCCAATCACAGGGCTGGAAACTCTTAGTCTTTCTCGAGAGTTCACATCCTCAGGAGAGGTTGAACATACATCCTGCCTATGCGAACTCTCGAGAAAGACTGAGAGTTTCCATCCCTGTGATTGGCTTATCAACAGCCAATCAGATGCACGATTGATGTGAATCTTCTATAGTGCTTATTTAAAGAAAAAAAAAACTTACTAAATTTTTATTTAAACGGTACCGATTGCAGTCATATTGCATGGAAATCGGCGTACTGATGCTTATGAGGGGCTAAATATTGACTCATATTGATGATGTTCCCAATTCATATTGGATGAAGAATTTCCTATCCAATCTTTCAAGAAAAGTGAAGAAATACCGTATTTTTCTCATTACCCAAAAATGACAAATTTTTACAATACGACGAAGGATTTCACCGAGCCAGGTCAATATGGGTCACTGCAGTTTTCGTGGGAATGGAAACGCCATAAACCAAGGATTGCATTTTGCAGAATGCCCCGAAGCAATATGAATGTTGGCGGGTAAAGGTGCCACGGCTACCAGGAACAATCCCATTTGCTCTAAGTGAATCTTTTTCAGACATTATGTAAGCTCCTTTGATTGCCTTTTCTTCGAGTAGGTTTCTCATTTGTAATTCTAGGTGGAATAGCTACCAATTATAACTGCACATCGCTGGTTAGGGAATATTTTTGTATACCCAGATTTTAAAAAGAATATAATAATCTTAACATTCAGTAATTGTTTGTGCATTTGGGCGTGTGGCTGTTGCCCATTGTTTGTGGGAATTACATTTCATCTGACCGCCCCATAGAAAGCCAACATTGTTGTATCGGTATGATTTCTCCTTAATTTCAAACTCGTTAAGTTACCCCTGACACGAAGAAACTGAGAATTAAATTGTAATAACATATAATAATAGTTGCCAAAGTGTCTGGAATGTTCCAGCTTTATGAATAGATTATTTTTTCCACGATTTCTGAACGAAAACCAGTATCAGTTACTTTGCCATTAAATTGGTCTGTGCAAGTGCCATTAGATGGTGTCATGGTAATCGCTTTATAGCGAAGAATTATAAGTTAAAGGAAAGGAAAATGCATCGTCTTCAACTAGGTCGGGAGCAAGGAGGCATTCGCACTCGTGTTGGAGGCGCCTGTCTTATGATTGTTCGAGACTCCCCGGGTGTGTGTGAACTCAGCAGGCGCCGTCGCGTCGTCAGAAACGCCGCGTATTATGATGCAACCTTTCGTCGAGATCCTTCTAAAAAGTTCCTGTCGACTCGGGAGTCTGACGTTCGCTGGTAGGCTCCGCCCTTTTCAGCCCCGCCCCCAGATCGCCGTATATATGCCCTGAGGAAGTAGAAGAGATCAGATTATCAGAGAGAGATAAGAGAAGAAGGAAGAGACAGAAGTATAAGAGAGGAAGAAGACACTCGAGAGAGTGTGATCGGAAACGAGTTAAGTCGTCCATAGTCGGGGAGAGAGAGAGAAGTTAAGTCGTCCACAGTCGGAAAGAGAGAGAGAGAGAGAAAGGTCCCGACGGTGAGCAACCTTTCATAGAAGAAACGTCCTACAAGTGGTTGTGAGGAGGAACCTGTCCTTCGAGTATCAAGAATAGACATTGCTTTCTGCAGTATGGAGTCAAGAAGCCGTCAGAAGTTCTACTGTCGCCGTTTGAGAAGCCCTCGCTATGAGCACGGATTCCGACAACTGCAAAACTGGCCAGCAAGGATTTCATTAGCGCACTGTTTCCCCAGTTCACATATTGTAAGGTTTGATTTTGTTATGTCAATAGGAGAAACCATTCTGCATTTATCTTTGTTAGTGAGCTTGTAAATAAACTTTTGTTCTGTTTGTGTTTCTTTCTATATTCGCCTCCCGAGTTTCAACTGTTGGTGTCGAATCCTCTTTGTTTATTATATTAAAGAACCTGTAGCGGACCTCGGTGTCCGTAACAGATGGGTGTGTGCAAGTGCCATTAGATTGGTGTGTGTAAGTGCCATTAGATGGGTCTATGACGTGCTATAAGATGAGTCTGTGAACGTGCCATTAGATGGATTTGTGAAATCTTTAACCATTACCCTCGTCTGAAATTTACAAGTACATTCTTCTTACGTTCTTTTATACGTAGGGCTTCTTTATCGTTCTCGCGCTATAGAACTATGTCTTCCATGGCAGTCGTGCTGTTGATAAATTATGCATATAAATTTATCAAGCAGACTGTTTGCACTCGTGGTTTGCGAATATGAATATTTTGCTAGATTCCTTCATCCATTTGATGTAGATTTCTTACTGGACGAAAATTTACTCAACATCTGGCAAGTAGTTGCAAACTTGCAATTGAGCGAATAATGGCAATTCTTGGAGAACAAATTTATATTTCTCATAATTTATTTTTTACCGAATATTTTTTATTTACTTTTGAAATATAACTGCTCATGCTCACATTCTTTGTAATAAATATTTCTTATTTTCATACTTCGCTGGGTATTTGTGAATTTATACATTTTTCATACATTTTCTTTCATGAATTCTACTGCCTCATATATTTTCAGTCTTTGACGAATTGGTTATTTCATTTTCAGCTGATTTCTGTGTGAAGGTTGAACTTCATTACTTTTTTTTATTTAAGGTTTCTCTTGGATTTGGAGTAGTTAAGTTTATTGTTAGGCCCATCAAATCAGCCAATTAATAAAAATCTCTTTTGTTATATTGTTTCCCTGTTTGTTGAGTCTAGAAAAACTGTGACTGTGCTACAGCTGTGGTTGTTGTTTTGAAGTTGTGAACCTTCGATTAACTTTTTTTTTTTTTTTTTTTTTTGGAATTGGAATTCGCCGCTTTGTTGCTCTCTGAGTAAATTATTTAGTTTTTACACGCTCTCATACTCATTTTTTTGTATGTTTTATAGTTATTTGTTATGTTCCTATAGTTTTTTTTTTTACGTGGCGTCTTTTTTTTGTGTCATTTTCCGTTCCATGTTCCTGATTCAGTTCTTTACTACATCGCATATTTATTTTTAAACACCTCTTTTCTGTTAAAACCTTGCTAAATATTAGTTGTCACTTTTTGCAATGTGAAGAGACGTTCGCTCTCTCTCTCTCAATATAATAGAATATATTATATAATATATATATCTATATCTGATATAATATATATGTGTGTGTGTGTGTGTGTGTGTGTGTATGTATGTATATATGTACTGTAAATCTGAACAGTAGTGGTATAATGACTATGAATAAAAAACAAATGATATACCAGTGAATAAGTATAAAAATGGAATAGAATCAGTTGATTCTTGCAGGTTTTAAGAAGTGAGTATAAATCAAAATCCTGATGAAAGAGAAAGATGAGTAACAGAATGATAAAGCAATGTAGGGAAATGGAATCGGTGCTAAAGAATGGTAGGGCACGCGATTTATTTATGGAAGAAAAGGCTGGATATGTATGAAGGGAATGGTGAGCCTACCCTCCTTTATGGTATTGAATTGTGGATGCCAAATGTAAACAAAAGAGCGGAGGAGCGTCTGTATGAATGCAATCTTGGACTCTTCGGAACTATGGTTGATAACAGTGTTATTTCTTAAATACGTGTTGACAATGGTATTTTGAAGTATATTGAAGAAGCTTATTTTCGGCTTCAAGCATTTCTCAAGTACTTGGCAATGGTATTTTGAAGTTTATTGAAGAAGTTATTTTTCGGCTTCAAGTATCGACTAGTTTTGTAATCGTTTGTAATTCTGACAATTTCAACTTCAAAATGCTTGACTTTCTTTATTATTGAATTGTTATGACACTTTCGACACGTATATCCAGTTTTCCGACACAAGAGGCAAAAGACAGTAGACGAAAAGGAGAGAATACACAATGACGCTATCTTTTTTTTTTCCTAATTTGTTTTCCCGCCATTTGTTTATCCTTTTTGTTTTTTTTCTCTTTTATCGCTAAGAGGCCGTCGTAATGAATCAGTCTCTCCTCTTGACTGCCCTGTTTACCTTCATTTGCATACATATTGTTCCTGCATTTTCTTCTTCCATTCTTTTTTCTGCTCTCCAGCTTCCCGTTGCTTCTTTAAAGGTTATGTCATTTCCTTCGAATTATGTATATTGCCTTTCCTTGTTTTTCTTTCATTCGGCATTTTCCCGTGTTATTGTTTTGATCCTGGAATTGTTTCAAGATTATTAAACTTCTGTTGTAGTACACAAAGAACATTTTCATTCCTTTTCAGTCACTCCATAAGAAATACCAATGATTACTGTCTTCAATTGAATGAGAGCAAAATGCGATAAAAAAATGTATTGGGATTTGCTAAAATAACGCAAATCTCTCTCTCTCTCTCTCTCTCTCTCTCTCTCTCTCTCTCTCTCTCTCTCTCTCTCTCTCTAATTTTAACATTCAATCGAGTTTATATCGCATCTGGTTTTCGTCGATCTTGTTTATGGAACAAAAATTCAACTGAAAACTTCTCAACAAACTCTTCAAGGATCTTGCAATGTGATTGAAGAGGTTTCCTTCTCTCTCTCTCTCTCTCTCTCTCTATACGTAAGAAAACTTCATCTTGTTCACTGAAGATCAGTTGATACTTTCCCTTCATCGTGAATCCAATAGAAGACAGTCTGTGTTTGAAGAGATTTCGCCCTTTTGAGATGAGAATAGGGACGCTTACCTTTTTTGTTTTTATTTCAAGAGAGGGTGCTATGTTTAGAGATACTTCTCCGCGGGAGAAATTGACAACAAGGTTTGAGCTAAGAATGCAGGACTTTATTCTCTCTCTCTCTCTCTCTCTCTCTCTCTCTCTCTCTCTCTCTCTCTCTCTCTCTCATGATACTTCAAAAATGTAAGTTTTTTATTTACTCTCTCAATCAAAGTTTTATCTTTTCTTAAATTGTGACCGTGCGAGAATATTATAGGTTATATGTTTTATTTCTATTCACCACGCTATACTGTTCCTTATGATCTCTGTTATGTCGTTTTCAACAATTATGCATTTTTTCAAAATTTGGTATGTACTGACTGATATCCATGGTAACACTTCTTTTTGTGTTCAATTCAGGTCTTTTATCATCCTGGACACAAAATTATGCATGTTCTGCAAATACGTATTGTCTCGAAAGTGCATTCTGTAATACACAGCTTCTTGCTTGTTACAGGAGTGTTTGGGGAAACTTGGGGGTTTCGTTTTAAAAATGAAGCTCTCGAAATCTTCGGTTCTAATTCATTGTTCTTTTTTAAACTTTACCCGATATTCTCTTTCACCCGACATGGAGGAACAGAACACTTGACTGAAGGCGGAAAATGTGTTTGCTTGAAAGAAGGTATTTGCCTTTTCAAACAACTAAGCTCAACTTGAAATATATTTTTAAAGGTAGAAGAGGATATCATGTCTCATCTTGACATCTCCTGTCAGTGTGTGTGTCTGTTCGAATTCAGCGCTGGTATTTCATTTCTCTTGAAATGGTGCACTAACCTTCATTACGTCTTAATGCTAATTACAGTAGCGTTGTCTGTTTGCGCCTGCGCAGTGGAGGTAATAATTGTCGGTAGTTGCTACGCTCTTTCTCTCTTATTTCTTTCGCTATTTTTATGTCATTTTTACGTAGGAGGGAATATTTGACATTTGCACCGTTTTGTTTTGGTTACCTTTGTTTTAACTTATTTAAGATAGCAATATTTTACAGAGCAATTAATAGGTATCTATTGTTTAAAAATGATTTTCCACCCTTTTCCAAATCACTTCTTAGGAGACACAAGTCATTACTGTCCTCGATTGAACGAGAGCAATGTATGTTCCAGGATGTCTTCGGATTTTCTAAAGTTATGGAAATGGTCTCTCTCTCTCCTCTCTCTCTCTTCTCTCTCTCTCGCTATCTCCTCTTTCTCCTCCTCCTCTCTCTACATTCATTTCAAGAATATATGTGAGGTGTGTTCTATTTCACTCTCTCAATCAAAATTTTCTTTAGATTTTTTTTTTATTAATTTGCGATCTCCATGAATGTTATTGGAAGTTTGTTTATATTTCTTTGTATTCACAACGTTATACGTTTTTTATATCATCTCAGTTTTTTAAATAGTTTTAATATATTTTTTTTATTCAAAATTTGGTCTAGTTTAACTAATATCCATGATAACTATGCATTCTTTTGTGTTCTGTTTTGGTCCTTCGTGATTCTCGAGTTTAACTTATGCCTGTTCTTGGAATATACGTTTCCTTTAAATTATATTTTGTTCGTTTCTACCAAATAAACTTCGGGAGAATTCTGTAAGGCGCCACTTCTTGCTTGTTTCGAGAGTGTCTGAAAAACCCTAGCGTTAATTTTAGAAATTCAGAACTTGAACGCTTCGGTTCTAAGTTCTTTGTTCTTAAAACTTTGCCTTGATATTCTCTTTCACTCGACAGGTAGAAACCGGAACACCTGACTAAAGGCGGAGAATGTGTCTGCTTGCAAGAAGGTATTTGCCTTCTAAAAACAACTGGTGCAGTCTTGTTTTTTTTTTTTTTTTTTTTTTTTTCTTTTTTTTTTTTTTTTTTTTTTTTTTTTTTTTTTAAGGGTACAAGAGGATATCGTGTCTCATCTTGACATCTGCTGTCAGTGCGTGTCTGCTCGAATTTTCCGCTTTTAACTAACTTCTCTTGAGTGGAAATTTTAAGACTAATCTTGATTATGCCTTTATGCTAATTTCAGTAGCGTTGTCAGTTTGCATCCAAGCGGTGAATGTAGAAATTGGCGATAGTTGCCACTCTTTGTCTTTCTTATTTCCTATGCTATTTTTTTTTTCTTTTTTGTCATTCTTACGTACTGCGTATCTTTGTGCATGGTTATATATATATATATATATATATATATATATATATATATATATATATATATATATATATATATATATATATATATATATATATATATATATATATATATATATATATATATATATATATATATATATATATATATATATATGTATATACATATTATATAATATATATATATATATATATATATATATATATATATTATATAATATAATATATATATATATATATATATATATATATATATATATATATATATATATATATATAAAGGTTTTTTGCCACGAGGGAAAAAAATGAAAAAGCGAGATAGCCAAGTACTTTCGGTCCTGTTCGGACCCTTTACTGAGGCAAACTGAACAGGACCGAAAGTACTTGGCTATCTCGCTTTTTCATTTTTTCCTTCGTGGCAAAAAGCCTTTATTTATACATAGCATCACGTTTTATATACTTCGTGATCAAGTTATTCATATATATATATATATATATATATATATATATATATATATATATATATAATATATTGTTACATATATAGGGCCTTGAGAAGAAGCTAGATACGTAAACAGAAATGATTGAGGGATTTCAAGAGGGAATTGCTTGAACTTACCGTAAACTGATAGTTATTAATTTCTTTCTTTAGAGGGAAGGTCGTCAGAAACTCAGCTCGTTACTTTAAAAAACTATTTATTTACAAAAAGGCCCGTGCTGGCCTGGAGAAAAGTTAAATGATATTGGCCCCCACGTTGGGGCTTATAGTCTCATTCAATTCAAGCTGATTTTCATTCTCTTGGGTTAATGCACACTTGCGGCAGAGAGACGGCACGTGACTCATGGAATCTGGAAAAGAATCCCAGATTAAACGAGATAAAAGGAAAAATGACTTCTTGCTTTGATTAAGGCTGATTAATTCTCTAACATTGGGGAAGGTAAAGAAAACTCGAATGGTTCACTGAGGTATGCACGAAAACTTGGTCTTTAACAAGTCACTAAGGGGAGCACGTGGCCCGATGAGGACAAAGGGCTTCTGATGTAGAAGGGGTAAAAATGAGGATTGAAAATGAATTTAGCAAGAGTCGTATGGTAGTAAAAGGTGCTGGGTTGAAGTTTACACTTTCAGACGTACCTTTATGCAATTATTCGTGTATCCTTGTAGAAGAATGCGGCCTGACCTCTGTTCAGGTCTGGGGTTCGTGTCCACCAGCACGACGTGGGTAGGCCTAATTTTGGGAGGCTGGCAATTTGACTCTTGTCCGAGATCACGTCTCACAGCCGACTGAGATCGATACTGCTTGTTTTCGAATCACGGGGGCTTCCAAAAAACCGCCTCGAGCATTGCCTGAAAGGTGGTAAACACAACGCCAGCAAATTGGGAAGGAAAATAGGTCTTATTGTAGAAGTCCCTAAAATCCATCTCGAAGCCTAGCTACTCTTGTGACTTGCCTCTCTTACCCTAAGCTTCCGTCAGACCGGAAATATCATTCCTACGACATACCCACTCTCCCAACAACAGTCGCTTCAGAAGGCATGGCTGCTACTTTTATAATTAAATATAACTAAAACTCTGCTGGGAAGGCGAGGCGTTCTATAGACGTAGCAGCTCCCCCTGTTAAGAAGGCATTCACTCCCTTTCGGGCGTGAAGGTCTTGGCTTAAATAAGTTGATCGCCTCGACAACCCAGTTCTCCTACTCTAACTTGAAGTTTTTTGAGCAGCGATACGGCTGACTACAATGGCCTACCTAACTTATAGGCAAAGATGCTAAGTGTACTAACTTAATATAGTGATGTAGTCTAGCCTAATAAATAACTACAGGTTGTCTTGTGACGACAGTCTACTCTACCCCTAGATAAGGTTACTTGAAAATTCTACTTGCTACTAACCTAATGCCCTGGTACTAAATCATTAGCCTAACCTACTCAATACAGTTAAATGAAGACGCAATCATTCCAGAGTGTGGTACGCACAGCAGTAGTTCAGCGACGGAACTGTTAAAATACATAATGAGAGGTAATGATGCGTGGGGATGATGAGTGGTTAATTTACCAGGAGGGAAATGCAATGAGGTAATTATGACATTTACATGAGTGTTAGTATCACAATTTCTAGGGGTTAGAGGGTTAGTGCTACTGGCAGAGATCAGGCTGGCTACCTTCTCTGGGTAGGTGCCAGGATCATTCTGCAAATGAATGCGACACTGTACCTCGGGCACAGGTGTCAAGGAGAGCATGTGGCTCTTTTGTTAGTATGTTAATGACGTCCCTTCTTCTTCTTCTTCTTATTCCTCCAGGACCTGGCTATACCAGTCCTTGGAGTAGACGGAGGCACCGACTCTGGGGAAAGGCCAGAAACGCCGGCAGGAGCTGAGGCAGCGGTAGCCTGAAAGATTTCAGGGGAACACCCTACTTCGGTCTCTGTAGCAACCGTCGTAGAGGTGGAACCTACTGCAGGGGAGGCCCTCACTCCGGCTACTGCGACAGCCGTCGTAAGGGGAAAACTCCAGGCTGACTCCTGGTCGGGCAGTTCCTGGTTTTCCGGAGGAGGTATGAAGGTTAGGTCTGCCGGAGGTTCATCCTCGGGCGACAGTGGTGAGGGTGAAGAAGACTCAGGGACTTTGGATTGGCCATGGGCTGCGGTAAGCTCCATGCCTGTTGGAAGATCTCCTGTAGGAGGATCCTTGGTTAGGTTAGGCGCCGGCACTAGCTCGGGGCCAGGCGCAGAAGTCAAGTTCGGTGGTGGCTCTACGTCCAGGCTGGACGGAGCTTGGTACTGCTCAGTGCTGCCAAGTGGCACTGGCAGAGAGTTGAGGTCGACTGGACCTGTGGCGGGTACCGGAGGTGCAATACCTCTCAGCGTGCCCTTGGAAATGGGAGACAGAGGCTCCTGTCTCTGGTTGAAGGCTAGGCCTTGTGGAACATGGACAGTGTCCGCTGCTGATAGTCGGCTAGGGCACCTAGGCCAATTCGTGGAGTGCCCTATTACGTTGCAGGTTTTGCAACGGAACTGTGAATGGTCAATCTCCCTCCTTGGTAACGGGGGAGACTGTTGGTGGACGTACTTCCTGGAGGAAGTAGAATTGCGATGGCTCCTTGCTTTGTAGTGATTTGTGGTGGGGCTAGGACCCCTAGGCTTTTTGAATTTTGAGGGAGACTTCATGTCTTGCCCTAGGAGGAGGTCGTAACCTCCTGGGATGTAGCTTGCAACTGCAAGAGTACATTCTTTGGAGAAGTGAGGTCTGGTGACCCTCAATTGGACGGTCGGAAGGATCAGTTTAATGTGATTGATGCCTTCAATAGTTATCAGTTGACGTCTGTCAACATTAGCCCCTTGGGGATTCGATCTTCCCGTATCAGGGAGATTTGAGCGCCAGAGTCGTCGTAGGCTCTGACGTGGCTTGGCGGATAATGGCTTGAGGCGGTGCGACTGTTATAGGGCCCTTAGCTGGGGGTCCTAGTGAAGAAGGATTGGTGACGGCCATTGCGATGGCAGGAATATGGTGGTTTGCGCACCCTCCATAGTTGGCAGACATGTGACCCTTGCGGCCACAGTCCCGGCAGAACGTGTTCCAGAACCTCTTCCGTGGCACTGGATGATAAGACCGAGATGGCCCCACAGGTTGCGAATCTGTGGAGTCACCAAGGCTGGCAGTGTGCTCTGGCACAGGTGAAACGTCCTCTGTTGGATCACCCTCGGAAACAAGTCCGGGGTCAACTGGTGGGCTTACCTCTTCCAAAGGGGAGGAGGTAGGCGGTAAAGTGGTAAGAGGCTGAGATGGTGCGGAAGAAACTTCGGGCTCTGACACTGGGTCAGGGCCAGGTTCGCAAATAGACAGGATGTCGGGGACATCGGAGGCGCACTAGCCTCTGAACCTAAAATTAAGCTGTGGTTATCTGGCATGCTGCAGGTGTCCGGTGCATCTGGTAGTGGGAAGCTGTGTCCAGGGGAGATACGGCTTTAGTAGATCTCGGCCCAATATCACCTGATAAACATCATGAAATTGGTCAACTACGCCCAGGCGGCACAATGTGGTTTCCCTGGTCTCCTGGTCCAGAAAGGGCATTTCCACATTCAGAAGGACCGAAGGAACAGAATAGAGGTTTCCGTCAATCCATTCAAACTGAATTTCTTCGTTCGTCTGGATTTTGGCACCCCTAGGCAATGCCTTTCTGGAAATAAGGGAGACCTGGGCTTCGGTGTCGGCCATGACTTGTACCCACTGATAGGCCGTAGGAGACTGTTCATCAGGCAGGGCTACATGGTAGCCTTGGAGAAGTTCACCCTGGAAGCTCTCCTCCCTAAGGTAGAGACCGATTGGTGCACTGGTAGGAATACCACAGCATGCCCACGCACACAACAAGTGGTGCAGAACCTCCGCAACCACTTCTTACCGGGAGTCCAGCTCATGGTCTGGGGCTTGGAAACTAGCAGAGAGATTGCGTCATCTAGGAGAGCTAGCTCATGCTTTCTCTCTTCTTCTCTTTTCTTTCTCTCTGCTTCTCTGGCTATCCTCTCTGCTTCTCTTTCTTTTCTCTCTGCTTCTCCGGCTTTCCTCTCTGCTTCTCTTTCTTCCTTTCCCTGCTGGCGCGCAGCAGCCTGCTGCGTCTTTATCCACCTGGTCAAGGGCTGGGTCCAGTGTAACCAGCCTCCCTGCCCAGAGTTATGAGGGCTCAGAGCTTCTCTAGCTCTCTGGCAAAGAAGTCACAGGGAAGCAGGGGAAGACATTTCCCTTAGGCTACAGTAGAGGCTCGGAAGAAAATGAAAATAATGGCCAGGAAAGGGTACTGAATGGAATAGGAGTGCCTACTGTGGAAAGTGGCACTCACTTGGAAATGGGTTCTGCAATGTGGTAATGAAAAGTGAAAAGACTGGGTGCTCGGTGGCACTTTGTGAATGGCACCTTCTGCTGAGGTGAAAAAATCGAATGAAGTGTGCTGTGTACGTCACACTTACGGGCGTTCCCAACTTGGGAGACGTTGGAATGGGCTACCTGTACGTCTGTACAGGTGCGCGGCACTTATGAGGAGGCGTTCCTTGGGTTGGTCCGAAGGATCACTGATCCTTGTCACGGACATTAATGAATTGGGCGTTCCGTAAGGACGGACACGCAGGTTTGTCAGCACTTAGGGCTGGTATTGCGGCGCTTCGGGAGGCGTTCCCTTTGTTGAGTGTTCCGAAGGATCACTGACCCTTGTACATGGACACACTAGTTACTTGGGCGTTCCGTAAGGACGGACACGCAGGTTTAATGGCTATCTGTACGGCCTGTACAGGTGCAATGGCACTTATGGAGGCTGGAGCACTGGTATCGTGCTGGTGTGTCCCGGACACTACATGCAGTATACTTAAATATACTGAAGTGAAATGGCACTGCTCATGGCAGAGCGTAATGGTGGAGGAGAGAAAGTAAAAGGTGGGAGTACTTCAGCAGCCAGTCGATGGACAGTGTCAAGAATTAGTGGCACTGTGAAATGATAAGACCTGACGTGCACTGGTGGTGGCCAGTCCTAAACTGGTAACGACTTCCCTGTCTGGAAGTAATGAATTTGCGTGGCACACTGTGCGAATTGTGCTTGCGGTATACGCAAGTCTTTTGTGATAAAAGAAAATGACCACTCGGGCAACGACAGGTAATGGAAATTTTAGGAATGCTCATTCCCCTCGCTGAAGTACTCGGTAAATGAAATAAATAAATGCTTGCAAACTGCAATGGACACAGGCGCGTACGTATCACGCTGTGTAAATGAAAGACACAAGAGACTAAAATAATGTTAATTCTGCATGCTATAATTAATGGTAAGATGTAGTACTCTTGGCTTCGTGAATACTGTGTTCTGGTTTTCTCTCTCTCTCTCTCTCTCTCTCTCTCTCTCTCTCTCTCTCTCTCTCTCTCTCTCGGAGAGGGTGAAAAATGATATATGAATGAACTCCCTTATATTTGAATTGAACTACTAATGTTAGTTTAATATGACGCAACTTGCGTTAAATGATTTACTTACGTTAACGTTTACTGAAAGAATTGCTTTTGAAAGCGTTTTATGAAAATGATAACGCGCTCGCGTTGAACGATTTTTACGTTAATGTTAGCGGCTTGCGCTTATGAAATGATTTGCGTTTCAATATGAATTTCACAAAGACGCGTTTTACGTTAACAATTCTTGTGATTTACTCTACTTGAGATTTACGTTAACTTTACGTAAGGACAAGTGAAAAATTACGGTAAGGATTTGAAAACGATGTTAGCAAACAATTGTAAATGAGGTTACGTTAAGTGAAATGAAATTTTCGCTCAGCGCGCGAGTGAGCGATGCGAGGTGAAACATGTGAGCGAGCTGGGTAGCGCTGCTAGCGCACAGCATGTCGTTCAAAACAGCTGATTCTCTGTAAATGCGAAGGCAATTTACAACACAAAATACTACTTTCTTATTCAAGGCGAATTACGTTAATTTCTCTGGCAGAACGATAGATACTAGTACAGACATTGATATTATTTACGTTAAAACTTCGTGACTTACGTTACTTTGCTTAAATTGTTTAGATAATGTTGAAAGAGGAAACAAACATGGCTGCCGCTGTGAATGAGACGAAGGTTGGTTGAGACCGCGCAGGCGCGAGAGAGCTCTAAGCTGAATTCAAGCTGAGAGGTAGCGGTTACCAACACTTGGAATGAAACTAAGTTAAAAATGGATTCCCTAACATATCACAGACAAAAGAATTGTACACTTCTTTTGCCGTAACTATTAGTAAAACACTCCTAACTAGCTAGGCTTTCAAACACAGCAATAAACCCTGGCAAAGCACTTCCTAGTTTTGATCTGGTTCTTTCTGGCATCTATTCTACACACGTGCTCTGTCTCGTCCGACGAGGACAGCACAAAGTAACAGAGAATTCGCGGGGCAAATTGTTTGCTCGCCGCTAAAATAAAGCTCTGGCGCGTTCGCCGTTACAATAATAAGATTTCTACCTACGCTCTTTTAAACACTTCTACAATAAAAATACTTAACGTACCTTAAGCTACATTGGTTATAGAATAATCATATTAATGAATGGAATACCTTACCGTGAGTCAGTGTGTCTTCTTTCCCTGCAAGTGTGCTTGATTTACTTTTTGTAAAATAATTTACAGTTTACGTTTTACAACGGATAACGCGATTTACAAGCTTTTTTAAGCAAGCCCGGATTCGATCCTCGGCGAGGTCGACAATGTTACGTATATAGGGCCTTGAGAAGAAGCTAGATACGTAAACAGAAATGATTGAGGGATTTCAAGAGGGAATTGCTTGAACTTACCGTAAACTGATAGTTATTAATTTCTTTCTTTAGAGGGAAGGTCGCCAGAAAACTCAGCTCGTTACTTTAAAACTATTTATTTACAAAAAGGCCCGTGCTGGCCTGGAGAAAAGTTAAATGATATTGGCCCCCACGTTGGGGCTTATAGTCTCATTCAATTCAAGCTGATTTTCATTCTCTTGGGTTAATGCACACTTGCGGCAGAGAGACGGCACGTGACTCATGGAATCTGGAAAAGATCCCAAAGAGTTAAACGAGATAAAAGGAAAAATGACTTCTTGCTTTGATTAAGGCTGATTAATTCTCTAACATTGGGGGAAGGTAAACTCGAATGGTTCACTGAGGTATGCACGAAACTTGGTCTTTAACAAGTCACAAAGGGGAGCACGTGGCCCGATGAGGACAAAGGGCTTCTGATGTAGAAGGGGTAAAAATGAGGATTGAAAATGAATTTAGCAAGAGTCGTATGGTAGTAAAAGGTGCTGGTTGAAGTTTACACTTTCAGACGTACCTTTATGCAATATTCTGTGTATCCTGTAGAAGAATGCGGCCTGACCTCTGTTCAGGTCTGGGGTTCGTGTCCACCAGCACGACGTGGGTAGGCCTAATTTTGGGAGGCTGGCAATTTGACCTCTGTCCGAGATCACGTCTCGCAGCCGACTGAGATCGATACTGCTTGTTTTCGAATCACGGGGGCTTCCAAAAACCGCCTCGAGCATTGCCTGAAAGGTGGTAAACACAACGCCAGCAAATTGGGAAGGAAAATAGGTCTTATTGTAGAAGTCCCTAAAATCCATCTCGAGCCTAGCTACTCTTGTGACTTGCCTCTCTTACCCTAAGCTTCCGTCAGACCGGAAATATCATTCCTACGACATACCCACTCTCCCAACAACAGTCGCTTCAGAAGGCATGGCTGCTACTTTTATAATTAAATATAACTAAAACTCTGTGGGAAGGCGAGGCGTTCTATAGACGTAGCAATATATATATATATATATTATATATATATATATATATATATATATATATATATATATATATATATATATATATATATTATATATATCAGCAATAAGTCACCAAACAGCACGTGACAAATATGTACGTAAATAGCCACATGAAAGGTGAAGAATCAAAGACCAGGTACCAAGCGCTTTCGTGTATTGCGTACACTTCTTCTGTACCCCGAAGAAGTGTAACGCAATACACGAAAGCGCTTGGTACCTGGTCTTTGATTCTTCACCTTTCATGTGGCTATTTACGTACATATATTCTGATATAATATAATTATATATATTATGTATTTTTAAAAAGTCTTTTATATAATATTATATATGTATAATTTATATTATTATATATATATATATCTAATATTATGATATTATATTATATATTATATATTATATTTATATATATATTATAATATAAATATATATATATATTCTATATATATATATATATATATCATATAATATATATATATATATATATATTATAATATATATAATTATATAATTATTATATATATATATATATAATATTATATTATATATATTATAATAATATATATATATAATCTATAATATATGATATATATATATCATATATATATATTAAATATATATATATATATATATCTATATATATATATTATATAATATTATACTCTTATATCTATATTTATCTTTTATATTTATCAACTTTTGCCCTTTTCCTAGCTTAGAACGTCTGTGTTTTCAAGAGACTATTGCGTGGGAATATTTGACACTGATACATTTCTCATATTTGTTTTCGCTTGTCTTCAATTGTTTACGTTTGTTACCAATAGTTAAGCCCAGTGCCCGTAAGAAGGGTTACACACTTGAAATAAGTTAGTAACATACGTATATGTAGGTTTCCCGCTCTTACTCGGGAACACTTAAATTCACAATTCGTCCTGAAGGAGTTAACTATAATATTACTGTATAAAAAACCGGTTTCATCCCCCCCCAGCCCCCCCATAGTAATTTTATTACCTGTCATTTTTTAAATATTTATTTGACTTTTTTCTAGGAAATTAAATGAGAAACCAACATTTTTTTGTAGTGTACAACATAAAATGACACCAACGTAATGCAAGCCCTGGGATTATTTTAAATTAATTAAAACATTATGTACACGGTAACGAAGGGCATATTATTTCCTTATTTGTTAATTAGGGCTAGTTTCCGTGCCTCTCTCTCTCTCTCTCTCTCTCTCTCTCTCTCTCTCTCTCTCTGAGCCTTGTCCTTGATTCTAAATCCCTGGTATTGGATAGAAAGTTCTAGTTACTGATGATTAATGCAAGGCCCTCTTGTTTGTCTAATTGCTTCTTAGGTTTCATTGACATGGATTCGCTCCTCTCCTTATCCTTAATTTTGATTTTATATTTTATTCTGTTTACCTCTACGAATTTGTGCTTGCTTTTGTTTTTCTGTAAAGGAAAACTATTGTGTTGGCTTTGTCTGTCCATCCGCATTTTATCTGTCCGCCC
>NC_087203.1:103926646-103931646 GCF_015104395.2 Macrobrachium nipponense
TCCCACGGTACAGGAGATAAGGGAAAAAGTTTTTTGCTCCCTCCATTGTATGTTTAACATTTCAGAGACGCCAAGAGATGGGGTAATGGTATTTGAAATGTAAAATAATTCCTACATTTACTGGTATTTTTTGGCTAGTTCTGCGACAGCTTCCTTAAATTACTACAGTCAAAGTAACATTAAGTTGTAATAATAATAATAATAATACATGGCTTTATTAAAAGTAATGGCTACTTCAGCTGCGTTAACACTTGTAGAGATTCTTCTTCCTGTTTTCCAGAATAGCGGCTTATTCCGTGCTACTTAAACAGGCTAGTAGAGCGCCTATTAAGGTCATGACCAAATTCGGTGTCAAAATCGGTGTATATAAGTCACTATTCGGAAAACAGAGAAGAATCTCTAAAAGTGTAACGCTGCTGAAGTATGCTTGAGAGAGGGTCTGCTTCCTAAGTATAATAATAATAATAATAATAATAATAATAATAATCTTTACTTTCAGCACTAGACCACATACGTAAGTTCTAACACAATGATTGTCAATAACCTGCGCACTGCTAAAATATATGTATCTTTAAATATAAGTAGATAAAGTATAGTGGTTAGTGACGTGTATACCACTCATATGTTGCGGGTTCGCGCCTCCCCCAGGGCGATGAAAAATCACTGGCTCTGTATCATGATCAGTTACTGCTGCATTGTGGGGTCTCCGGCGGGAGGTTAAACCAAACATTCTTTGGCAGCTTGAACTTAAGTCACTGGCCACTGTGTGGTTGTTCCATGTGGATAGGTTTCATCTACTGAAATATTGTAATAATAATAATAATAATTCCAACCTTACGACTGTATAAGATTCAGCAGTTGGCGTCCCATTATTCTGCATCTCACTTCTACTGGCAATGAGATGAGAAGCTTAGTTAAACCATATCACTGAGCTAATTAACAGCTCTCCGATGGATGGCCCAAAGGATTATATATTTTGACGTGGCTAGGAACCAGTTGGTTACATAGCAACAGAACCTACATCGTATTGTGGGATCCGAACCACATTATATCGAGAAATGAATTTCTAATTACCAGAAATAAATTCTCTGATTCCACGTTGGCAGAGCGGGGAATTGAACTTCGGACTAGCGAATCGGTAGGCGAGCACGTTAACAACTCATCCAAAGAGGAACTAACGAGAGGCGAATGACATTTCTATTTGATACAGTAAATGAATCTGAATAATTTACAATTTATATCATTCGGTTTATATTAGTAAAAGTGTAAACTTACGAAACGTTTAGTTCCCATTTTACAGCAGCATCCTATGGTTGCAAAATAGAATTGAAGCAATCGTGTTTTCTGTACACAGCGTGTAAAACTGCATATTATGAAACTCTCAACCATGGCCTATGAAACTTCCAGCCACAGCCCGGTGGTGGCCTGTGTTGTGGCACCTATGGCAGCGCCAGACTCATGATTATGGCTAAACTTAACCTTGAATATAATAAAGAAACTACTGAGGCTAGAGGGCTGTAATTGGGTATGTTTGATGATGGCCAGGTGGATGACCAAGTTGCAGCCCTCTAGCCTCAGTAGGTTTTTGGGATCTGAGGGAAGACAGACAAAGTTCGGACGGACAGGCAAATAGTCATCTCAATAATTTTTACAGAAAACTATAATTGTAACTGGTATGAGAAATTGGAAAGGGGCCGTAAGTTTGACATACAGGAAGAGGGGCGGTTTATTAATCTCCCATTATCATCATAGGAGCAATTCTCAGAGGACCAACGCTATATTTTCTTGATATAGTGGGGAGTTAGGATTCCGTTTTTTTATTTTATTTTTTTTTTTTTTTTTTTTTTAGTGAATGGAAATCCTCCGTAATTAGAGAAACGGCCAATTCTATCAAGGGGAAGAACTTCACGACAAAGAGCATCGGCTGATCTATCCGAAAAGACCTCTAAAATTTCTGCTAGTTATGAAAGATGGAATTACCATAACAACGCATTCGTGAAAAGTTTAATATGATCTTGGCTCCCATACATGCCTATAAAAAACAAAATACTGGGCATCGATACCCTCCAAGGTATTGTTACATAAAAGTAAACTCCACTATGAAACAATTGCCACGGCCCATATGATAGCATGTATTTATTAAAATTTATTATATTATTATATTATTATTATTATTATTATTATTATTATTATTAAACCTTCGGTTATGTCATAATCATATCATACGAGGCTTGAAATACATGATTTGTAGGTCACTCATCCGCACTTATATCTTATTCATTTGTTATCTATTTATTTACTGTAAATCACATTCGAGTCCATTTAATATTATTCATATTCTCTCCATTCTCATCTTCGCCATTTCATCTTTCTAAATCGACATACTCTTCCTCGGAAGCAGGCAAGGCAATTCTATGGCCTTCTGGAACTTTCCAGAACGTGCGGTTAAAATCTGCATGCCATACTTAATTGCAGACACCACAATTGTATCATATTCTTTAGTCACCTCTTCTAAAGGGAGAGTGTAGCGTTTGCTTGCCACATGCACACACATATATATAATATATATATATATATATATATATATATATATATATATATATATATATATATATATATATATATATATAGATAATAGTATCACATTACCGTGATTCATATGCATATATCGAGGTACAAATGTCCTTTAATATCTAATTCGCTCTGCCTCGGAATTAATATATTTCCATATATGTTTAACCGAAGGGGAATTTTTTTAGGCGATAATAGATTTGCCGGCAGACGGGCACGAACCATCGACTTGAAATCAGGCTTCGCTGTCGTCCTGGATTTGAAGGTGTCGATGGTTCGTGCCCTTCAGCCAGCAAATCTATTATCGCCTAAAAAATTTCCCCTTCGGTTAAACATATATGAAAATATATTAATTCCGAGGCAGAGCGAATTAGATATTAAAGGACATTTGTAGCTCTCTCTCTCTCTCTCTCTCTCTCTCTCTCTCTCTCTCTCTATATATATATATATATATATATATATATATATATATATATATATATATATATATATATATATAGTTGTGTGTGTGTGTGTGTGTGTGTTGTGTACTGGGTAATGTTCTTAGGCACGAAGATATAGTAATTCAGTTGTATTCCACATAGGAAAATGAAAAAGGTATGTCTCAAATAATGCCCAACAAGTTCGTCCTCCGATGGACCTTTTCTTGGAGCGTTTATTAAGGAAAGAGATAAGTTTACAGTGCATGCGGCCAAGAAAGGCCTAAAATTGTTAAACACACAGTTACCAAAAGCTACATACTATTCAGCAGTAAAATAACAATAAAACAAGAATAGCAGTTGAACAAATGAAAAATACCAAAATATCTAACGAGGTAATACATCAATTTGAAACAGCATAACATAAAGTACATATTAACAAACGTATACTATATGATAGTTAATGGATAACATTATCCAATTTGTACTGACGTTTCATGACATGTAAGATAAAAGGATCTAATTTATACAAACAAGGCGATAAAGTAAAATTTTTTCCTTTGCTGTGAACAATGCAAGCTGTCTCTATCAAATTTCTTTTCAATAAAACCTGTGCCTTAAACAAAATCTTTGACCCGAGCCAGTCAATCGGTACATTACACATACTACTATGAACACATAAAGCATTGCTCGTATTATTTGTTCGTATATTATATTTATGATTTAAAATGCGTTTTTCGAGTGTCTTCCCAGATTGTCCTATATAAAAAAAAAGTACCGCGCTTGCATGGGATCTTATATATGACTCCTTCATTGTTTTTTGGACTATTATGAATTATAGTTTTTCCAATGGTGCTAGGATATGAAAAAGTTGTACTAAAATCAAGTAACCTTAGGGGGTAGACTATAGATTCTAATGTGGGATGGTATGGGACACATATAAAATCCAGTTTACTGTTTTTCTCCTCAAATGAATATATGTTTTTCATGCTAACTTTAGACTGTAATCATTATCTTCCAATTTAAAATTATTTTCAATACCAACGTGATATATAAATTCTCGTTCCTCATTGATAAATTCCAGAATGCAGATATTAAGAGCTCTAAGAAACATTGATCTTAATGCTGAGAGTTTTATTTCTACTTTGTGTGAGGATTAATTGCTAATAATAAGATTGTTATTAGTAGGTTTTATGTGTATTTTAAACTTGTAGTTAGAACTTACAACTGACCTCACAATTGTAACATCCAAAAATGAGATAACACCATTGTCTTCTTCGTCAACTGTAAAAGTTATGGAGGGAACTAAATTACTGAGGTCTCTTAGAATCTTCTGAATGTCAATATACATCGTCAACATATTTAACCCAGAAAACAATATCTGCCATAATTGTATTAGCTATTCTAGACTCATAAAATTCCATGTAAATATTTGATAATACTGGGGACAAGCAATTTTACCCATCTGCATTCCAAATTTTTGTCGGTAAAATTTTCCATTAAAAATAAAACAAGTGTCAACCACGCACAGTCTGATTAGTTCTAAAATTACATGATTAGGCAAAGACATGACATGCTTATTTAGTTCGCTATTTAGAAATTCTAAGACGTTGTTGACAGGTCCACAGGTAAACGAGACTTTTAACATCAAAGCTTACCATTATTTCATCATCTTTTGGAGTTTTCCTGTGATTATTCTGTTTACAAAAATCTAAATTATTTTCAACATGCGAATTAGATATTGTATCTATAAGTGGTTGCAATAATGTTACAAAGAATTTAGAAAGTTTGTAAGATACTGAACCAATAGTACTAATTAGAGGACACAATGGTTGTCCTTCCTTATGGGTTTTAATTGTACCATACAAATAGGGAAGTCTAGCATTTACAGTAGTAAACATACTATCCATATCTTGATTGTTTGCAAATATCTTTCTCAATCTTTTATGAAACTGCGCATTTACTCGCTCACAAGGATTAGAAATCAAATGTTCATATGTATATTGGTCA
>NC_087203.1:103934146-103944146 GCF_015104395.2 Macrobrachium nipponense
CACGCTACTTCGGGAATATCCCGGACGGGGATTTATCAACGAAGGGGAATTAGAAGTGATAAATGGATCGGTATACCGGACTGTCTCAAACACACGCACAGTAGTTGGAAGGTACTGCTTCGAACGTTCGAGACACACTTCGGTACCGATCCATTTATCACTTATAATAGTTCCCCTCGGTGATCATTTCCAGTCGGAGATATTACCGAAGTGGCGCGAATTCGATATTAAAGGACATTTGTATTTAATGATTTATGTAAATGACGGTCATGTGATGAAAAATGAATATATATATATATATATATATATATATATATATATATATATATATATATATATATATATATATATATATATATATGACAAAAATCTTACACCATATGTCATTTCAAACACACCACAAAGCAAAACTCCTGAAATCTCCCACAACATTCCTTCAAGACGCCAACCAAAAGACCTTGCTTTCACTCACCTATCCCGTATAGATATTTGGAACATCGACAAACGCCATATCCCGAAGTGAAGGCTTCTTTTCGCGAATATCATTAATAACTTTCAGGTCTGCAGGGATTTGGGCTGCCATGCAGAAAGGAACTACTATTTACAAATCTGTTATTAATCGGTTTAAATATGAGGAAAGGTATCCAAGAATATAAATCAATTAGGTCGATTAATTGTAATAATCATATACAAAATTCATTCCCTGTTGAGTGTTACCCTTCTTGGCTTTCCTTCGGTTTGGTTTGGTTTTATATTGATTCTTACTTTCATCCATGGACTCTCTCTCTCTCTCTCTCTCTCTCTCTCTCTCATTACTTAACAGAATTTCAAATAAATATATATCTGTATGAAGTTCCATAGTTTCATACGCAATTTACAGTAAATACTCTCTCTCTCTCTCTCTCTCTCTCTCTCTCTCTCTCTCTCTCTCTCCCATTACTTAACAGAATTTCAAATAATAACTTCAATTCCGTATAAAGTATTATTTCTCTCACATGCAGTTACATCAAATCCTCCATTCCCCCCACCTCCACCCCCGGCCGACCCTCTCTCTCTCTCTCTCTCTCTCTCTTTCATTACTCAACTTTAAAATAATATATATCTATATGAAGTACCATTACTTTCATATGCAGTTTAATACTCTCTCTCTCTCTCTCTCTCTCTCTCTCTCTCTCTCTCTCTCTCTCTCTCTCATTACGTAACAGAATTTCAAACATATATCTGTATGAAGTATTATTACTTTCATATGCAATTTATAGCAAATACTCTCTCTCTTTTTCGTTCGTCTGTGGTGCTGTGGTATAAGCAGTTCGCTAGCAAAATAACAGTCTGTTTACACTCGAAATCCTGTTCCAGCAAGGCTTTCCCAAGTCTGTCCATCCTTTTGTCCGTTCCGAAAGCTTTCTCCTCCGTCCCACTTCAAAACTTAACCTTTAGTTCTCGTAAAAAAAACAAAAAATGTTCGCCTTTAAAGTTCGTTCTCTTTCCACTGTAACATCTGGCAACATTGTGAACCGTTTGCTTATTGGGAACTGATAACTATTGACTAACTACATATTAAGGGATTCAGAGCCGTATTACGTGCAAAAATACACTTGTCAACTTTCACCTTTATCCGAAGCTTTGATAAAAAAGGTGTTGCCTGAAAAAACGTGTTTCGTCGGCTCTAAGTTCCTCGTTGGACGAGTGGTTTTCGCGTCGGCTATCAATCTGGCGGCCCGAAGTTCGATTCTCGGCTCGGCCAACGGGGATCAGAGGAATTTATTTCTGGTGATAGAAATTCATTTTCGATATAATGTGGTTCGGATCCAACAATAAGCTGTAGGTCCCGTTTGCTAGATGACCAATTGGCTCCTAGCCACGTAAAAACATCTAATCCTTCGGGCCAGCCCTAAGAGAGCTGTATATCAGCTCAGTGGTCTGGTAAAACTAAGATATACTTTTTCGTCGGCTCTGAATCAGCTTTATAGGTGATTCCAGTCTTGAATTTTACATACTCCTGAACTCTAACCCGTTTTCTATGAGCTTTTCTCGTTCCTTCCTCGTCAGATTTTTTTCTTGCATTTAATAGTCTTACCTCAAGGCTAAACTAAAACTAAAACCGCTTCCTAGTTCACATTCGTTTTTGAACTGAATAACGACCAATCATCACAGTACCTTACATTTCTCAAACTATCCATAAAATGTCAAAACATTTAGGAAGCAATGTTACAATGACTATAAGTAGCATTTTTGCTACCTACGAAACATATAGTTGCCTCAGAGTTTTACTTTGCAAATATACATTATCCTCCTCACAAGCTGAAGTCAAAATACATTAGCAATTGTCTTAAAATATATATTTGCTATCATAATGATAATGACCTCAAAGTCATTTTTCTAACATTGGTAAAAAATATTGTGCCAAGTTGCACATTACCCATCATTGACTTTTTTTTTCTTAAGTGTTTCATATCTCATAAAATTAGCTGTGAGGTTGAATATCTCACCTTTTCTAACTTTATAATAACAAAAGTCCTTAGAAGGAGTACAAGCAAGACCCGCAAAGTTAATTCCATCAATCAGGCAAATAGGTTACCGAAGACGACTAGAGAGCCTGAACATGTATGGTTTAGAAATACGACGATTGCGAGGACAACTAATAGAAACATTTAAAATATTGAAAGGCATAACAATAGACAGTAACCCATTTACATTAAACGAAAACCAGACAAGATATAATGGATGGAAACTAGAACTGAAGAGATTCAACATATCCCATTGTGGGAACTTCTTTACGTAAAAAGATATGTGACTCGTGGAATTAAACTGCCGCCAGAAGTTGTAAACAGCAACAGTGTGGAAGAGTTTTGAAAAGAAAGCTAGACAAAATCATTTGGACACTGTGAATGCACAGTAAAACCTGCTCCTACAGATAAGTGAGCACACGATGTTTCCTCGGATGGACTAACAACTCTTTGAGACATACTAATCCTTGTAACTCCTTGTAACTCATGTCCTGCTTCCACGGTGTGATATCAAGTTCACTTGTTTTAAAATAATGTCTATTGTCATATATGTAACTTATATGCAACTGCCTTTGAATTAATCATCTATGATTATAGAGAAAATATCTACCATATACAAAGCTCTACCAAATACAAAGATGCTTAATTTGATTTTGCATATCTTCTGTTAATGTTCCAAGGTTTGTTGTAAGCTTACCCCTTTTTAAAATAATGTCTGTTTAAAACAATGAACGTACCAGCAATTACGTTAAAAATAATTGGTCTGAGAAACTACAATATACAATAATGCTTAATTTTTTTTCGTGGATTCTGTTAACGTTTTATTCAAATCATTCTGTAAAGAATAAAGCAATTAATACAGATAAAATTGATGACCTCAAGAACATCGCGATGAGAGTTCATAGCAAGAATGACAATCGTAAAAACACGCACAGACAAAACTGCTTTCATAAAACACTTTGCAATTTTATAGTGCTGTATGATGACAAATGTTACACATTCGCCAGAACAGACTCTGATGAACTTCTATTTTGCAATGTGCGTAAAGCGCATCTATCTTCTGTTTATATGACCAACATATGCCTTCCTCCCACCATCAGGCTTTTCAATGGATGGCTGGATAGTCAATCATTTATCGCCGAATGAAACAAAATGATGAATACGGAGTAAAGACTTTTGGGTATATCAAAATTTTAATTTTAGAAACATTGGTAGTAACCTGCATGCCCAGTTCATGAGGCAGAAATGGTTATGATCAAAGAAAATTACGAAAACTACACACACACGCATATATATATATATATATATATATATAGTCATATATATATATATATATATATATATATATATATATATATATATATGTGTGTGTGTGTGTGTGTGTGTGTGTGTGTGTGTGGTGTGTGCGTGTGTGTGTGTGTAATGGATAATTACATTTTAAATAGTAATGTGAATACATTACTTTAGAATCTTATAAGTCACGTAATCAGGTCAGTAAGTCATGGAGGAAAGTCTGCCCAAAAACACAGTCCAGGATGTGTGTGTGAGCGAGTGAAGCTTAACTAAGCACAAATAGAAAACACACAACAACAACCTACATTCATGGGAGCCTACTTCGGCTCTCATGCGAACTTGAAACAATGATGTGTCTTAACCTAGATAAGTATGTTCGTCCGTATACCTGTATCTTTTGATTAGGTTTGCTCGCCTTATGATTTGTAAATGAATTGTAACTCAGACTTCCTCTCCAGCTCTTGTCTCTACACACATTCAAAAGCACTTCTCTGCAAGCTATCTCAAGATGTAATCTTTGAAAAATACAGTATATTTTGTGCTACTCTTGTGTTTCCACGACTTACCCTATGCCCACGCATGAATATGAATATCGAGTTCAGAGAATATCTTCGGAGTTCAACGGAGGAAGAAAGAGAGAGAGAGATCATTACCCACTGATGTTTGCTATGCAAACCAAAATTACCAAAACAGGTAGTCCGTTGTAAACACAGTTACCACACACACACACACACACACACACACACACACAGACACACATATATATATATATATATATATATATATATATATATATATATATATATGTGTGTGTGTGTGTGTGTGTGTGTGTGTGTGTGTGTTTGTGTGCGTGTATGTATGTACATAAATACAGACTGACACAGATAGATAAAATAAAGAGATTGATTTGTCTATATTATTAGCATATTATTCAAAATAATTTAGTTATCACTTCAGGTAATAAAATTTCAAGCAAAAAACTTCTCAAATATGATAATAATAATAATAATAATAATAATAATAATAATAATAATAATAATAATGATAATTGCCCCAGTGCTCTGTTCTCGATGTTGACGTAGTCCTCTCCCTCCTTCCTTTCGTGTTATGTATGGTCTCTCCGTATTTGCTCTTGGGTGTAGTGCTTTGTGTATTGTCATATGTTTCCGGGTTTTCTGATCTATGCTACGGAGTTCTGCCTTTGTCCATTCCACTATTCCTGTGATGTATCTGATTACTGGCACTGCCCATGTGTTTATGGCTTTTATCATATTTCCCGCGTTTGAGTTTTGACTTGAGTATCGCCTTGAGTCTCTGCATATATTCTATCCTGATCGTGTCCTTCATCTCTTGGTGTTTTTATATCCCACCTCCTTCCATTATTACCAGGTATTTGTATCCAGTCTCATCTATGTGTTTGATGTTGCTCCCATCTGGTAGCTTTATCCCTTCAGTTCTTGTTACTTTGCCTTTTTGTATGTGACTAAGGCGCATTTTTCTATTCCAAACTCCATCTGAAAACCAGTGAAGACGAGTAGCTAAAGAGTGCATGGGAAGAAGGACTAATAAAAGTAGACGAAGACCCACAACTATACAGAGACAGGAGAATGACAAACAGTACAGAGGACTGGCACAACAAAAACAAACCAATGCACGGACAATACATGAGACAGAGTAAAGAAACTAGCCAGCGATGACACATGGCAATGGCTACAGAGGGGAGAGCTAAAAGAAGGGAACTGAAGGAATGATAACAGCGGCACAAGATCAGGCCCTAAGAACCAGATATGTTCAAAGAAACGATAGACTGAAATAACATCTCTCCCATATGTAGGAAGTGCAATAAGAAAAATGAAACATAAAACCACATAGCAAGCGAATGCCCGGCACTTGCACAGAACCAGTACAAAAAGAGGCATGATTCAGTGGCAAAAGCCCTCCACTGGAGCCTGTGCAAGAAACATCAGCTACCTTGCAGTAATAAGTGGTACGAGCACCAACCTGAGGGAGTGATAGAAAACGATCAGGCAAAGATCCTATGGGACTATGGTATCAGAACAGATAGGGTGATACGTGCAAATAGACCAGACGTGATGTTGAATGACAAAGTCAAGAAGAAAGTATCACTCATTGATGTCGCAATACCATGGGACACCAGAATTGAAGAGAAAGAGAGGGAAAAATGGATAAGAATCAAGACCTGAAAATAGAAATAAGAAGGATATGGGATATGCTAGTGGAAATTGTACCCATAATCATAGGAGCACTAGGCACGATCCCAAGATCCCTGAAAAGGAATCTAGAAAAACTAATCGCTGAAGTAGCTCCAGGACTTATGCAGAAGAGTGTGATCCTAGAAACGGCGCATATAGTAAGAAAAGTGATAGACTCCTAGGGAGGCAGGATGCACGCCGGAACCCCACACTATAAAATACCACCCAGTCGAATTGGAGGACTGTGATAGAGCAAAAAAGTAAAAAATAATAGAATATGGAACAATTAATTCATAATAGAATCATATGCCTGATATTTATATTGCAAAGACTTTTAAAATTTTCTTAAACCACATAGTTTGCAAGAAAAGTAGCAAACGAAATTATCTTTATCTATTAATATTAGCGATTAAAAAGACAGGTAATCTACGGAAGGAAATATAACTTGACGGGTAAAGTGATCACAAGAGTAACACAAGTGAAGCAGGTATAATAGTTTGTCGATTATCAATAAAAATTGCATGGAAAAAAAGGCATTCTTCTTCATCACATCTAATCTATTCATTCCTCTCCCTAACCATATGCGACTTTGAAAATTAAGTGATTCTCCTCGGAGACATCAATTACTGAATGACAGTACATACGTACTTGAGGCTTCAGTCATGTCCAAATTCAAATGCTCTCTCTCTCTCTCTCTCTCTCTCTCTCTCTCTCTCTCTCTCTCTCTCTCCTATAGATAGTGCGCTAGTTGCTGTTTACATAAAGTACGGAAACAGAATGAAAACTCTCTCTCTCTCTCTCTCTCTCTCTAAATATAACCTTCATATCGTATACAAGGTACGCTTACTGTTATATTATAAGTTACAGCAACAGACTGCAAACTCTCTCTCTCTCTCTCTCTCTCTCTCTCTCTCTCTCTCTCTCTCTCTCTCTATTTAAATATATCCTTAAAATCCTATACAAGGTACGCTTACTGCTATATTTATAAGTTACAGCAACAGACTGCAACCTCTCTCTCTCTCTCTCTCTCTCTCTCTCTCTCTCTCTCTCTCTCTCTCTCTCTCTCGGGTGATGGATATATCTGCCTCCAATGATAGGAGACTGGTCTACCCTTCGGAAAAAAAAAAAAAAATATAAGTGCCGAAGGCGTAAGTTCGCTTACGATAAAAAAGATGGTTGAGAGCGACCTCTCCCCATTGAAAATGGCGATATTACGGGATTGCCCTCCGGAGAGATGTGGTAAAATGATGGAACTTCCCGCAAAGTGGATGAATTGAATGTTGAACTGTACTACCCTGGGAAAACCGCTTTGCAATGAAAAGCTAACTTGAAAGTATCTCATGTTCACCATTAACCATGTAAAAGGCATCTCTCTCTCGCTTTCGCTCTCTCTTTGTCTCTGTCTCTGTCTCTGTCTCTGTCTCTCTCTCTCTCTCTCTCTCTCTGAGCTAATTTTGAACTATTCCATAAAATTACTCAATCTACAGACAAATTAATGCAGATTATATAATATATATATATATATATATATATATATATATATATATATATATATATATATATATATATATATATATATATATATATATATGTATATATATATATATATATATACATATATATATATATATATATATATATATATATATATATATATATATACATACATATATATATATATATATATATATATATATATATATATATATATATATATATATATATATATATCCTTTGTAAGTGGCCATATCCGAAAACAGTTCCTGTTCTCGTAAATCGCTGTATGATAATGAATGTTAGGATCTGTCTGTTTGCATGATAAATTAATGCAACAGAGAGAGAGAGAGAGAGAGAGAGAGAGAGAGAGAGAGAGAGAGAATTTGTTGTAAAAATTCCAGTTAAAGGAAATAGTGCATCATACGAGGCTTAGACGAAATACTTCGATTTCAGGCATCACTGCCGTCGATCTCTCTCTCTCTCTCTCTCTCTCTCTCTCTCTCTCTCTCTCTGTTGCATTAATTTATAATGCACACAGACAGATCTTAACATTCATACGCACGTAGCGATTTATAAGATAGGTTATGCCCACCCACAGTGAAAAGCAACAATGTTCGGAATAATAAAAAAAAATATGAATGAAAATATATAACCCAAATCAACTATAAAAATTCCCAAACAATCTTCCTTAGCAAACGACAGTACAACAAATGATCATGGCGCCTTAAAAAAGTGCAGAAAAATATAACGAAGAGCGCCACAAAGACAGTAGGCTAGATACTTAAAGGAAATACAAATGTAATCATTAGCTTTTCTGGTCAAACGTTCAGCAGTGACAACGTTGGAGGTCAGTGGAATTACGACAGCTCATCTTCTCAACATTTCGTGCTTTTAATGAAGCTTCTCAACTTTTCTTGCAAGACTCCTCCTGACGCTACAAAATCATTTTCCTTTATGTTTTTTTTTTTTTTTTTTTTTTTTTTTTGTTTTTTTTTTTTTTTTTTTTTTTTTTGCCTGAACTTTTCCACACACATTAAGATATATTGTTCTATACTTTGGAACGTTAAGAAACGAAAAACTTTACATCTTACAAATAAAGTTACAGGGAGATCATTCATATTCACGTGGATTTTTCCTTTTGTAATTTCAACAGTTTTCCGGTAAGATCCGGATATGAGTTCAAGTGATACAAGATACGAAAAAATAAATAGGTGGAAAAAATTTATTTAAGGTTATCCAAGGCATGAAATGGTGATAGAAGTTCACTCTCGACGTGGTTCGGAAGTCACGTAAAGCCGTTGGTCCCGTTTCGAATAATCCACTGGTTCCATGCAACGTAAAATCACCATACAAACATACAAACAAACAAACAAGGCGTGAAAAATAAATGTGCTGCAAAAATACTTAGAAAAGCATCTTGAAAAAGCATGATATATAATTAAAAACGACTGTATATTACTGATGACACAATACAAAGAAACATAACGAAAAAGTGAGCAAATATAAGTTCGTAAAATGAAATAATATCTCTTCCAGAAACAGGACCTAAACAAACAGAGAGAAGGAAAGTTACACAAAAACTGTGCGAGATACCGACCCTCCTAACTCCCTTTCACAAAATAAGACAAACATAAATTTCAAGAGTTAAAAAAAAAAAAAAAAAAAAAAATCAACAGTTTTGGAAATTACAATTTGAGAGAGAGAGAGAGAGAGAGAGAGAGAGAGAGAGAGAGAGAGAGAGAGAGAGAGTAATCAAGTCTATAATTTACAATCAGGTATGCAACCAGTTGTATTTAAGAATGGCAGGGACAAGAAAATAACAAAATGAAATTAGATAAAAATGGGCAGTTAGGAAGTCTATAAATAAACAATGGGCATCAAAGCGATGACCTATGTCACGGCAATACTCTTACATTTGTCGAATATATGTGATTTCGCAAAATGGAAAGCATGTGAAAACTGACATATTATATCTTGCGGCAAGAAACATTACTTATAATTATATCAGTACTGGAAAGGTTTGCACGACATTGATTCAAGTACCTGACCTTTTGTCCAAAATCTCAGATTGAAGTCTAAATTGAAATGTCGTGACGGTCTCCGTAACTAAGTGAGCCACAGTTGCGATATAAAATGGAGAGAGAGAGAGAGAGAGAGAGAGAGAGAGAGAGAGAGAGAGAGAAGAACATCTGCGATACAACAACAGTCGCATGAACTTGAAACAATAAAAAAATGCATCGAAGTTTCTTCGGCGCAATCGAGTTTTCTGTACAGCGAATAATCAAGCCCACCGAAAATAGATCTATCTTTCGGTGGTCTCGGTATAATGCTGTATGATCCGCGGTATTTGAAACTCTCAGCCGTCCGTGATGACCTGTGTTGTTGCAGTCCAGAGCCACGATCATGGTTAAATTTAACCTTAAATAAGATAAAAACTACTGAGGTTAGACGGCTGTATGTTTGAGGATTGGAGGGTGGATGATCAACAAA
>NC_087203.1:103951646-103954146 GCF_015104395.2 Macrobrachium nipponense
AAAATGCAGGAACAATATGTATGCAAATGAAGGTAAACAGGGCAGTCAAGAGGAGAGACGGATTCATTACGACGGCCTCTTAGCGATAAAAGAGAAAAACAAAAAGGATAAACAAATGGCGGGAAAACAAATTAGGGAAAAAAAAAAGATAGCGTCATTGTGTATTCTCTCCTTTTGTCTTACTGTCTTTTGCCTCTTGTGTCGGAAAACTGGATATAGTGTCGAAAGTGTTATAACAGTTCAATAAATAAAACAAATCAAGCATTTTGAAGTTGAAATTGTCAGAATTACAAACGATTAAAAAAAACTCGTCGATACTTGAAGCCAAAAAATAATTTTTCAATAAATTTAAAATTACCATTGCCAAGTACTTGAGAAAATACTTGAAGCCGAAAATAAGCTTCTTCAATATACTTCAAAATACCATTGTCAACACGTACTTGAGAAATAACACTGTTATCAACCATAGTTCCGAAGAGTCCAAGATTGCATTCACACAGTTTGCTCCTCCGGTCTTTTGCTACATTTAGCATTCCATTCAATACAATAAGGGAGCGTTTGGCTCAGCCCATTTCCTTCCTTCATACGTTATCCAGGCTTTTTCCTTTCCATAAATAAATCGGGTGTCCTCCCAATCTTTTCTTTAATCCTGATTTGATTTATATTCACTTAATTAAAACCTATAAGAATCAACTGTTTCTATTCCATTTTTCATACTAATTCACTGATATATCATTTGTTTTTATTCATACCCATTATACCACTACTGTTCAGATTTACAGTATATATATATATATATATATATATATATATATATATATATATAATATATATATATGTATATAGAGAGAGAGAGAGAGAGAGAGAGAGAGAGAGAGTAGAGAGAGAGAGAGAGGAGAGAGAGAGAGCGTCTCTTCATTACAAAAAATGATAACTAATATCCAACAGGTTTAACAAAGAAAGGTATATAAAAAATAAATATGCGATGTAGGTAAAGAAAATGAATAAGGAAATATGGAACGGAAAATGACACAAAAAAGATGCCACGTAAAAAAAAAACTCTAGGAACATAACAAATAACTTTTAAAATTAATGCAAAAAAAAGGGGGGGGGGCATGAGAGCTTGTAAAAACTAAATAAGTTACTCAGAGAGCAACAAAAGCGGCGAATTCCACAAAAAAAAAAAAAAAAAAAAAAGCGAATCGAAGGTTCACAACTTCAAAACAACAAACCACAGCGGTAGCAAAGTCACAGTTTTTCTAGACTCAACAAACAGGGAAACAATATAACAAAAGAGACTTTTATTAAGTTGGCCAACTGGGTGGGCAAAACAATAAACTTAACTATTCCAAAATCAAGAGAAACCTTAAATAAAAAAAAAGGAATGAAGTTCAAACTTCGGACAGAAATCAGCTGAAAATGAAATAACCTATTTGTGAAAGATTGAAAATGTATGAGGCAGTAGAATTCATGAAAGAAAATGTATGAAAAAGGTAAGTTTGATGTATAATTTTATAAATTCACAATACCCAGCAAGTACGACTATATGAAATGTTTAATACAAAGAATGTGAGCATGAAGCAGTTAGTTTATTTCTAAATTAAGTAAAAATATTCAGTAAAAAAAATTAAAAAAAAATTATGAGAAATATAAATTTTTTCTCCAAGACTTGCCATTATTCGCTCAACAGCAAGTTTTGTAACTACTTGCCAGATGTTTAGTAAATTTTCGTCCAGTATGAATGTACATCAAATGGATGCAGGAATCTAACGAAATATTCATATTCGCAAACCTCGAGTACAAACCTTTTGCTTGATAAATTTATTTGCATAATTTATCAATAGCACGACTGCCATGGAAAACATAGTTCTATAGCGCTAGAACGCTAAAGAAGCCCTACGTATAAACGAAAGTAAGACTATATCTGTAAATTTCAGACGAGGGTAATGGTTAAAGATTTCACAGACCCATCTGATGGGACTTGACCAGACCCATCTAATGGCAAAGTAGCTGATACTGGTTTTCGTTCAGAAATGGTGGAGAGAAATAATCCATTTATAATGCTGGAACATTCCACTCACTTCGGCAACTATTATTATGTGCTATTACAGTTTAATTCTCAGTTTCTTCGTGTCAGAGGGAACTTAACGAGCTTGACATGAAGGTATAAAAAAAATCATACCAATACAACAATGTTGGCTTTCTATGAGGCGGTCAGATGAAATGTAAAGAATTCCCACAAACAATGGGCAACAGCCACACGCACAAATGCATAAACAATTACTGAATATTAAGATTATTATATTCTTTTTTAAAATCTGGGTATACAAAAATATTCCCTAACCAGCGATGTGCAGTTGTAGTTGATAGCTATTCCACCTAGAATTACAAATGAGAAACCTAGTCGAAGAAAAGGCAATCAAAGGAGCTTACATAATGTCTCAAAAAGATTCACTTAGAGCAAATGGGATTGTTCCTGGTAGCCGTGGCACATTTACCC
>NC_087203.1:103959146-103969146 GCF_015104395.2 Macrobrachium nipponense
TTTGTCCTTAAACGGGTCAAGAACTCTGCAAGCAAGGTCTGGAGCCATTTGACTCAGTGCCCCCACACCTAGTGAGACCCCACCACAAAATGAACTAATTGCTAATGCTGCTTCTAGGGTCAAAATCTCTTAAATAAATTGCCGAGGTTAACTTTAAGTGCTAATTAAAGAAAGCAAGTGGGCTACAAGGCAGTAACTTGACAAAATGGCATGTATTACTAGTTAATTCAACAGTGACCTAGCGCAGCGACATGCATGAAACAATTTTCATTGAGTTCATATGGAACCTAAGCAAAGGACCAAATAATGGCATGACACTAACTAAAGCAAAACAAAGCAAATGTCATAAATAAAAAAAAAAAAAAAAAAAATACTAAAATAAGAGGACAAAATAAACAAATAAATAAGTAAAGAAAAAATGGGCCAAGATGGCTCCTCAGTTGTGAAGCTGGGGAAACCACCAAGGCCTCAATACAACATCCAAAATGACAGAGGTAAACATACAATAAACAAACAAAATGGGGCCAAGGTGTCTCCTCAGTTCGTGAAGCTGGGGAGGCCACCAAGGCTCAATACAACATTCATACAACCTACAGTCTAAGTTCTATATATACATGGCATTGTGCATCGGGCACTAATGCCGAGAGAGCACATCGGCCATCTTATTGCTGTGCCCTTGATGTGCTTCAACCTTCCAGTTGTAGTCCTGGAGGTTTCCATACACCACCTCATGAGCCTCTTATTCTTATTATGGAACTGAGTGAGGTAGATTATGGTCCGTCAGGACTGTCAGTGGGAACTTATGGTCAGCATGGTAGGATTCAAAATGTTTAAGGGCTAAGACCATGCCAAGTAGCTCCTTCTCGATCGTACTATACCTCGTCTGAGCTGGGTTTGGTTCAATTTCTTTGAGAAATAGGAGACAGGGTGACGCACCTGGTTTTCCTCCTGAAGGAGAGACCCTCACCCACCCCTACTGCTATTGAGAAAGGCTGAGAGTAATCAGGCGTGCAGAGCACGGGCGACTCATGAGGACCCTCTTCAGATGGTCGTAGGCCTCCCGACACTCTTCTGTACAGCGGAACTGGTTATCACCCTTGAATAGGTCAGTGATGGGAGCAGCTACTTGGGAGAAGTTTGGCACAAATCTCCTGAAGTACTGCACCATCCCCAGGAACCGTTGGGCTTCCTTCTTAGTTTTTGGATAGGGCATATTCTGTATAGCAAGAATGTTGGCATCCTTTGGCATTATTTTGCCCCCTCCTACCTGGTGGCCCAGGTATGTGATCTCAGACACTCCCAAAGTACACTTCTTCAGGTTGATGACCAAATTGGCTGTCTGGAGTGCGCCAGCACCTTCCTTTAGGGTCTGAAGGTGTTCGTCCCACGTTTTGGAGTAGATGACAATGTCGTCCTAGGTAAGGACCAACACAATTAGGAATCCCTGCTAGCACCTTGTTCATGAGTTTCTGGAAACAGCTAGGTGCGTTCCGTAGACCAAAAGGCATCACCCGACACTGGTAAAGCCCGTCCCGTGTAATGAATGCAATCAGGGGCCGTGACTCCTTGGCCAATGGTAGGTACCTGCCAGTAACCCTTCTCTAGGTCTATCTTACTTAGGAATGGAAAATTCGCCTAGGCTCTTCAAGCAATCCTCGATGCGCGGGAGCGGGTAGGATTCCGGTTTGGTCACTGCATTCAACTTGCGAAAGTCAATGCAGAGTCGGTCTCCTCCCCCCTCCTTTGGCACCAGGACTACAGGGGATGCCCAAGGGCTCTCACTTTCCTCAATGAGACCCAAGTTGAGTTGTAGTTTAACCTGTGCCGCCACCCGTTCCGCCCGCTGGGGGTTAAGCCGGTAATAATTTTGCCGAATGGGGCTTGTTCCCTCAAGCAATTCAATCTTGTGCTCCAAGAGCTGGGTGCGGCCCAGCGTGTCTCGCACGACCTCGTGGATGCTGAAGGAGTAATTCCCTGATGTCATTTCTCTTCTCCGTGTTCTAGTGCAGGCGTGTCAGTTCAAAATTGGCTATGGACCTCCGAATTACTCTGGGGTAAGGAAACCTGGGTGACTGTCCCCACCATTTCGCTCCTCTGGTGGTAGGGCTTAAGGAGATTGATATGGAGCCACTTAGCCCGCCTAGTGCCACAATCTAACTAGATAGTTTAATGTGCCCTTCTTTTCCAGAATCTTGTAGGGGCCCATGAACCTTGTGCTCTAATTAGCCTCCGCTCTCCAGTGCGGCGAAAGAGAAACTTGGTCTCCCACTTCAAAACTCTGGTCTTGAGTCTCCGATCCACCCGACTCTTCATACTACTCTGCGCCACCAGTCTCTGAAGCTTTGGCAACATCCCATGCAACCCATATTTAGCCTGTATGTCTGGCAGCTCTTCCAGCCAGGAGGCCTTGGTGGGGTTTTCCCAAGCCTCGTAGAGTATATCTAGGGGGCCACGTGTGGAGTGAGCATATAGCAGCTCAAAGGGACTGTACCCGGTGGTTTCTGAACGTGCCTGGCGGAGGGCAAACGAGAGCAGTGGCAAATTTTCCTCCCAGTCAGGGGAGCCAGTCTCTCCCAACTTGGTCAAGACTGTCTTCAGTGTCGGTGGGAGCATTCCACAAGGCCCGGGCTGGCTCTGGATGTAGGCTGTAGAGGTCCGGTGGCGAATGCCATGGCAGGCCATCGCCTCCTTAAACTCCTTTGCCATGAAGTGGGAGCCCTTGTCCGACTGAATGGTGGCAGGGAAACCAAAACCTACAAAAGAACTGGGTCAGTCCTCTGACAGCGTGGCGGCGTTGGCAATTCGGTGGTGGAACGGCTTCCGGGTATCGAGTGAACCGATCAATCATCGTCAGAAAGGTAACAATTTCCACGTTTACTCCATGCCATGGGACCCACATAATCTACCAAGACATCATGGAAGGGAATAACCGCAGAAGGGATGGGCTGGAGAGGCGCCCTTGGCACTACCTGGTTTGGGTTCCCAGCGACCTGGCAGGGCAAGCAGGAGGCTACATAAGCCTTAACATTCTTGGGGCAGGCCTGGCCAGAAGAATTGACGCTGGATTTGCTGGGTTAGTGGTTTCACGCCAAAGTGTCCTCCCAGTCCCTCATGGGCCATGCGCAACACAGCTAATCTAAGGTTACGGGGAGCAACTACTTGCCGTGTAGCACTTCAGCGGGTTCGTGGGCACCTCGGGTGACTCTGAGGAGCAACCTCATCCTTCAACAAGAAGTTCTCCTTAGAGAGGTTCACTATTTCTGCTTCATCCAAATAGGCCGCCTCCCGATAAGGGTTAAGTGTCTCATCCAACTGTTGGTAACGGATGAGCTCGGTCCTGCTCCTTAGGGTGGCTGGGGTGACGGGAGCCTCACTGGTGCCTCCTGGGTCCCCTGAGCTGGTGCTTGGTGGAGATCTATCCACGGAGGTGGTAAGCAGCACAGTAGGTCTTGTGTACGAGGCTCGGACTCATGGCTGGGAGACGAGGGCTCTTGATCCTCCTCCTTTAGCCAGGTTAAATTTTCCCAGGTCAATGCCAGCAAGCCACTTGTCACCTTCTACAGGTAGCTATATCCAAAGGTTCAGGCTCAGGCTCAGGCTCAGGCTCAGGCTCAGGCTCAGCTGCTGTCATGCACCTTAAGGGCACACGCTGCACTCCCTCCAGGAGGTCCCCTACCCAGGAGCAGGTCATAGCCCTCACGGCCTAAGTCAAATCGTGACTCCAAGCCTGCACTCTTGGCTGAGCTGGGGCGTTGTCAATCTCAACATGACCGCCTGGGGATGGTCCCTATTGACTCTCTCAATCCACCGGACAGTCATACGCTCATCCTGCCGGACTTGGGCGCCAGCGGGTACCTGGTGCCACAAGATTAGGGAAAACATCTGAACCCGGATCCTCGAATGCTCGGACCAACTGTGGAGGGGTGCCTCCTTCAAGTAGGGCTACGGTGATCTCCCTTCTGCAGGCCGCGCCCTGAGTAGCGATGGAGAGGACAACTGGGTTTGGAGCTGAGGTTCGGCTAGGGCAATGTGAGTAGTTCTTAGTGTGGCCGTAGACCTTGCAAACCTCACAGTATGCTTTGCAAAACTTCTTTTGGCCCTTTACCCTTGGGTTTGGACTGAGGGCTCGTATCCGAAGGGGCAGCTGCTGGTGTTGACTGCTTTGTCGGGCATCCTGCTGCGTCAGTGTGGTTGGATTTGCCACCGAGGTTGCACTTGGTGGAAGAAGATGGTTTTTGCTTGGGCTTAGACTTGCCAGCTAGAGCAGTGGCAGGGGGTGGAGCAGGGCGCTGGGACCCTGAGTTATGCCGGACGAGCTCGTATTCATCGGCATACTCGCAACAAGCCTAAAGGTTGTCAGCTTCTTCTCGGTAATGTAGAGAGAGAGCTCTGGTGGGGCATGCCTATGGAATCCTCAATTTTGACAAGTCGTGGAGGTCCTCGATGGTAGTGCACTTCGCAGCACCAAGCCAGAGGGTGTAGAGCCTATCCTTCTGAAAAGCCCAGTCAGCCCAAGGTTGCGTGGAGGGCTTAACTTGCCCACGCCACTGACGGCGCCAATGTTCAGGGCTCAGCTTGTAAGCCTCTATCACGGCCTTCCGGACAGCCTCGAAATCTCCTTGTCGATCAACGGGTAAGGCAGAATGAGCAGCCTTCCCTTTTCCTTGCATATGCTTGGCCAGAAGTAGGGCCTTCATCTCCTCTGCCACAGCACATGTCTGGAACACTGACTCCACTTCGTGTAGCCACCTTACGGGATCCTTATCGTCCCATTGAGGAATGAGAGTATGGACAGGCAAGGATGGAGAGCCGGGCCCCGGGTAGCGGAGTACCATTAGGTGGAGCTTGTGAGGATTGGAGCTGGGCTAATTCAATGGCTTTGTCCTGCATCTTTAATTCATGCTCCTGCTTCTTTAATTCATGCTCCTGCCGTTCCTTCTCTCTTTCTCTCTCCTCTTGCCTTCGATACCTGGCTTCGGCCTGGGTTTCTCGGACAAATTCTTGCAATTCAGTTCCATCATATCCGAGCCTCTGTCCCAATTCCATTATAGTCTGGATCTCAGTGGTGGGCATTTTGCTAATTTCCTTGAAATGATACTGGATCACCCTCAACAATAATTTGTAAGTGGGGTGGTTTGGCCAGAAGTCTGGCAGCTGAAGGATACAGATAAAGCGGAGCAAAGTGGCACCACGACCGATAATTGTACCTGGAAGAGACTACACTGTCGAGGTGTGCAAATGACAGGAATACACAGCAAGAGGTGTACCTGTAAGCTATAGGCAACTAAGCCGTAAGCTATATGGCACAAGCCGTAAACAGGAATCACAAAGATGGGTGCTTCCATGAAAGTTCGCTAGGAAAAAATGGGCCTATGGCAGGAATCACTGCGATGGATGATCCCCTAGGATAGCTAGAATAATAGACCTACGGCAGGAATCATAGCAATGGATGATCCCTAGGCTAGCTATTAAAATTAGGGTTTGTAGTTGTGGCTGTCTGTTTAAAGGGGCAATAAGAACTCTAAAGGTAAACAAACGTCTAAAATACACAACTTTAAATTGACCCCGGGGGGGGGGGGGGGGGGGGGGGGGGGGGGGGGTGGGGGGGGGGGGGGGTAAGCGTAAGTTAAGATTGCGTAGGAACTGCTATTTTGGTTTAGCTGGCAATCAATGAGACGCTAATTAATTTTGCTTCACTAGAGATGATTATCCCCAATAACTAATCCCTTCACTTAAAATAAATGAATTATGTCTCCCAATAGTTTAGAAGATCCACAAATTATAATGATATGAAACTTAACCTGAACGATCTAGCACCACCGCACAGGAATTATTCCTTTCCCAACCATTTACACATATCTATCACACGTAAGTGAGAAAAAAAAAATTACAAAGTAAACAAAGCATATACCGTTATTTACCTTCTCCTCACACTAAAAAAGTTTGCCCTTATTAACATAAACACGTAAAGTCGGAACTTGAAAGAGAAAAACAAACAAACAAACACCCTGTATCCGCTCGTTCTCCGCGGGGTTAGTGTGTGGGGCTAGACTTTTCCCAGGTTTACCCTCTGTTTACAACTGTGCAAAGTTTAAGTCCCGTAAAAGAAAAAAAAATTCTTAAATCATAATTACTTGAAATCCCAGGATATATTTGCATTAAATATAATAAGAAACAACCTAACACGACGATTTCATTACTATTTATGAACGATTATTGTAACTCGTTATGGGAAATCGTTTAAACACGTGACGGTTGGCTGCCCTGCGAGCTAGCAGCATGCGCTGCACACACATACACTTTCCACGGGATTTTAAACGACACTATTTCACAACCAACGCACTCACTTTACACTTTAGGATGTAAAAATGACGTTAAACACAGTGATCGTTTTATGATTACGAACATTAGCGGGAATTTATTCCTATCTGCCCTGTTTATTATTATGACAAATTCCTTGTTAACACTTACGAGAGATTTTAAACGAAATATTAAAGTTTTCTTGGCTGCTGTTTGCTTCCACGGTTCCAACTCCAGTTATAATATAATTTACTCAAAAATGAAGTTAAGGTTCGTCTCAGTCACCAAAGATAGAAAGGGGAATATTTACTTTAAAACAAAGATATTAACCAACTATCTTAGCGAATCTTGGCTTTGGTCGCCAGTTTTACGATTTACGTCTGGTTAGGCCTTAGATTATTATTAGCAAACATATATCCTAATTTATATAGTTAAGTTAAGGGAAGTGGGAGGTCGCCAGCCAGCATATAGACACTGAATACCGGCAATAATGTATTTAATTCTATTTACAATTAAAGAAGCACAAAGGGTAGGATTTAAAGTACATGAATTTTTTTCTGGTTAACCGTGGCTAACCGCTGGAGCTTGAAGCTGCAAGGGGCTTGTTATGGAGTGGAATGTGTACGATATCCGGTTCGTAACCAGATTACGTGGAAGTTCAGCAAAGGTACTCTCGTCCCTGAAAGGGAAATTCACGACAATTAAAGACTAGTTAATATGCACAGATACGCTAATCCACTTAGCCATTTCTTACACTGTACTATTTGACTTATACAGATTATTTCTACTAATGGACGTAGCAATAAGTCTTATAGGAATTACACATTATGACTGATAGTACAAAACGGTTAGCACTTAGACATTATGGAAAGAGAGATACGCTCAGGTGAGGGGAGACGGTCTTGGGCAAGGTCCGCCACGATGGCACGCCGGAGGGCAGGAGAGGGAGAGGAAAACAAAGGATCAGTGGATAGGATTTCTTTCGGTACGGATAGGAGGGAAGGATGGGATGTTATATGGGGATGGGGAGGAAGGATAGGTAGGTATACGAGGTTCTTCATACAACAGGACACCTACCTTTTAAGGGGAGAGACCAGTTGCCTCTCGGAAGGGGCGGACAGAGGCCAGCACGTCCACCTCCTAAGGCTATCAAACGGTGAAGACGGCCACCCACGCCTCCGCTCCTCTCGCTCACCCCTCGAAGTTTTTTTTTGGGGAGGGGGGGGGGCGGGGGGGGGTGTGTTTCTTCCTTGGAGAGTCTCTTACTGGTCAGCGGCCTTTTGTCCCTTTTGTTTTAGGCCTAGACTTGCATTACGATTCCCCATTTGGGGGGTGCCAGCTTGGCGCTGCCATCTTGCGGTGGCGTCTGAAAGTAAGAGACCTCGGGGAGGAGACTGGTCTAGGAGAGGTGGGTAGGTGACGAGGCTCTGGGTAGGGGCAACCCTGCTGCATTCGTTCAAATTCCCGGGACAGGTTCTCTCGAATGGGAGGCTATAATGGCGGATAGACCACCACGATTGACAATTATATATATATATATATATATATATATATATATATATATATATACTATATATAGTATATTATATATATATATATATAATATAGATATATATATAGCGATATGGTACGATGGTGAAGAGAGGAGCCACGGTATTGATTAGTACATTAGTTAGGGTGCCATCACTACAAAAATGTTGAAGAAACCCCACTGAATTCTAGGTTATCACTACTTGACTGCTTGAACCGGGGAGACACGCATATTCGACGCAATTTCACAAGCACCGGTATTAATTCCTTCATTACGCGAACGGAAATTCAATCCCTGAGAAATCGAACCAAAATAATTCACATTGACCTAATTCTTCGACTTAATTTTTAAATTCTGTGATCAATTTTTTTTTTTTATAAATAATCGGTATAGAGACCTACCTAGAGAAAAAAGGTTCAACTATTGGAAAAAACATGAAAAGAAGTACTTACCCCGTGGAAGGCGAGCTACGAAATCTATGGGCGAACAGCCGCAATCCTGAAAAGAGGAAAAGGTTAATCACACCAATGTTTTTTGACCTTGTAAACACTTTGGATTGGGAATGATTTGAAAGTGATTAAAAAAAAATTCAGTGATAAATAACACTTCCAACAAGAAAACGAAGCATCTTCGGCATATTTTTTTCTTTTGTCCAATAGTGCTGTTAAAAACAATTCGACTAATGGATAACTCCATTGCATTACCGTAACCAAGTTGTAACTCTCGGTAATTATTATACAATAAGCAAATAAAAACAATGTAAAAATGCGCCGAAGTTTCTTCGACGCAATCGAGTTTTCTGTACAGCGTATAATCAAAGCCACCGAAAATAAATATATCTTTCGGTGGTCTCGGTATTACGCTGTATGAGCCGCGGCCCATGAAACTTTAACCACCACCCGAAGGTGGCCTATCCCAGAAGCATGATTATGGCTAACTTTGACCTTAAGTGAAATCAAAATTACTGAGGCTAGAGAGCTGCAATTTGGTATGTTTAATGACTGGAGGGTGGAAGATCAACATACCAATTTGCAACCCTCTAGCCTCAGTAGTTTTTAAGATCTGAGGACGGACAGAATAAAGTGCGGACGGACACAAAGCCGTCACAATAGTTTTTCCTTGTACAGAAAACTAAAAATGGCAGTGCAATGCTTTTAAAATACAGCAACTTCTACTAAAGTTAGACTGATAACTTTTACTACAAACATTTAGTTCATTATGACTCTGAAAAATCGCAGTTCACAGGATGCAAATGAAAATAGAAATAGAACGGAAAATTGGATTAAAATATATAAAGGACAAAATGGTGCTTGAAAAAAATATATACTGACATTTAATATCATCAAAGCAACAATCGTTTTCGTTTTCAGTTTTTTTGTTTTTTAAGAAAAAATTTAATCTTATTTTTGGCATTTGCAATTTTGTGGAAGCAAACTGCACGTAGTCGAGGGGATATAAAAATCAACTGCCAAAAGTTATGGATGTTTTTAATTAAGAAGTACCGATTTTATAGTGCAATACTCTATTGAGATTGGCTACAGCATTCCGGCACTCTTCGTTATCTTTCAGTTCTTTTATTCTTTAATAAAATCAAATAGTGTTTTGGAGGGTTTATCAGGAATTATAATTTCCATGGTGTCTGTTAAATTATGTATTTATGAAATTTATGACATTCTCCCTAAAGAGAGAGAGAGAGAGAGAGAGAGAGAGAGAGAGGAGAGAGAATGAATGGTTTGTCTTAGAATTGGATAGAATTTAGGTCAAAGGCCAAGCACTGGGACCTATTAGGTCACTCAGCGCTGCGACGGAAATTGACAGTTAAAGTTTGTGAGGCAGGTTAAAGGTTTGAAAGGTTGTAATAGGAGGAAAACTCGCAGTGGCACTATGAATCAATTGTTAGGAGAGACTAGGGAGTAAGATGGACGAAAGAGAATATGAAAGGAGGTGCAGTAAAAGGAACGAAAGGGGTTGCAGCTAGGGGCCGAAGGCACGCTGCAAAGAACCTTAAGTAATGCTTACAGTGTATCGCATGAGGTGCACTGACGGCACTAGCTCCGCCCTCACCCAGCCCAACGGGGTTTTCAACCTCAGGGAGAAAGACGTGGACATTCCAGATTAGGCAACTGTATAAAGCAAACTGTGTAACACGATTCACAGGAAAGAAAATGA
>NC_087203.1:103975440-103977940 GCF_015104395.2 Macrobrachium nipponense
TGGTCTCGGTATAACGCTGTATGAGCCGCGGCCCATGAAACTTTAACCACCACCCGAAGGTGGCCTATCCCAGAAGCATGATTATGGCTAACTTTGACCTTAAATGAAATAAAAATTACTGAGGCTAGAGGGCTGCAATTTGGTATGTTTAATGACTGGAGGGTGGAAGATCAACATACCAATTTGCAACCCTCTAGCCTCAGTAGTTTTTAAGATCTGAGGACGGACATAATAAAGTGCGGACGGACAGACGAAGCCGTCACAATAGTTTTTCCTTGTCCAGAAAACTAAAAATGGCAGTGCAATGCTTTTAAAATACAGCAACTTCTACCAAAGTTAGATTAATAACTTTTACTACAAATATTTAGTTCATTATTACTCTGAAAAGTCGCAGTTCACCAGGATGCAAATGAAAATAGAAATAGAACGGAAAATTGGGATTAAAAATATAAATGTACAAAATGTATTGAAAAAAAATTAAAAAAATATATACTGACATTTATTATCATCAAAGCAACTATCGTTTTCGTTTGCAGTTTTTTTAAGAAAAAATTTTATCTTATTTTTGGCATTTGCAATTTGTGGAAGCAATCTGCACGTAGTCGAGGGGATATAAAAATCAACTGCCAAAAGTTATGGATGTTTTTAATTAAGAAGTACCGATTTTATAGTGCAATACTCTATTGAGATTGGCTACAGCATTCCGGCACTCTTCGTTATCTTTCAGTTCTTTTATTCTTTAATAAAATCAAATGGTGTTTTGGAGGGTTTATTAGGAATTATAATTTCCATGGTGTCTGTTAAATTATGTATTTATGAAATTTATGACATTCTCCCTAAAGAGAGAGAGAGAGAGAGAGAGAGAGAGAGAGAGAGAGAGAGAGAGAGAGAGAATGAATGGTTTGTCTTAGAATTGGATAGAATTTAGGTCAAAGGCCAAGCACTGGGACCTATTAGGTCACTCAGCGCTGCGACGGAAATTGACAGTTAAAGGTTTGAAAGGTGTAACAGGAGGAAAACCTCGCAGTGGCACTATGAATCAATTGTTAGGAGAGGGTAGGGAGTAAGATGGACGAAAGAGAATATGAAAGGAGGTGCAGTAAAAGCAACGAAAGGGGTTGCAGCTAGGGGCCGAAGACACGCTGCAAAGAACCTTAAGCAATGCTTACAGTGCACCGCATGAGATGCACTAACTCCGCCCGCCCAACGGGGTTTTCAACCTCAGGGAGAAAGACAGTGAGAGATTCCAGAAAAGGGCAACTAGGTATAAGCAACCGGTTGTAACACACAGTTTTTACAGGAAAGAAAATGGAACGGAATTTAAAAAATGTTTCAGTACAGGATTTTCTCGCAAACTCTAAAGTATTTACAAAGCAAACCAACATCCAATAACGTTGCCCACAGAAGTCACGAATAACACTAAAAAAAAAAAAAAAAAAAACAGAGGCCGGAATTAAATAAAACTGAAAAGTTCTCCTGAAAACAGAAACTGCCATGTAACTGACACATAAATTGTGCATATACGTCTTACCATTACCCCGGAACCAAACAACAACAAAGTGAAATGATATAGTGAATGGTTACAAAACTAAAAAAGTGAGAACATGTTGAGTTCAAGACTTCAACGGTCGATTGACACGCACAAGAACAAAACTAAACTTCATTCACTGAACGACTTTGGTCACAGCCCCAATAATAATAATAAAAGTACTTAGGAAGCAGACCTTCTCTCAAGCATACTTTATTAAAAGTAATGGCGACTTCAGCAGCGTTACGCTTCTAGAGATTCTTCTCTATTTTTCGAATAGCGGCTTTTTCGTTGCTACTTAAACAGGCTAGTAGAGTACCTATGGAGGTCATTACCAAATACAAAGTCAAGATCGGTGCTTGTATTTCAACTTATACAGATAAACTATGATATCATAGTCATATCTAAAAGACAATTCTAAAGCCCAAAACTCTTTCCAAATTCATCCTTGCATTTCCTTCACAAAAAAGCAAAACGAAAAGTATGAGGCGGAATGGATCAATGTTTCGACAAACTGTCCTTTCTCTCCCCCTTTCTGCGGTACAAAAAGTCATGATTCAACTACTGGACAGATGGAAATCTGCCTCAGGTGTTCTCGACTTCAACGGGGGGCTACACTGATATAACATTTGAGAGCAATGCATTCATTTTTAACTGGAATGTAAATTGATATACGTGAGGGTTCTGAACTTCCGTTCGGCCATCATGGAATCCTTGTTCCAGGTTTCGTTGTTTTATCTTCGCTCAACTTGAAAGGTTAAAGAGGATTATAAATAAAAGTATAAATAACGGTAAAACAAATGAACAGTGTTTGTTTGTTTGAATGGTGTTTTTACGTTGCTTGGAACCAGTGGTTATTCAGCAACGGGAACAACACAAATGAATATACAATCGTAAGACATTCCTGGATTACAAGTCTTATCGTGGTATCCCCACACTTCTAATTTCAATGTGCGTGAGGTGTTGAAGACG
>NC_087203.1:103982940-103997883 GCF_015104395.2 Macrobrachium nipponense
AAAAGTCCCAGGAAAAAGTTGGGGAAAAAGTCATATTTCCCCTGTGACTTTATTACCGGCAACAGTAAATTAATGTGACTTTTTTACCTGTGACTTTTTCCTGGCCAAAACTGACTTTTTCCCTGAGACTTGATTACCGCCCACCAGCTACTGTGAGAATTTCATTCCCCTTCCCCCCCAACCCCCACCCGTCCATAAATTTAGCCTGTTGCTAGCCAACTAAAATGAATTCTAACAATTAAAGGGAGAGAGATAGTGTCCCGGTAGTTTTAATACCATTTACTGTGGAAAAACACTTCAAATTGAAGCAACCCTTTGATTGTTCTTTTTTAAACTAAGGAAACTTTTCAACCAAAAAAAAAACCTTTGCAGCACGTATACTGTTGGAAAGCCTAGAAATTCTTGAAGATGAATTATGGTAGTCTAGAAATTTGGTACGCAGTTCACAAAAGGCCTATTAAACAGTTCTACACTATGGGCTGCTCTATGAGCAAGATCCCGTGCTGGTATAATGCCAGCTTAATCTCAAACAACAACAAACAGTTTTACTTACAGCCGATAGCAAACTCAAGTAGCCTATCCGTGAGGGTAAAGTGGATGCCAGAGGTGAAAAAAATACTTATAATGAGAGGACATTTTACAACTGTGAACGAATGTTGCGCCGAATTTGATGAAATTAATGCCATAATATAAAAATTATAATTTTGTGAACCTGAGTATGCTAAACGATTTATTTATTCTAATTTGATTATATATATATATATATATATATATATATATATATATATATATATATATATATGTGTGTGTGCGTGCGCGCGCGCTTTTGAGTGGTTTACCTACGTAGATAAGTCAGAACTTACCTGAAAAAAAATTACAATAAAATGCACACAGACATTTACATATCTACACAGTACATAGTTTGCATCGCATGCAAAGAATGTTCGTCGAGAGTATGAGGACATAATTATTATGTTTACCTATCGCTGCTGACGTTTAGATGCTGCTTTCCCAGCCGTGATTTTGACGTAGAGATAAGACGCGCAGCCGACCAATTCACCAATGATGCATATTACAACAATGATAACCTTTATAACACTATCCGCTGGGGCATTGTTTCACGAGAAAATCATCTTTCTCGAAAATCTGTTAATTCTATATGAAAGCTCTTTGTATGAATTTGAATAACAGTAAACACATGGAATGGATGCCACTATGGTGAGTACCATTTCATGGTCGTGTGACAGTATGGGCTTTCATGTTGCTTCAAAATGGTGAAGGAGGAAGATACACCGGTGGTCTTGCTTCAGACGTCACTTTACTCGTACAACCTTTACAAACATCACTCATTCTAGCTGTGTATATGTGATACATCGTATTTCACTGTTTCTGGTGGTTATTAATGACCTACCAGAAGTAGACGAATAACAGATACGATAACCATGATACCATTAAGAACTAGTTCCCCGAACGGATGGCGGAATGATGATTTGCCAGAGAGACAAAAGCAAAGTAGAGCAAGTTTGGTTACGACACCTGAGGACGTAAATTCTTATTTCTTGCTAAACCGTTTGAGTTTTTACCTAATTGAAGGTCTACAGAATGTGATTTTGATCGTGGGGAAACTGCAATCATTGTAGTACTGGAGTAGTAAAAGCTGTAAGTAAATATTAGTAATTAAAACGTTATGAGCATTGGACACTGGATATACAGCCCTTCGCCACTTTACTACTTGTTCCTTAACTTCGGCTTTGGATAACCAAAGCTAGAACAGTTATGAAATATAATCAAGAGTTCCTAAACGTTTATTATTGTTGGATGGAAACCGTTTATCTTTCTGTCCCAGGTTACAAGTAGACATTATTTCTAGGTATATTATTTTGATACAATAGTAGTATTATTGGGAAGCTTTAATTATGGTTCAGCTTGTCCTCTACCTTGGTCTATAACCAAAAGTTCTCTCTCTCATCTCTCTCTCTCTCTCTCTCTCTCGCAAACAAAATTGTGTATGCTCAGAGTGATATGTAACATTTTGTACTTTAAAGGCTTACACCAGAGTACTCAGATACCCTTCTCAATACAGGTTAACCTCGCAGGCTACTCAAATCACCTAACGTGGATTACGGTCTAAATTAGCAACCAGCCTTTCAGACTAAACAAATGTACTCCATATTAGCTATTCACAGATACAAATACGAAAAATTAGTAGCGCTACTGAAGGTGTGAGATATAATCGAGCTCGATAAAATAGGCCTAGATGTATTAGCCTGAACGTTGTAACAGCCCTGGTTATGGGGATATACCATATGGATGACAAATAAAAATGAATATCCGTTTTCCTTTATTGTGTCCGACTTATCATTATCGGTAACGTTAGGACTATCGGCAAATGTCTCACACAGTTTAGTGATACTTGAAATAAATACAGTGTTGGTTAACGGCCGTCTACATCTATCGGTAGGTATGAGATATAATTAAGAATAAATAGTGCAGAGTAATGATAACTCTCTCTCTCTCTCTCTCTCTCTCGTGTTTGTAAGACTTCTAACGTTTTGTTGATTTGGTCAGTGGAAGTACTGTCATTTAATATGGTATGTTATTTAGTATTATCATTATTATATTATTGTTTCCTGAGAGTTATTTAGTAACAGATGTTATGATGCTACCAAATTGCGACAGTTTCGTAATATTTGAAGTACTATACTTATATGAGTGTTACATTTCATTGCTTGTTTCAAGGAACTGCTTGATGCTTAACTGTGAAATCCACTTATCTCATGGGTATGTATGTATATGTGCAGATGCCTTGTCTGGTCTATATAACTAAAGGGAAATGCTTTACTTTCAGGCAATGTCATGGAGCTGGAAGCTGGTAAGTATAATTGTTTCGTTTTTTATCAATATAGGAATTATTATTTCTCGTACTAGTATGATGTTTGGATTTTTTTTTTCTATTTCTATTGAATAACAGTGGTCATTACCTTTTTGATATCTCAGAAAATATGCTCATATCCCCATCCAAAATAAATAGAATACAAACGAAAGAAAATTTACAGTGCATTGCACTGGCTATCATGTCCTGTACCCCAAGGTTTAAGGTTTCGTACCCGTTGCAATGCACAGGTAGGTATCCAAGGCTAAGAACCATAGACTTATAATATCAGCTTCCGCTACTAAATCATGGTGACAGCAACATTGAAACAGACTATCAGTGATATCATAATTTATAAAACACTAATGTCTTCATTTAATGATCATAGAATTTCAATCAACAAAATGCAGAGTAACATAATGTACTCCACATCTAGACAGCGACTCAGTGGCGTGGTTGGTATGGTGTTGGCGTGCCACCTCGGTTGCCGTGAGTTCGATTCTCGAGCATTCCATTAAGGAGTGAGAGATGTGTATTTCTGGTAATAGAAGTTCACTCTCGACGTGGTTCAGAAGTCACGTAAAGCCGTTGGTCCCGTTGCTGAATAACTGGTTCCATGCAACGTAAAAACACCATACAAACAAACTCCACATCTAGACCTGTGGCCAAGGTCTACAAAGTATAAGGCTTACCTGTGGCCGCCTAATCCCGTGGGCCAGCTTCTCAAACCACCAAACCACCGGCCTCAAAGTAAATATGCAAAAATCAAGTTAGTACCCTAGATCTAGATAAACAGGTCTAACACTCGTTAGCGGTGGAAAAATATGACGTCACTGACGCCCGTCTTGCCTCGGTGTGGTATTACATCTGCCTTTGCTTCATGAACCTAGTCAGTCGGCTTAGTTTGAAAATGCACTTGAAAATAAAAATGTTCTTTGTTTTCATGGCTCAGTTTACGGTTGTAATACTAAGAGAATAACACCAAAGAGTAAGGTATAAGTTTTTTGAGATTTCCTAAGAAAGTGAATTTTAAAGATCCTTTTAAAAATCCATGCGCAGATAAAGGTGTATTTGCATTTGCTGATGCGCCTCACATGATTAAGCTAATAAGGAAAAATTTTATGGGACATAGATTTCACACAGAAAAGGGAGATTTTATTTCATCTGCTTCTGTACTAGAAATGTTGGATAAAACGGCAAATGAATACAGTTTAACACCAAAACTGATTCAGAATCACTGTGCCAGGAACTCAAAGGCAACATGTAAAGTATGCAGCCCAGTTAAAGTTCAAAACATGTCCACTACTGTAAAGTTTCCAGGAGAAAAAGGTTTAATTTAAGAGTGATTGGTGACAGCTGATTTCGTAGATGTAGCAAATGACTTATTTGAAAAATTCCAGTGAAAGGGATGGAGATGTAAACTCAAGAATGCCTATGGTGTGATAATAATCTACTAGAAAGCAATTTTAGGTAGGATAGTACACAAGATGAGAAATATGAGTGAAAGGGTATGCAGGTCGTTATTCAAGCCTTCAGAAAGGTATAATTTTTTCTAGCAAATATTTGATTGGAATATCTGATATGTTAAGCTCTTTATTTAGCATAGATTATATAATGATTTAGAGGATGAATCAAGACTGCTTGGAACCTTATTTTGGATCAGTTAGGGGGATGTATGGTCCTCATGAATACCCCAATAATTTGAGTTGCAAGTATAGACTCTGATCCTTTTTTATCTTTGGTGCATCACCATGCCGTGACCGGAATAATGAGTTAAAAGCCACAATCATGTATATGATAGAGTACGTTTCCAAAATACAAAAAGGACAAAAACAGGGAATTGATCGTTTGCACAACAATCGAAAGCTCTGTTTTTTTAACCTTTTCATAGTTTGAAAAATACATCATCAATACATTATTGTGGCTTTTAACTACTGATCCCTTTTGATAGGGAAGGAACAGCCCATCCTGAGACCCGTGGTGGGCCCTGCCCGCCCAACCCAGAACCTGTAGCGGGCCTCACCCACCTGTCTCGGGATCTGTGGCGGGTCTCAGTCACCCGTCCCAAGGCCCATAACGAGCCTCAATCCCCCGTCCCAGGACCCGTGGCAGGCCTGTCCCGGGACCTGTGTTGTGCCTTTCCTGCAATTCCCAGGAAACAGGGCCCGCCATTCCGAGACCCATGGTGTGCCTCGCCCACCCATCACGGGACCCGTGGTGGGCCTCACCTGCCTGTCCCGGAACCCGTGGTGGGCCTCGCCCGCCTGTCCCAGGTCCCGTGGTGGGCCTCGCCCGCCCATCCCAGGACCCGTGGCAGCCTCGCCCGTGCGTCCCGGGACCAGTGGTGGCTGGGACGGGCGGCGGCCTCACCCACCCATCTCAGGACCCATGGTGGGCCTCGTCCACCTATCGCGGGACCCGTGGTGGGCCTTGCCCGCCTGTCCCGGGACCTGTGGCGGATTCACCCACCTGTCCCGTGAACCATGGCGGAATCGCCCGCCCGTCCCGGGACCTATGGCGGAATTGCCCGCCCGTGGCAGAATCGCCTGCCTGTCCCAGGACCCGTGGCAGAATCGCCCGCCCGTCCCGGGACCCATGGTGGAATCGTTCCCCCGTCCTGGGACCCGTGGAGGCCTTGCCTGCCTGTCCCAGGACCCATGGCGGAATCGCCCGCCTGTCCAATGAGCCGTTGCAGAATCGCCCGCCTGTCCCAGGACCCGTGGCGGAATCACCTGCCCGTCCCGGGACCCATGGCAGAATTGCCCCCCCATCCCAGGACCCATGGCGGAATCACCCGCCCGTCCCTGGACCCATGGCAGCCTCGCCCGCGCGTCCGAGGACCCATGGGGGCCTCGCCAGCCCCCCCGAAGACCTGAGGCGGGCCTCACCCATCCGTCCCAGGACGCGTGGCAGCCTCGCCCGCCCGTCCCCGAAATGGCATCCTCGCCTGCCAGTCCCAGGACCTGTGGTGGGCCTCGCCCGTCCATCCCCGAACCAGTGGCGGCCTAAACCACCTGTCCCGGAAACGTGGGGGACCTCTCGTGATCGTTCTTCTTCAGAAACAACGTTCTAGCTTCGAGTGACTGGGCCCTGTCTTGCCAGGCCTGCTGTTGCAACACCTGAGCGATCTGGATCACACGAGTGAGATCTTCCCTTTCGCCCGCCTTCTGAATCTCTTCGTGGTGGTCGAGCCTCTGTTGCAGCTTAAGAATCATCCTGTCCAAGTTCACCTGCTGCTCTCTTTAGCCCTGGATGGTGTCTCGCTAGGCCACAATTCTCTCGTTCAGTTCCTTTTCCTTGGGCTGTTCAGCTCCATCAGCAGTCAGGAGGAACTTCACCAGTGAATAGGCAGCCACAGTTAACAAGATGACTATTCCTGCGTTAGACTTCTCTCCGTACTTCGAACAACATCTGGACAACAACGTTCCAACAACAGCTGAATTGTGTTACCTGCAGGCTGCAGAAGCCTTACCCAGTTCATATACTCTCCTCTCTCTCTCTCTCTCTCTCTCTCTCTCTCTCTCTCTCTCTCTCTCGATTTGTCCTTGATTTTCTATATTTTACAAGAGATATTTCGATTTACCAAAATATAGCAGGAAATAATCTGAAAGATTTTCAATTATGCCTTGTCTCTTAGGGTTATAAATTGCAGTACGTATCTTTTTTGTCTGATCTCTCTCTCTCTCTCTCTCTCTCTCTCTCTCTCTCTCTCTCTCTCTCTCTATGCGGGATTTTTTTCATCTTATTTAATAAATTTAGGGATTTTCCTATATTTACCTTTTTGCAACTGAGGAAAAAATGGCCATTTTTTAAGCTAAGTATTATTTTTGTTGAATTTTACAAGATAACGAAAAGATACAATTCTAAATGAATTAGCCGAGACACCAAGAAAAATAATATATATATTTATATATAATAATTAACTACTCAACCATATTGTTTTTCAAAAACTATAGTTAAGATCTAAGATTTTAAATTTATATCATATGAGACAAAGAAAAGATAAAACGAAATTTAATTATATTAAATTTTGTCCTATACAAAAGTGAAAATAAGATATAAAGAAGTACAATTTTATTAGAATATAACTTGGTTCGTAAATTGAAATGCAATATAGAAATAAAGTAGAAAATCCTAACAACCCCATTTCTATTTGAGGCCAAATGGCACTAGACTACTATGACTGACGTCAAAAACAGGTCCAGCTTAATTTGTGACTTGACTCGACGCAACGTGACGTCACTCGATGCATTCGGTGTGAATGGTTTCTTTCAAAGGCCCATAGAAAGCAGTGTTAAACTGGGTTGGCGATTCACGGTGAGTCATGAATTAGAGTGACTCGACTCGATGCGACGCTACGCAACGCATTTGGTGTGAACTCACCCTAACACAAGATCTAGATCTTGAGAATTGGTCGGTACGTAATATCCCTGGGATTACTAATTTCCGTCTCGACCCTCTCTTATCGTAGCACATTTCATATTAGGACGTACTACTGCTAGTAGTAGTACTACCACTATTACTAGTAGTAGTAGCACTACACCTAGTAGTACCACCACTACGACTACTAGTAGTAGTAGTACTACCACTACTAGTAGTGGTAGTAGTATTAATCATAATTATTCTAATTGCGAAAAAAATTGGTTGATGGTATTTCTAAACTCTCTCTCTCTCTCTCTCTCTCTCTCTCTCTCTCTCTCTCTCTCATATGACTATGTTAACATACTTGTGTAAGTTCTAATTACTATTAAATAACCCATGTCGCATCCGAAACCATTATTATATGATTAAAGGTTTCCTAACTACAATTACAGACAAATGTTAAGTGCTGCATTACCTCATTTACTTTCAAAACTAAATACCGAGTGAGAGTCCTTTCATACTGTCCTGTATCCGACCTTATACGCCTATATTACCGCTTTGTCTGGTTCCTCAGTATAAAATTCAATAACGTTAACGCTCATTGATTAACTTGTTTGTAAAGGGAGTAATTAATTATGCAGTAATCACGGCGTATTTGTGTTAATTAGCACGAGTCAATCACGCCCGAATCAATCGGCCTTCGTTTGCCCGAAAGGTTGATGGGTAGGTCTGCCATCTGTCAATCATTAAACTGATAAAGACAAACGGGTTTCTCTTGGAGTCGTATTGAGCAAATTGAATTTATTACGGTAGTTATTGTAATTTGTATATAATTTCTATTAATTTACTGATATTTTGCTCAATATTGCCTGGAAATTCCCCGTTCTATTTCATTCATTATTGGACCCCTTTTTGGTTTATATGTGTAGAGTATTTGTTTACGACATTATCAAATTATTTCTTATAGCACTAGGTTAGGGAAAAGGTCAACCAGAAATATATATATAGGGTTAAAGTAGGTGGTTGCTCATGCGGAATATTGGGTTATATATATATATATATATATATATATATATATATATATATATATATATATATATATATATATATATAATTCCCGGCACAATTTACTTCTTTCCAGTTTCACTACCAGCTAATAACATGATATTTTGTATACGCATAAAAGCCTACCGCTTAGTTCGTTAAAGACCAATTTACCGTAAGTTTAATGTGAATTACCATTTGCTATATATTTTTTAAAATCCTGGATTATCGCACGGAACATACATTATTACGTTTAGGTGGTTTTCTGTTTTTCTGACTAGAAGTAGACTGATTTTTAATTTTTTAAGTGAATTCAGTTTAGTCCTTAAAATATTATTTTGTTTCCAGTTTGTCTATTTTAATCCTCAATACTTGTTAATAAAATTGTATATGAAATAGGATTATGAAGAATTAGCGAAGAGATTCTCTTGGGAACTAAAAAAAAACGAAAATTTAAATGTTTCTGTAAAAGGGAAATGTAGACGAAATGTACACGATTCCCAAAAAATGGGCTTGCATGTCATAAATCGTAATACCCTTTTGATTGACCTTTGGAAAGGCCCGCTGGAAGTTTGTAAACAAGACTGATAACTGTGCTGCGTCAGTTCCGGCGCATCGTGTATGTATGGACGTCGCAATTCTATTTAGCTCCTGCAACTGGCATTTTTCTGGTTCCCAAAAATATCCAGACTTTTGTGCAAACTTTTAATAAACAATATTGATATCCGTGGAGCTGATAACACTTTTAAGGTGTAATAAACACAAATATTTCCTCTCTCTAGACAGACAGACAGACCATGTGATTTTCACACAGAGTTGCAATTTGTTGCTGTTTGTGATACCCCGTAATATTATGTTTAAAAGTTAAGTATTAGATATTTAATAGGCTTATGAATAGCATTATAAAGTAAAGGCATTGTTCTCGCGCCGCCCCCACTCTGGCTATCTTACTCCCTCCCTCCCTCCCTCCCTCCCTCACTCCCTCCTTCTAGCGTAACAAATAGCTGCCAGTCATCAATCTCAGGATTACATTGTTTCACGATGTGAATATTTAGTTACTTTACGCCGGCTGATGACAGTATGACTAACGCTGTTATTTTTTATTTATTTATTGATTGATTTTTTTTTTTTTTTGTCCTTCCTTAGTAGTTTAGGGTTTTGAGTTCCTTTGCTTGTGAATACACGCAAGCACTATTTGTTTATTTCTTTATTTATTTATTTATTTATCCTTTATTGTTGTTATTATTATAAGTAATAACAATTACTTTTTGATTGCTCTCTCTTCTCCTTTACCATTTTCCTTTTAACACTTAATAATGAACGTTTATATTATTTGGAAGGCAATGACATTTTGGGATGTTTTGTAATAATAATGATAATAATAATAATGATAAAAATAATAATAATAAGCATTGGATTGAAAATAGCTGTCCATTACATAAAAGACGTTTTATTTGAAAGAGCACCAGGAAGGTGCTTAATGAATATATAATTTACTGTAATTTGAAATCCGTGGTAGAAGATTCACCCTCATGCAACCCAGATCCTTAAGAACTACTTCATTCTTTTCTAAGAAAGGCGTTCTCGCAGTCTTATTCTTTCTAGGTAAATATTTATTTTATAATCAGCCGGTGCGTGAATTTCTTGAAGATCTTAACACTGGTAGAATATTCCACGAAACTTCATTATTTCAAGATCGTTCGCTCTAGATTAATTTTTTTTTCTTTTTTTTTTTAAGTATCCTTATCTTTAATTGATTTTTAACTGGGTATCTTCTTGATGCGCGCGCACACACACACACATACACACACTCACACACACACACACACACACACACATATATATATATATATATATACAATGATGAAAATAAAAACATACAGAGAGAATAATTACATATAAAAACTTATTAATGCTTATCGGAAAATACAAAGCTCCTTGTAAATTTTGCACTGTTGTAAATCAGTATCTTAGAGCAAATGATTTTTCTTAAATTGGTAAGTTTCCATTAGAATTATTAATATAAATCCCTATTTTGAATAGTAGTTCACTGCCTTTTTCCTAATCCCGTGCATTACCCACCCTATTGATCACATTGCACATAGATAACATTACGCTCATTATTTGCACGTATTCAGCCTCTTTGACTAAGGTCCATGTTTGCAAGATCCGCTGTTTCCTTTCAAGTCTCGGCCTTTATCAGAATATTTCAGGTCATGAGCTATCTAGAAACTTATCCCTTACCTAGAACGGCGCAACAATTCTTTTACATATTGCACTTTCATACACGACTTTTTTTTAACGATTGCTATGGCGCTGAAAATATTCATTTTCCGTGTACTTGTCATGTACTCTCCCTTATTACCTCTCGTTTAAAACAATGTGATAATGATATGAATGAGAGTCACATAATCAGCTCCACTTATAAAAGATTAAGAGATTACCGCATGGATGGAAGAGCACATCTATACATTACCACTGACACTACAAGATGGGAAGATGACGGGTTTGACAAAACAATAAGTCCCTCTCTCTCTCTCTCTCTCTCTCTCTCTCTCTCTCTCTCAGGAAAAAATGTTGCCAGCACTATTACATCTGAGCGACCTCCTCTTTAGAAAGTGTTGGTTACCCTCATAGTTCATTATGTCATGTCATTTTTCTCTGTGCTTTTGCTTAACTTCACCCTCAAGTTTATCATTCCTTCACTTATTTCTCTTTTCTCCCTCCTACCCCTTCCTGGTTGGTGAATTTATGCTAGAAAACTGCTGTGACTTTAACGGAACTCGGTCCATTTCTCTAATTTTCTCCTCATCTTGCTCCAAACATTAGCGCCTACTGTTTTCATTCGTTTCATTTTCATTCAATTTTTCGTTAAGTCTTTATGTCATGTTCCCTCATTCATTTTGTGTCTGCAAATTCTTGTTTTGATCATTCTTCCTCTTTTCTCTCTTTCCTGTTGCTCTAAACTATTCATCTCTCTCTCTCTCTCTCTCTCTCTCTCTCTCTCTCTTCAACTTTGCCTTCATAATACTCCTTCTTTGAGGTTACTCTTCGCCATCTCTTTATCCTTTTCATGTTTCCTTGTGAAGGGTTTTCATATTTCTCTGTTGGTTCTCCCTCTTTCCTTTCGTTTCTTTCGTCTTGCTTTTCTGAAATTGCCTGAATACCCGAGTGTGCTTTTAACTGTAAAGGGAAGTGGTGTGTTCCTTGGCCACTTCACGATAAACATTCTACCTATCTCACGGGCTAGGGAAATGTTCAGCACACCCACACACACACACACACACACACACACATATATATATATATATATATATATATATATATATATATATATATATATATATATATATATATATATATATATATATATATATATATATATATATATATATATACAGGGTGTCCCATAAGTAACCGGTCACTTAACACATAGTAAAATTTAAGTTTATATCACATTTCTCTTCTATTTTTTTTAGAATAAGTTTACTTTATTCATTGTGCTATTCTTAGATGAATGCTACTCACCATTCATCTAAGAATAGCACGATGAATAAGTAAGTTTACTCTAAAAAATAAAGGAGAAATGTTCCTTATAATTAAATTTTACCATTTACAAGCAAGTGCCCGGTTGCTTATGGGACAACCTGGGGAAGCAGTCAGTAGAAAATGTGCGTTTGCTAATAGAGTTTTCTCTCTCTCTCCAACCACCGAGCCTTTTCTGCGAAAACTTCGGTCCGTCGTAAAATCCTTTAGTGATGTTAAAAACTAGATATCAAAGACGTCTAATTAACGTGCAAACTATCCTTGTGTTTGCCCAGTTAGGATTTAGAGCAAAAGGGTATTCCAACCCCCCCTCCCCCACAACCCCGGCCCATGTTTATTTAACTCTGCTTTTGCTTCCGACTTGACTGACCCAACTACCAAAAACTTGACTTTTCAGTTGCTTGATATGCTTGCTTGCTTGCTTGCTCGGTGAGGTCGTGTAACTCGAATTTTATTCATAAACTTACATGTAATGAAGTTATCAACTATGAATTCATTTTATGGTATTTCTTTGTTTTTCCGTGTAATTACCATATAGTTAATGACGCTGAAGTTTATCAGGCCTTGATAATTGATGATTTTCTCTTTTTCGTAAGAACTTGATATTTGATAATTTTCTCTTTTTCGTATAAACTTGATAATTGACAATTTTCTCTTTTTCGCAAGAACTTGATAATTGATAAATTTCTCTTTTTCGTAAGAACTTGATAATTGACAATTTTATCTTTTTCGTAAGAACTTGGTAATTGATAATTATCTCTTTTTCGTTCATACTAAAGAGGTTTTTTCGTTTCAATTATCCCCATGCTAATTACAACCTGAAGTGAAGTCAGTATTACTCACCTTAATTAAATGAAAAAATATATAAAATATGGATAATTTTATGTATTTTAATATCGGGAAGGAAGTAGCTCATGTATATATTCCATTTTCCGTTTTCCATTTCTTAATTAGGGAAACAGTGAACAGGAATATACTTCCAATATCTCGCAGGAATGTTCTCAAGGGAAGGCATTCACTTTGCACCGGTGTTTCTTGAAATTGCAGTGTGCTGTGCCTTGTCAGGATGCATTTCGGCAATGCATTGCAGTCTTGCTACTCATTTTCATGGCCTGACGTCTGATGTATGCTGATGTAAGTTGCGCCAGGTGTGCATGTCTCCGAGTGTGTTTATGTATGTGTGTGTGTGTGTGTGTGTGAGACAAGAATGAACCCTGTATTACCGGAATTAACTATTGCTGAAAGTTCTAAATTTGACCTCTGCGGTAGGAATGGCGTATTATTTTTTTTATTGTTAATTATAATCATTCTCTTATTACTGCTGTTTAAGGTGTGTAAACATTTGTATCGAACGATAGGAAAAAAATTGTCTGGGCGCGCAAAGTTATTCTCGACACTTGGATAATCCCATTGGAAATAAGAAAAAAATAGCAATTAAATTCATAAATAGGTGCAGTAATGGGAGCAAAAATATAAAAACGCAGTTATCAACACAACCCACAAGAATTAAGATAATGGGGCACGACTACAAGTAGTCAGTGCTCAAAGTTATAGCTTAGGTTTCCCTCTCAAACAGACTTTTTGTAAGACTGGCCAGAGACAAGACGCCTGGTAGTAGTTTAAGTCGTTGTTGACCTAGCAATATTTTAATTTTAATTTACATGATCCTGGAAGACTGCTGACATCCACTCCGTAGAACAGTGAACTAATAACTACCTTGAAAAAAAACGCCGCAAAATTACTGACCTAGGCTGACAACTTACACATCTCTTGAGAAAGGGCCACAGATAGGACTAAAAGTACTCGAGTGTTGAGTAAAATAATATGTAAATACTTACAAGTAAACAAGTTATACACAGTAATTTTGTGGGTTTCTTTTTCAATCTTCAGAAGACAACTAAAAGAAGGTTTCGTTTGGTTCAATAATTACCTTGTCAAATATTTAAACCATGTGCCTTTAATGCCATTATCATATTGGCTACCTGCATTTCAGAATTTCTGGACCTCTTACTACTACAATCAATAGCATTTTTTTTTTCAGGGGAAATACATAATAATGTAGGCACTTACTACCTGCAATTTTACTGACTTTTTCAGTGTTTATATGTGACCTTTCTTTGATTCTGATTCCAGGCACGTTTGCTGCAATTATGTTCACTTGGTGAACAACACGTTGTGAAGGTAAGTTATTGCAAATGAGTTTTGTATGTGTGTGCGCGCGTGCGCGTCTCTGACTGTGAGTAATTAAGTCCTATTTCTGTATTTTGTCGACATTTTGCCTTTTCTTTCGAGTAGTCATATTGCTACGGTCTGAGAACCTTAAGACTTAAAATGAAAAATGACGGTCGTGAATTAGCCCAATCGTAGGACCCACCTGGTAGGACGTCACCTCCTTAGGCCATTACTCTTGCATGTTGACTAAAGGTGGCCATCAGATAGAAGTTCTGCCCGCTGTCATTTTTTTTTATTCGTGGTACATTCTGAACGATTAGTATTCTATTTCCGCTCCCTTATTCCTATGGTTACGTGTTAAAGCTTGTGTGAGAATAGACGTGATTGAATGTCTTGGCAAAGTAAACATTTGGCTTATTAATCTAGTTTCACTGCCACATCCGGTCAAAATTCATTAAAATAACAAATTAATGGTAAAATACTGATTAACGCAAGTTGAGTGTACATATATATGTTATCATATATGTATATATATATGATATATATATATATATATATATATATATATATATATATATATATATATATATATATATAATTCTAAGACGTCTGTTAGTTATTCAAATCGGGCTGCACGTGCAAAATTACAGATGCTTTAATTAGAAAGCAATACAGAATTAAAACCATTTTCGAAATTCCCCGTCAGGTATTTTAATTATCTTTTTTATTCATATCAGCATTGCAGGTCACTTACTCGGTTTTTGTTTCCACCATTCTTTTTAATTGTCTCATCTTCACATGTGGCCATATTAGCTTAAATACTTATAAAACTGTAAGCCATAAACGTAAGCGTCTCCAAGATCTGGGCAACTTCAAGCACAGTTAATGAACATTCCTTGAATTGCTTGCAACGAGTTTGCCGGCCGGAGCCTTCTCTCACTCTCTTC
>NC_087203.1:103998383-104015883 GCF_015104395.2 Macrobrachium nipponense
GGTCTTACCATGTTTTATATTTATTTGCCTCCCTCCCTATCCCTCGAAGCCCCTTCTCTTTCTCTTTCCTTTAAATCTGGGAGGGAATTTCTACTCCTGAATGCAAGAGTTCGGGGGGGGGGGGGGGGGGGGGTGGGGGGGGGGGGGGGGGGGGGGGGGGGGGGGGACGCGGGTGGTGGTGGCCTTGGAGCGAAGGACCAACTTTTAGAGAGGTCAAGGTAATAAGACGGTTACGAACCACTGATTTAGAGGAAAACTTTCGTCACTCCTTATCACATCATTACATGCACCAACTTCCTGTTTCAGCATCCCTCTTTAACAAATTCTTCTCCTCCCCTTTTTCTTTGGGAATCAAGCACAACAAGCAACGAAGTCCGTTTCCAAACATTTCCAGGAAATCCGTATCTGGCCACAATATACCATTCCTTTCTATGTCACGAACTTTTCTATTAAAATCAGTAGTGACGACTTTTACTATAGCCTCCATGCATAGCAAGGCACAGATTTAATACTCCCATAACTAATCCCTGTCTACACACTTTTACATTTTTGGGGGGAGGGGATGGGGGGACGTACTCAACCGTAACTATACCATCTTTGGATCAACTGACCCCAGTCTTTCCTGGTACGATGAGTGCTGAACCGTCATATCTCTGTCGTTCCAATATACATCATAGTCATTCTTGGTACGTCTATTCTTCCAAAAAATGTCATTCCCCTTGGTTTTATTCGGTGGAAAAACACCAAGCCTTCTTTACTTAAACAAATCAATTACTATACACTTCCTCTTTTCATCACAACGCCCAACTATATCAAACCCCAAAATGAATATTTTTCCTCTATTTGTTTTTCTTTTTTGCTTTTTTAGCAACACATTCAAGGTACGGTGACGTCATTTCACACTGCACAAGGCAGCATGACAATTACACACACACACACACACACACACACACACACACCACACACACATATATATATATATATATATATATATATATATATATATATATATATATATATATATATATACACACAATTGTCTGTAGATGTTCAACTCATGTCGCCTATATATCGTTGTATCTAGAGTCTAGTCTAGACCACTGGCCAAGGCACGAATTCTGGCAGAGGCCATAACCGCATGTCAACTAGACAGTAGATTCGGTATCAAGAATAAATCTTCGGCTTAATATCTCCGACTAAATAGTCACGCGTGTATCTTACAAACAATAAATTCATGTAGATACTTATAATCATAAAATAAAAAGCAACCCCAGCATACATACTTAAATGAGAGATGTGTATTTCTGGTGATAGAAGTTCACTCTCGACGTGGTTCGGAAGTCACGTGAAGCCGGTGGCCCCGTTGCTGAATAACCACTGGTTCCATGCAACGTAAAAAACACCATACAAACAAACAAACATACTTAAATGAACTTACAAACCCCGTCACTAAACCGTTTTCTTATTGGTAACCGAAGCGTCCGTCTAGTCTCTAGTCCTTTGTCCTCGGGATGGAGAAGACCTCTCCCTCGTTCGTCCGTTAAAGGGTTAACGATCCGGGCGCTTGTTGTAAAGGCTTAAACAACTATCACACCCTTAAAAACACTAGTCCATTCACGCGTTTAATGTGGCTCGCGATTTTCTGCAACCTTCGTGTTTTCTTTCATTTTTCAGACCATCGTCAATGCTGGGCTGACGCGTATCTCTGAGTTTGTGGTCAATGTTTTTGAAATAAAATTAGGATATGTAGAGGTTAGTGACCGCCATTTATGTACTACGCACGTATACACACATCTTGCAATTAGTGGATTGTGCGACTTTTCAAATACTTGAGCTTTTTTTTTATCCACCAATGAAGGACAATCGGATGACAATTTTAGTAGTAGTTTAGGTAAGCCTTGTACAAATACGTTTATAATTACATGACCTAAAATTCTCTCTCTCTCTCTCTCTCTCTTTCTCTATATATATATATATATATATATATATATATATATATATATATATATATATATGTGTGTGTGTGTGTGTGTGTGTGTGTGTGTGTGTGTGCGCGTGTGTGTGTGTGTGTATAAATTGCTTTCTTTAATTTCCAATAATATGCGAGCCAAAATTCTTTAGCGGCATTGTTCCAGATATTGAGAGATACGTCTTTTGCACGGGTAATTTAACCAACTGTTGATCGAGACCAAGTGATCAACGATCAACATTACCAATTTTTTTATCTTTGTTCTACTTAAAACGAAATAAGAAGGACGGCATCAAAGTTACTTTATGAAGGGAACAATGAATAAATATAAGTGACTGGTATTTTGAAGTAAAACCAACCTGTCTCATTAACTGTTAAAATTTATAACGCGTGGAAATTTTACGATATCTCAAGATTGATAAAGGGCTAATGAAGTTATTTAAAATATTGAATTTCTAGTAAAGTTCTAATTGAGGGTACCGGAGAAATGGGAGAGAGAATCTCCAAACATTTTATTATTTTGGTCTTGTGGGAAATCGCAAACCGGCAGGGCCTTAGGCTTAGGAACTTCAACATCGGCTAATAAACTTTCCAACTTCAACTTTCAAGACACTCGAATCTACGGGAAAAAAACAAAAAGGGGAAAAAATAAAAGTTAAAAAGTCCCAGGAAAAAGTTGGGAAAAAAGTCACATTTCCCCTGTGACTTTATTACCGGCAACCGTAAATTAATGTGACTTTTTAACCTGTGACTTTTTCCTAGCCAAAACTGACTTTTTCCCTGTGACTTGATTACCGGCCACCAGCTACTGTGAGAATTCCATTCCCCTAGAAATTCTTGAAGATGAACTATAGTAGTTAGAAATTTGGTACGCAATTCACAAAAGGCCTATTAAACAGTTCTACACTACGGGCTGCTCTATGAGCAAGAGCCCGTGCTGGTATAAGGCCAGCCTAATCTCAAACAACAAAAAGTTCTATCATGTGGCTTGTAAAGTACGATTTTGCTTGTACAGTGAGCACACAGTACCGTGCAAATTTCTGTCGAGAGTATTTAGGTGATAACTGCATTAGGCTACACAGCCGATAGCAAACTCAAGTAGCCTATTGTACCCTAAATTAATCCGTGAGGGTAAAGTGGATGCGAGAGGTGAAATAAAATACTTATAATGAGAGGACATTTTACAACTGTGAACGAATGTTGCGCCGAATTTGATGAAATTAATGCCATAATATAAAAATTTTAATTTTGTGAACATGAGTATTGCTAAACGATTTCTTCTAATTTGATTATATATATATATATATATATATATATATATATATATATATATATATATATATATGTAAGAACAATTCTATTATCGCTTAATAAATTCCCCCTTGGTTAAGCATATATGAAAATATATTAATTCCGAGGTAGAGCGAATTAGATATTAAAGGACATATGTAGTTCGATATATGTATATGAATCACGGGGGGGTAATGTGATAGACTTATATATATATATATATATATATATATATATATATATATATATATATATATATATATATATGTGTGTGTGTGTGTGTGTGTGTGCACGCGCGCGCGCTTTTGAGTGGTTTACCTACGTAGATAAGTCAGAACTTACCTGAAAAATAATTACAAAAAAAATGCACACAGACATTTACAGATCTACACAGTAGTTTGCATCGCATGCAAAGTATGTTCGTTGAGAGTATGAGGACATAATTATTATGTTTACCTATCGCGCTGACGATTAGATTCTGCTTTCCCAGCCGTGATTTTGACGTAGAGACAGGACGCGCAGCCGACCATTTCACCTTTATAACACTATCCGCATTGTTTCACGAGAAAATCATCTTTATTGAAAATCTGTTAATTCTATATGAAAGCTCTTTGTATGAATTTGAATAACAGTAAACAAATGGAATGAATGCCACGATGGTGAGTACCTTTTCATGGTCGTGTGACAGTATGGGCTTTCATGTTGCCTCAAAATGGTGAAGGAAGAAGATACACCGGTAGTCTTGCTTCAGACGCCACTTTACTCATACAACCTTTACAAACATCCCTCCATTCTAGCTGTGCATATGTGATACATCGTATTTCACTGTTTCTGGTGGTTATTAATGACCTACCAGAAGTAGACGAATAACAGATACGATAACCATGATACCATTAGGAACTAGTTCTCCGAGCGGATGGCGGAATGTTGATTTGCCAGAAAGACTAAACTAAAGCAAAGTAGAGCAAGTGTGCTTACGACACCTGAGGATGTAAATTCTTATTTCTTGCTAAACCGTTTGAGTTTTTACCTAATTGAAGGTCAACAGAATGTGATTTTGATCGTGGGGAAACTGCAATCATTGTAGTGCTGGAGTAGTAAAAGCTGTAAGTAAATATTAGTAATTAAAACGTTATGAGCATTGGGCACTGGATATACAGCCCTCCGCCACTTATTACTTGTTCCTTAACTTCGGCTTTGGATAACCGAAGCTAGAACAGTTATGAAAGATAATCAAGAGTTCCTAAACGTTTATTATTGTTGGATGGAAACCGTTTATCTTTCTGTCCCAGGTTACAAGTAGGCATTATTTCTAGGTATATTATTTTGATACAATAGTAGTATTATTGGGATACAATTTAGTTATGGTTATTATTGGGAACTTTTAATTATGGTTAGCTTGTCTTTACCTAGGTCTATACCAAGAGTTCTCTCTCTCTCTCTCTCTCTCTCTCTCTCTCTCTCTCTCTCTCTCTCTCGTAAATTGTTCGTATGCTCAGAGTGATATGTAACATTTTGTACTTTGAAGGCTTACACCAGAGTACTCAGATACCCTTCTCAATACAGGTTAACCTCGTAGGCTACTCAAATCACCTAACGTGGATTACGGTCTAAATTAGCAACCAGCCTTTCAGACTAAACAAATGTACTCCATATTAGCTATTCACAGATACAAATACGAAAAATTAGTAGCGCTACTGAAGGTGTGAGATATAATCGAGCTCCATGAATAGGCCTAGATGTATTAGCATGAACGTTGTAACAGCCCTGGTTATGGGGATATACCATATGGATGACAAATAAAACTGAATATCAGTTTGCCTTTATTGTGTCCGACTTATCACTATCGGTAACGTTAGGACTATCGGCAAATGTCTCACACAGTTTAGTAATACTTGAAAATAAATACAGTGTTGGTTAACGGCCGTCTACATCTATCGGTAGGTATGAGATATAATTAAGAATAAATAGTACAGAGTAATGATAACTTTCTCTCTCTCTCTCTCTCTCTCTCTCTCGTGTTTGTAAGACTTCTAGCGTTTTATTGATTTGGTCAGTGGAAGTACTGTCATTTAACATGGTATGTTATTTAGTATTATTATTATTATATTATTGTTTCCTGAGAGTTCATTAGTAACAGATGTTACGATGCTACCAAATTGCGACAGTTTCGTAATATTTGAAGTACTATACTTATATGAGTGTTACATTTCATTGCTTGTTTTAAGGAACTGTTTGATGCTTAACTGTGAAATCCACTTATCTCATGGGTATATATGTATATGTGCAGATGTCTTGCCTGGTCTCAATAACTAAAGGGAATTTCTTTACTTTCAGGCAATGTCATGGAGCTGGAAGCTGGTAAGTGTAATTGTTTCGTTTTTTATCAATATAGGAATTATTATTTCTCGTACTAGTATGTTGTTTGGATTTTTTTCTATTTCTATTTAATAACAGTGGTCCTTAACCTTTTTGATATCTCAGAAAATGTGCTCATATTCCCATCCAAAATAAATAGAATACAAACGAAAGAAAATTTGCAGTACATTGCACTGGCTATCATATCTTATACCCCAAGGTTTAAGGTTTTGTACCCCTTGCAATGCACAACAAAATGCAGAGTAACTTAATGTACTTCACATCTAGACAGCGACTCAGTGGCGTGGTTGGTATGGTGTTGGCGTGCAACCTCGGTTGCCGCGAGTTCGATTCTCGAGCATTCCGTTGAGGAGTGAGAGATGTGTATTTCTGGTGATAGAAGTTCACTCTCGACATGGTTCGGAAGTCACATAAAGCCGTTGGTCCCGTTGCTGAATAACAACTACTGGTTCCATGCAACGTAAAAAACATCCATACAAACAAACTCCACATCTAGACCTCTGGCCAAGGTCTACGAGTATAAGGCTTACCTGTGGCCGCCTAACTCCGTGGGCCAGCTTCTCAAACCACCAAACCACCGGCCTCAAAGTAAATATGCAAAAATCAAGTTAGTACCCTAGATCTAGATAAACAGGTCTAACACTCGTTAGCGGTGGAAAAACATGACGTCACTGACGCCCGTCTTGCCTCGGTGTGGTATTACATCTGCCTTTGCTACATGAACCTAGTCAGTCGGCTTAGTTTGAAATTGCACTTGGAAACAAAAATATTCTTTGCTGTCATGGCTCAGTGTACGGTTGTAATAACTAAGAGAATAACACCAAAGAGTAAGGTTTAAGTTTTTTGAGATTTTCTAAGAAAGTGAATTTTAAAGATCCTTTTAAAAATCCATGTGCAGATAAAAGTGTATTTGCATTTGCTGATGCGCCTCACATGATTAAGCTAATAAGGAAAAATTTTATGGAACATAGATTTCACACAGAAAAGGGAGATTTTATTTCATCTGCTTCTGTACAAGAAATGTTGGATAGAACGGCAAATGAAAACAGTTTAACACCAAAACTGATTCAGAATCACTGTGCCAGTAACTCAAGGCAACATGTAAAGTATGCAGCCCAGTTAAAGTTCAAAACATGTCCCACTACTGTAAAGTTTCCAGAGAAAAATTCCAAGGAAAAAAAGGTTTAATTTAAGAGTGATTGGTGACAGCTGATTTCGTAGATGTAGCAAATTACTTTTTTGAATAAATTCCAGTGAAAGGGATGGAGATGTAAACTCAAGAAATGCCTATTTTAGGTAGAATAGTAAACAAGATGAGAAATATTAGTGAAAGGGTATGCAGGTCGTTATTTAAGCCTTCAGAAAGGTATAATTTTATCTAGCAAATATTTGATTGGAATATCTGATATGTTAAGCTCTTTATTTAGCATAGATTATATAATGATTTAGAGGATGAATCAAGACTGCTTGGAACTTTTTTTTTGGATCAGTTAGGGGATGTATGGTCATGAAATACCCCAATAATTTGAGTTGCAAGTATCGACTCTGATCCTTTTTTACCTTTGGTGCATCACCATGCCGTGACCGAAATAATGAGTTAAAAGCCACAATCATGTATATGATAGTGTATGTTTCCAAAATACAAAAAGGAAAAAAACAGGGAATTGATCGTTTGCACAACAATCGAAAGCTCTGTTTTTTTAACCTTTTTCATATTTTGAAAAATACATCATCAAGGGATTTTGACAAAGGAAAAATCTATTTCTGGGGCAGTGACCTGTGTCGCCCAGTGAAAAAACATTCCTATAGCATTCATTTCTAAGGTATAATTATTGCTAAATATACAGAGAAAAGCTACATTGGATTATACCAGAATAAATCCTGGTTCGCTCACTCCCTTTAATAGGGTGTCGGTATAAAATCTGGGCGAGTGAAAGCACTACCACAGGTCTTCTGCCATTTATTCTCTTCCTTGTCGATTTCCCCATTCCAAAGAGGAGCCGTACCAACACCTTCCCCCTAGCCGCTACTGCTACTACTAGCGCCTCAATCTTCATTCCTGAATATAGCACCCAAGCTTGGTTCCCCGGTGAGGATTCAGGGTTGGGTTCACTGGGCGACACAGGTCACTGCCCCAGAAATAGATTTTTCCTTTGTCAAATCCTTTTCTTTTCTGGGCCTAACCTGTGTCGTCCCGTGAAACAATAACAGAGAATAGAAAGCACAAGCTTGGTAAGGGTGATTACAGTGTTACTGGAAGGTGAAATTAGACTATAAAAGTGATTCAACCTTTTTTTAATAGTTATATATAAATATAAGGTGTAAGGATAATCTACAGATAACTTAAATCTAGGTCCTCATTTCTGAAGTATATACAAATACTAAGATTAAATAACATAAGGACAGAGTGATTACTACTCCGTAAAAGATATTAAACAATATAACTTGTTTTGTCTTATAAGACAAAAATAACATACAAAGTGGTGCAATATAACAGATCAAACTAGGAACCGAGGTGAAGACTAGGGTTATAAGCGAGGCAGGTAGGAGAGAAAGCATAAGAAAAAAGGGTAGGTATATTGATACTGGATATTAAATATGACTAGGTTGTATCAGGGGTAACTACATTCCCTGCTGCCACTGCTGAAAATTTAAGGGCCTCTAAGGATTTCAAGTAGTGACGTTTAAATACTTTTGGTGACTTCCAACCTGTGTACTTCCTCAAATCATCAAAATTCATATGGTGGAAATAGTTAATTGAAGTAGCTACTGCTCGGACATCATGTACGTGGGGTACTGATTCCGGGTTGGCCTGTTTAATAAAGTAAAGGATTTGCTGTCTAATTGCCTTTAGTGAGATTGTTCCACCATTTTCTCTGGTAAATAAAGGACCTGAGGTTTTATTGGAAGTTCTGTCTAGGAAAGATCTCAATGTCTTGACCGGACAAAGGGATGGGTCTTGTGGTAGCGGAACAATCTTCCACGAAGACCATCTACTTTGAGGATCTTCATTTTTGGCCAAGAACCTCTATCTGGTAGTAATAGAACCTCTCCAGATGGGAGGAAGTCAATATGATTTGGCTCTCTAGATAGAGCCGATAATTCAGATATTCTGGCTCCTGAAGCCAGGCTGACAAGAAACAATGTTTTTCTTAGAAGGGTTTGTATAAGTACACGACTCATTATTGGTATCTGATGCTAATTTAAGAACATCATTCAGAAACCAGGAGAACTGAATGGGGTCTGTCTGCTGGTCTTAATCTAGCACAAGCTTTTGGAATTGATGAAAAGTATGATTCTGTCAAATTAATATTAAACCCAAACTGGAAAATTCTTTTTAACGCAGATTTGGTTGTGGTAATAGTACTAGCTGCTAGACCTTTCTCAAATAAAGTCCTGAAGAAAGTAACAGCATGATTTGTATTCATAGCTTTTATCTTTGTTTCCTTTAAAAGGAGGCTAGTTTCTTTACCGCAGAATCATATTGTCTAAGGGTGGATTCCCTTTTTGTCTGATTCTAGGAACCTGGTGTTAACCGGGTCCATGTTGGCATCTTTTTGAGCCGCAAACTTCATGAAGTCCATAAAGTTAGGGCATTCTGAATCCACGAGGAAGCGTACACAATCCTCGTTTGTACTAGTTGTGTTAGCTTGGATTGGGGATCTGTTTGGGACGGAGTCCTAGTTCTTTGAGTAACGGATACCATTTGCTCTTGGGCCAGTTGGGAGCTACTAGAGCAACTAGTCCCTTGAAGGATCTGAGCTTGTCCAGTACCTTCATGAGTAAGTTTATTGGAGGAAATAGGTAAATGTTTTCCCATTTGTTCCAGTCTATGGACATGGCGTCTGTTGCCTGGGCTAGAGGATCCAGATTGGGAGCCACATAGTGTATTAACTTGTGGTTGGATTCTGAGGCTAAACAAAGTCTACTTGGAGACCCGGGCATTGATGACTGATCCATTTGAATGATTTGTTGTCCAAAGACCATTCCGATTCTAGCGGAGTTGTCCTTGACAGTGCATCTGCCACTACATCCCGCTAGGTGAGTTGCTGACAGGTGCCATTGGTTCTTTGCTGCTAATGAAAAGATTGCTATCATTACATGGTTTATGCTGGCTTTGATTTGAGCCCCCTCTGTTATTGCAGTGGACTATTAACTGCAGCTGTCCAAAACTAACCTGATGTGGATTTTCTTTGCCGGGAGAGTTTTCTCAGGGTTAGAAATACTGCCATGGCTTCCAAAATATTGATATGCAACTGGCGGAGTGTAACTGACCAGGTTCCTTGAACTTTTTTTGTATTGGAAGTAACCTCTCCCACCCTCCCCACCCCCCGCTTAGTGATGCATCTGTATGGATTACTAAGCTTGGTGGCGGGAATTGTAAAGGAATTGATTTTCCTAAGCTTCTGACTTCTGTCCATGGACGGAGTCTTTTCCGTAATATTGCTGAATACTGGAAGTTGTGTCCCGTAATTTCACGTTCGCGTCTGGTTCGCCAAACTCGATTTATGTCCTTGAGTTTGGCTTTTAGTAGAACTCTGTTACTGAAGCGAACTGGAGCGAGCCTAGAACTCTTTCTAGATTCCTCCTGGATGTTTGTTTGTTTTTTTGAGGAAGCGTTTCGTAGTGCTTGCTATTTGTTTCCATTTCATCGATGGATTGATAGTTTGTGGGAGTTGAGATCCCATTGTATCCCCAACCACTGTAACCGTGAAGCAGGAATTAGACGGGATTTCTTGTAGTTTATCTGGAACCCTAGGTATTCCAGTAACTCCACTACTTTTGAGTTGCTTTGTGACAATCCTTGTCGTTCTTGGCCCAGATAAGCCAGTCGTCTAGATATGCCGCTAGCATTATCCCCTGCTTTCTTAGTTCCTGCACTACCGTTTCTGCTAATTTTGTAAATATTCTGGGTGCTATGTTGAGCCCGAACGGCATTACTTTGAACGTGTAAGCCTGGTTGCCTAGCCTGAAGCCTAGGAAGGGACGAAAGTGCCTTGCTACTGGAACATGATAGTAGGCCTCTGTAAGATCTATAGAGGTGGTGTGGGGGACGGCCCACGGGGAAGTAAGGTCCGTACCTGTGAAACGGTTAGCATATGGAACTTGTCGCATTGAATGAATGAGTTCAGATGGGACAAGTTCTAATATTATTCTTCGCTTGTTTGAGTCTTTCTTTGGAACGCTGAACAAGCATCCTTGAAATTTTAAATATTTGGTTTTTGTTATGCCTTCTTTTGAAGAAGGTCTTGAGCATATTCCAACAGATCCGTTGTCGGGTGTTGATAAAATTTGTATGAATGAGGAGGCCCCTTTCTTTTCCAACTCCATCCGAGTCCTTTTGCAATTATGCTGTGTGCCCAATTGCTGAATTTCCAGCGGTTCTTGTACAGTACAACCTCCCTCCTACTGAGGTATCTCACTGTGCTGAGGGTCGACTACCCCTGTTTCCTCTGAAAGCCTCTTCCTCTGCCGGATGCTCTTCCGCTGGCTCTGCGAAAAGCTCCCCTGGCTCGGCTTCCTCTAGCAAACCTGTTATAGCCATGAAACACCCCCTGATTTTCAAAGGAAGCATTAAAGGCTGGGGAAGATGTGAAAGCTACTCGAGCTTTGAGCTGTTGATGTTGAGTTGAATTTTTGAAGTGGATGGCTGGTTTACCTGGTTTACTGGAACCGCCTGAACCATAGGTTGCCTGTTGGTGGCTGTGTGGAAAGGTTGGAACCTTCTTGCCTTTTTCTTTCCCCTTAGAGGGTTTGATGATGAATCAAAACTTTCTTTTGGGAAAAAAGTCCCCAGCGGACTCTCAAACTTTGATTAACTCTGGCTGCTTCGCTGAGTACCTCATTAACCAAGCCCTCCGGAAAAAAGGGTAGATCCCCAGATTGAAGCCTTGATCAATCTATTTAGGCTCATGGCGGATCGAAGTATCAGCTAGAACGTGCTTTCGGCAGTTCCTTCTCGCACTGCGAAGTCATATACATCGCACTGCAATGTGTGTAATAATGACTTTGTTAAGATCTTAAACAGGGATTCTTCAGCGTATACCATGGTTGTCATCTCTGCCATAGTGACCGAGTTTATAGTTCTACACAGACGACTTCTGGCCTCATATTCAGTCCTAATGAGTGCTTCTGGGAGCCTGGGCAAACGTTCGCTAAAGAGATCTGTCGCACAGTCCTGGCTTAACTTTCCCACTGAGAAGGTTGCCGGAGCATCCAGCCAGTTTTCTGTACCTCCCGGGGAGGAGCACGGATGGTAAATCTGTCTCCCTGATTTGAGGCATGGGTTTGTCTTCCGCTGCTGCCTGAAGAGTTAGTTCCAAGATCTTGGTTGCACCATGGAACCGGGATATCCTCCGGGACCACGAACATGGTGAAGGGACTGCTGTGACGAGTAATTTTAGTGTTTGTACACTCCCATTCAGCTAGGGTACGGACCCAAGCTGATTGGGCCTGGTCTCTAGGAAAAATTACTGTCTCCTTAGGTATCTTGTCTTCTCTTACTAGAGCTTCCTCCGTCAGGCGTGCATAACCTGAAAAAGGAAATTGGAGACCCGGCGGGTAGAATTCAAAATCCTCTACCGGCCGAGTTCCGTATCCTTCAATAGACAATTTGCCCTCCGAAAAATGGAGCGTGTGCAGCTAGTCTCCAAGGGTTATTTGCCTTGAAAGGTGTAACTTAGAGGCATCCGGGACAGGCAAGGATTGTTGCGTGTGGCCGGATTGAAGGACTGCCTGCATAGAGACTCTTGGGTTCTCCAATCTTTGGGCCAGCGATTGAATAGATTGGCCTGACGCTTCTCTATTCGAGCCAACTGGGTCGAGATTTCCATAAACTTAGCCTGAAAAAGATAGTCATTTCTCGCATGATTACGCTAGAAATAGCAGCCGGGTCTAAACTCGAATCCTGTTTGTTTCGGTTTTTGCAACCTGGTTCTTGTACTCTGCCTAGGTGTCGAGACATTACCTAAGTCTGCCGTCAGTTTGGAGGCTGATGACGGACTGGCACGAGTCTCCCTAAGGGACTTCGGTTTGGAAGGCTTAGGAAGGGTTTGGTAATTGATCTATGGGTGATCGACCTAGATTTTACCTTTGGAGTTACCGACATTGACTCGTTTCCTGAAGTCACAGTTTTCTTAATAACTCCCTGAAAAGAAGAAGAAGAAGAATGAGACGGACTAAAGGATAGTACTTTAGCCCGTGGATCTACTGCCTCACTTACTCCCCTACCTTCCTCCTGGGTGTCGGTCATCATCGGTTCGAGGTCTAAATTGATCGCAGCAACCTCCTCAACCATATCTCCTCCCAAGCCTTCTAAATCTTCTGCCAGTATGGCTTGGGTCTCATCACGAATCCTGGCGATGATTGGAGCTGCCAGATCCGTTGAAACCGCTGCCGACATCTTAGCATTCGGGTATATGAGAGAACACAACTCCTCAGACAGCATGTAGGGTCTTTTGCCCCTTTGGCATTCCTGACAAATCCGCCTACCCAAACCTCTTGCGGGTCGAGAGCTGCATCCCTTTCCGCCTGCGAGTTTCTGGAAGAGAATTACTCGTTAAGCGGGACAATAATTTAGTTTAATTTATGGCTATCTGAAAATATGAGTCAATCTCTTATTCAAACAATTATTTCACTATCTCCCGCAGCTTGCATTCGAACCTACCGTATCAGAAGTGAAAATCCTGCATCAGGTTGTAGCAGATTTCGCAACCGTCTGGGTGCCAAACTACTAGGTCATCAAGCTGGATTGCACAACCTGCGTGCGAACGACACACCTCATGTCCGCATGGTTGATGCAGCATTGCAGTACAGGCTGTCTCCTGACAGCGGACCCATCTGTAGTTAAAAATTGATACATGAATATCACTGAATATATCCACCGGAGCTGTATCCGGTGGTACATGTATTAACTAAATTTAATTCATGCCGGAATGTTGTTAATTAACATTCCACCGGGTATGATTCTAGCGGAACATGCCTAGTATATAAGCAAGTCAAGTGCTGATTCCGGTGGCATGCAAAAAATTTCTTAAGAATGAAAATGTTTTTTTTTTTCTCCATTTCCTTTTGCTTTCCGGTCCCCTTTTTTATTTTTACGCTTCTTTTAACAAAATAGGATTTATGCCGACGGAACAGGAAAAATTTTTTAAGTTGAGCTGTATCCGTCGGCTCCGGAAAGGTTCCCCTAGTTATACCAGGACTTGCCTTGATTTGTGTCAACTGTCACCGGAACGGGACATAAAGTAGCGAAACACGGGGGTCGGAAAGCTATGAGAGGGAGGAAAAGACCTTAAGTCTAAAAATAAAATTAAAAATCTATATCTATAATATTTTTCAGGACTAGGATACCCGCCGGATTAATAAATCCGGCAGAGGTAACCGTAATGTCTTATCAAAACCTTAAGTTTATCGTAAAAAAATTTTTTCGGAAATTATTCCAAATATGTTATGTAACGGAGCTCTGTGATACTGAAACTTATCATCCTATCCCCTTTCCATGTAAATTTATGACCGGAAACATCCCGGGCTGAATCAGGACTAAGCCTGATACTATACATAGAAGCTTTGTTATAAATAACTAACGGTTCTAAGTTGCGTCCCGGGCCCTTCCGGGACGGGAGGACTAACATGGAAAGGGCAAGGATAGAGGTATGGTATCTGGAAGTACCGGGAACTACCTTCTTGTCGAGCCGGGAAGGTTGTCCAGGGCTCGACTGGATAGGTAACAGTCCCTCATAACTACCTGATAAGAGGAGAATTCTCCCTCGACTGGACCCCCCCCCCCCCGTGGGAGAGGGTGGGGCTCGAATGATTACTTGGAGTAGCATAGCGAGTAGCACCCCAAAAACGGGGGATGGAGAGGGAGTCACCTCGAGGAGGTGGAAACCCTCGTAATCAGATTGTATAACACCTACCAGGTGTATCACATCCTGGTCAAGGAGTGGCTCAACCTGGTCACAGAACGAGAATGGCCACCGCCTACTGCTCTATAACACCAATCATAACATGTAAAAACGATAAAAATAACAAACTAGAATCTAGCGTGTGAGAATTGAATTATCTAATAAAATAAAAGGAGCGGCTAGCTTATCCTTCGACAAATCACATTGATCTGGTCAGGTCGGCCAGAGGGCTCTGACCAGCTAGCCTACCATTCCGAAAACATAATTTTTAATCTCGATTGGGAAGGTAGGCTAGGGGAAATATAGATCTTATAAGTTAATTCAATAACGCAACAAAAAACCCATGGTTTCGTGTCCAGAAAACCTTTATAGTGAAATGCACGAAAGGGTAGATCGTTAATACTTCTCACACGACCAGAACAAATTTTTATAATAACACGTCAGGATCTAAAACAAAATTGATATAAGCACTGCAATTAAAATGTGGGACTACAATTAGTATGGGAGACTAATTGAAAGTCATCGATACGAATACTGAAAATAACGTAGAAGGCTGACTCGGGACGGCGCATGCAGGTTCCCAGAATGTAAACAAGCCTAACTAAATAAAAATCGGTCAAAACTCTATAAAAAGCTAATTTATAGACTCATGCAGTACTTAACTTTGATCCAGAGGAATCCTGACGATCAGACATAGTGATAAATCACGAAAATCACAAAAGAAAATTTCCAAAATGAAAACGTGTGTGGAACACACGAATGCTATGAAGGAATGAAGATTGAGGCGCTAGTAGTAGCAGTAGCGGTTAGGGGGAAGGTGTTGGTACGGCTCCTCTTTGGAATGGTGAAATCGACAAGGAAGAGAATAAATGGCAGAAGACCTGTGGTAGTGTTTCACTCGCCCCAGATTTTATACCGACACCCACCCTATTAAAGGGGTGAGCGACTCCGGATTTATTCTGGTATAATCCAATGTAGCTTTTCTCTTGTATATTTAGCAATAATTATACCTTAGAAATGAATGCTATAGGAATGTTTCACGGGACGACACAGGTTAGGCCCAGAAAATACATTATTGTGGCTTTTAACTCATGATTCCTTTTGTTAAGGAAGGAACAGCCCATCCTGAGACCCGTGGCGGGCCTTGCCCGCCCGTCCCCGGGACCAGTGACGGGCCTCGCCTACCCATCCCAGAACCTGTAGCGGGCCTCACCCACCTGTCTCGGGATCTGTGGTGGGTTTCAGTCGCCCGTCCCGAGGCCTATAACGAGGACCCGTGTTGACCGCCTTGCCCGCCAGTCCCAGGAAACAGGGCCCGCCATCCCGAGACCCATGGTGTGCCTCGCCCACCCACATCACGGGACCCGTGTTGGGCCTCGCCCGCCCGTCCCAGGACCTGTGGTGGGCCTCGCCCATCCATCCCCGAACCAGTGGCGGCCTAACCCACCTGTCCCGGAAACGTGGGGGCCTCTCGTGATCGTTCTTCTTCAGAAACAACGTTCTAGCTTCGAGTGTGTGGGCCCTGTCTTGCCAGGCCTGCTGTTGCAACACCTGAGCGATCTGGATCACACGAGTGAGCTCTTCCCTTCCGCCCGCCTTCTGAATCTCTTCGTGGTGGTCGAGCCTCTGTTGCAGCTGAAGAATTATCTTGTCCAAGTTCACCTGCTGTTCTCTCCAGCCCTGGATGGTGTCTCGCAAGGCCACAATTCTCTCGTTCAGTTTGTTTTCCTTGGGCTGTTCAGCTCCATCAGCAGTCAGGAGGAACCTCACCAGTGAATAAGCAGCCACAGTTAACAAGATGACTATTCCTGCGTTAGACTTCTCTCCGTACTTCGAAACAAACATCTGGACAACAACGTTCCAACAACAGCTGAATTGTGTTACCTGCAGGCTGCAGAAAGCCTTACCCAGTTCATATACTCTCTCTCTCTCTTCTCTCTCTCTCTCTCTCTCTCTCTCCTCTCTCTCTCTCTCGATTTTTCCTTGATTTTCTATATTTTTACAAGAGATATTTCGATTTATCAAAATATAGCAGGAAATAATCTGAAAGATTTTTAATTATACCTAGTCTCTTAGGGTTTATAAATTGCAGTACGTTATCTTTTTGTCTGATCTCTCTCTCTCTCTCTCTCTCTCTCTCTCTTCGTCTCTCTCTCTCTCTCTCCCCATGCGGGATTTTTTTCATCTTATCTAATAAATTTAGGGATTTTCCTTTATTTACCTTTTTGCAATTGAGGAACTGAAGAAAAAAGGGCCATTTTTTTAAGCTAAGTTTTATTTTTGTTGAATTTTACAAGATAACGAAAAGATACAATTCTAAATGAATTAGCCGAGACACCAAGAGAAATATATATATATTTATATATAATAATTAACTACTCAACCATAATGTTTTTCAAAAACTATAGGTAAAATCTAAGATTTTAAATTTATATCGTATGAGACAAACAAAAGATAAAACGAAATTTAATTATATTAAATTTTGTCCTATATAAAAGTGAAAATAAGATATAAAGAAGTACAATTTTATTAGAATATAACTTGGTTCGTAAATTGAAATGCAATATAGAAATAAAGTAGAAAATCCTAACAACCCCATTTTCTATTTGAGGCCAAATGGCACTAGACAGTGACTGACGTCAAAAAACAGGTCAGCTTAATTTGTGACTTGACTTCGACGCAACGTGACGTCACTCGATGCATTCGGTGTGAATGGTTTTCTTTCAAAGGCCCATAGAAAGCAATGTTAAACTGGGTTGGGCGATTCACGGTGAGTCCTGAATATTAAGTGACTCGACTCGATGCGACGCAACGCGAAGCATTTGGTGTGTACTCACCCAAACCCAAGATCTAGTTCTTGAGAATTGGTCCGTTACGCAATATCACTGGGATTACTAATTTCCGTCTCGACCCTCTCTTATCGTAGCACATTTGATATTAGGACGTACTACTCCTA
>NC_087203.1:104023383-104028383 GCF_015104395.2 Macrobrachium nipponense
ACGTTTGCTGCAAGTACGTCCACTTGGTGAACAACAAGTTGTGAAGGTAAGTTATTGCAAATGAGTGTTGTATGTGTGTGCGCGCGTGCGCGTCTCTGACTGTGAGTAATTAAGTCCTCTGTATTTTGTCGAACATTTTGCCTTTTTCTTTTCGAGCAATCATATTGCTACCAGTCTGAGAACCTTAAGACTTAAAATGAAAAATGACGGTCGTGAATTAGCCCAATCGCAGGACCCTCCTGGTAGGACGTCACCTCCTTAGGTCATTACTCTTGCTTGATGACTAACGGTGGCCATCAGATAAAAGTTCTGCCCGCTGTCAATTTTTTTTTTAATTCGTGGTACATTCTGAACGATTAGTATTCTATTTCCGCTCCTTTGTTCCTATGGTTACGTGTTAAAGCTTGTGTGAGAATAGGCGTGATTTGAATGTCTTGGCAAAGTAAACATTTGGCTTATTAATCTAGTTTTACTGCTGCATCCGGTCAAAATTTATTAAAATAACAAATCAACGGTAAAATACTGATTAACGCAACTTGAGTGTATATGTAAATATATGATATATATATATATATATATATATATATATATATATATATATATATATATATATATATATATTATACTTAAGTTGCGTTAATCAGTATTCTACCATTAATTTGTTATTTAATCAATTTCGATCAGATGTAGCAGTAAAACTAGATGAATACATACACACACACACACACATACACACACACACACACACACACACACACACGCACATATATATATATATATATATATATATATATATATATATATATATATATATAATTCTAAGACGCCTGTTAGTTATTCAAATCGAGCTGCACGTGCAAAATTACAGATGCTTTAATTAGAAAGCAATACAGAATTAAAGACATTTTTCGAAATTCCCTGTCAGGTATTTTAATTATATTTTTTTCTAATCATATCACAATTGCAGGTCACTTACTCGGTTTTTTTTTGTTCCACCATTCTTTTTTAATTGTCTCATCTTCATATGTGGCCATATTAGCTTAAATACTTTTAAACTGTAAGCCATAAACGTAAGCGTCTCCAAGATCCGTGCAACTTCAAGCACAGTTAATGAACATTCTTAGAATTGCTTGCAACGAGTTTTGCCGGCCGGAGCCTTCTCTCACTCTCTTCTTGCAATTCCGCACTCCGCGTGTTGCTACCCTTGCAAGCACAAGGAATTTTGGGTGAGGTCCTTGTCTATTTGGATATAATCCGCAGAGCATTCCTCCGTCTCATTTATTTCGAAATTTCTCCCTTGGAGGGGCCCTGAGGAAGTTTCTCATTGGGATCATGGAAAGAGAGAGAGAGAGAGCTGTAATATTGTATATTTATTGCTACTATAAATTTGACTTTGTAGTTTCTGTAAAAGAAAACTATTGAGATGGGCTTTGTCTGTCCGTCTACACTTTTCCTGTCCGCCCTTGGCCTCAGATCTTAAAAAACCCACCGAGGCCAGATGGCTGCTAAATTAGTATGTTGTCATCATCACCCTTCATCATCAACTTATCAAATTGCAGCCCTCTAGCCTCAGTAGTTTCTAAGATCTGAGGGCGGACGGAGAAAGTGCACACGGATAGACAAAGTCATCACAATAGTTTTCTATTACAGAAAACTACAAGTGTAAATTTATAGCAACAATAACTAATGTTACAGTTCTCTCTCTCTCTCGCTCTCTAAATTTTTTCTCTCTCTCTCTCTCTCTCATATTTTCAATATATATATATATATATATATATATATATATATATATATATATATTTATATACGTATATATGCATATAATATATATATATATATAATATATAGTATAATATATATATATAGTATATAAATATATATATTTATCCAGTATCTGCAGTATTTCATATTTATCTGAATAACAAAACGTTTTGCCCCACCCACCACTCTCTCTCTCTCTCTCTCTCTCTCTCTCTCTCTCTCTCTCTCATCTTAGATCTAGTATATCCAGTATCTCCAGTATTTCAAATTTGTCAGAATAACTTAATGTAAAATCTCTCTCTCTCTCTCCACTTTAGATCTAAATCCAGCAGGATCTCCAGTATTTTAAAGTTATGTGTCACTCCTGTGTCAGCCTTTTCCAGAGCCAACAAATATTGCCACCTCCTAATAAACTGTGTGTAGGGTTACGCTCCTCCAGCTGGGCAATATCGGCTTGTAAGCGCCTCAGTGGCGTGGTCGGTATGGTGTTGGAGTGCCCACATCTCTGTGGAGGCGAGTTCGATTCTCGGCATTCCATGCAACGTAAAAACGCTATAAAAAGCAATCAAACAAACAATATCGACTTGCCCAATTACCTGCTTTTAATTCCGTGAAATTTAGCGGGCGTCTTCGGATCCCAAAGTTGATATTACGTCCGTTTCAAGCTTGTTAATTTGGGTTTGTGAACTGGATATGAGCCTCGGCTATTACCCGGAGAGCATTTGAAAACTCACGAATATCATCCTGGATTATTGCAATCCCTTCCTATGCTAATTTAATTGTCACTAAATCGTCTTTTCTTCATTTTAAACGTTATGCTGCTGCACTTACTGGCTGTTTTGAAGAATAATGTCTATAATGATTAAATGTCATCTAATTAGAGATACTTGAAATATGTCTGATTCATTAGGTATTTACGTGAGAATAAATACGCTTTATTTTGATAAATCTTTGTATTCGTCTTCGTTGTTCGAGGTGCATAGTACAGCATCTATAAAGGTAGGCTACAAGGTTTGGTAGCGCAGCCATCAGTTTCCTCACATTGGTATCTAGTGCACGACGAAATATATATAAAAAAATTGTTTTTGCAGATTTCTGATTTATGAATTTTGAAATGGATGACCATTTGAACGAGCGATTAAGTGGCGTGATCGGTATGGTCTTGGCCTGCGATACCGGTGGCCGCGAGTTCGATTCTCGGGCATTCCTTTGAGGTGTGAAAGATGTGTATTTCTGGTGATAGAAGTTCACTCTCGACGTGGTTCGGAAGTCACGTAAAGCCGTTGGTTCCGTTGCTGAATAACTACTGGTTCCATGCAACGTAAAACTACCATACAAACAAATAAACAAACCATTTGAACGATAATGAGATTCTTCAGAGCGCGTATCACTTTTGGGTAAAATCATCTTTGTCGGTGATCTGCAACTTTATTCTTACAAATATGTTGCGAGACATTTCTCGTATTCTTCAGCATTTCATTCTTGACAAGAGGAGTTCACTATGTAGTGAATTATGCCTCCCCCTTTGCTATCTGAGGAAACTTCATTTCACATGAACATCACATCATTATCTAAGAATTATGAGGCCAGGGAAACATTTTTCTCAGAGTTGGAAAACAAAGGAGATGAAAGACTGGTTCTATAATAGTCAAAATGAAAACGAGGACTGGTTTATGTGCTGACAGTATGCCGCTTGGAGATGAATAAACGCTCATTTGGTGGCCAAAGTGGTTTATAAAAGCTGTAATTTAGTGGGATATATTTCCTTGATTAGAGTACATGAATTTGAAGTAGATTTATACTAGATTGTTATAAACAAGGATATATTGCGTAAACCAAATGGGTTACTTTGCTCATTTTGAAATATTTTTGCTTTTTGCAGTCCTGAGTGATATGCTTTATTTATAAGAAACACTAAATAAATAGTCTTATGCTTAATGCATTAAATAACCTCTTCGCATTCTGTGTTTACATGTAAACTTGTTGTTGATGTATGATGAAATGTCATTATGTATATATATATATATATATATATATATATATATATATTATATATATATATATTATATATATATCTATATATATATAATTACTACACTATATATATATATATATATAAATATATATATATATATATATATATATATATATATATATATATGTATATATATATATATATATATATATATATATATATAGTATATATACAATATATATATATTATTATATATCTATATATATATATATATATATATATATATATATATATATATATATATATATATATATATATATATATATATATAATATATATATATATATATATATATATTATATATATATATATATATATGTATATATATATATATATATATATATATATATATAATATATATATAATATATATAATACTATACTATATATATATATATTTATATTATATATATATATATATATTATATATATATATATCTATGTAAAATATGAATATATATATATATTATATATATATAATTCTTCTTCTTCTTCTTCCCAGCTTTTTCCCATTTTTATATGGGGTCGCCGATTTCGGATGAGCCGTTTCCATCTATTTCTATCTTGCACTTCTGCCTCATCAATTCCCTTCTCATGTAAATCTCCTCTCACACAGTCCTTCCATCTCTTTCTTGGTCTCCCTCTCTTTCTTCTTCCTTGCACCTCCACTCCCATAGTATGTCTCCCAGCGTGGTCCTCATCTCTCCTCAACAGGTGTCCATACCATCTCAGCCTCCCCTCCTCCTGCACTTTCTTTGATACTTCCACCACCTTAGTTGACCCCCTTATGTAGTCATTTCTGATCCTATCCACTCTTGTTACCCAGACATCCACCTAAGCATTCTCATTTCTGCACATCCATCTTCTTCTGCTCTGCTTTTCTCATGCTTGCTGTTTCCGTACCATACAGCATTGCTGTTCTTACCACCGTCTTGGTGAAATTTTCCTTTTAACCTAAGGCGGCACTCTTTTGTCACAAAGAACTCCCGAGGCCGCTCTCCAGTTGTTCCAGCCTGCCTGTACCCGATGTTTTACTTCTTCTTCCATACTTCCTCCAGCGTTAACAAAAGATCCCAAATACTTAAACTTATCAACTCTCCTTATTTGCTCTCCACCAAGCTGAATACTTTCTCTATCATCCCCCTCAGTGGTGGTACACATGTATTCTGTCTTGGATCTACTTATTCTCATTCCTCTGTCCTCCA
>NC_087203.1:104033383-104038383 GCF_015104395.2 Macrobrachium nipponense
TATCCCAAAATCCCATAGAAAATTTTTTAAACTATCCTACTAGTTTCTAGTGGTTGATTTCATCCATGAAGGTGGAGGGACTAAGTTAAGTATATATTAGTTTAACCAGACCACTGAGCTGATTAAATGCTCTCCTAGGGCTGGCCCGAAGGATTAGATATTTTTACGTGGCTAGGGACCAATTGGTTACCTAGCAACGGGACCTACAGCTTACTGTGGGATCCGAACCACATTATATCTAGAAATGAATTTCTAATCTCCAGAAATAAATTTCTCTGATTCCACGTTGGCAGAGCGGGGGAGTCGAACTCGCGACTACCGAATCGGTAGGTGAGTATGTAAACCTCTCGTCCAACGAGGAAGGACTATCACGCATCATCAAGAAGAGCATGAAAAACAGCTTCATAAAACTATTAGCACTATTTGAATATGACATATGACACTTTTTCTCGCACTGGGCTTCTGGCACTAAAACTTGTTATATTCAAAGGACAGTATAGAAAAGGAAGAAGTAAAGTGTGTTTGAGATTGAACGTTGGTCCTGGTGAAGTCTTTATAGATAAGAACTCATGAGGTAGTGGAAAAATAGCCTTCAATCACATAGTTCATATAGATTTAAAAGGAAGCACGTGTAGCGCTTGGTGTATGGAGGTTGATTGGTTAACCCTTCAAACTCTATGATTAAATGGGTGGGAGGTTTATATCATATTATGGCGTGGTAGTATTATTAAGATAAAACAAAAATTGCCTCATACCCGTTCGAAAGGTCATGTTTACAGAACCACATGGGTGGGAAAATTATGCCCCGCCCTTCCGTTACTTAGGTAAAATTAATACGAACTTGGTTTTTATTGCGTAAATATTTTTCATTAATATAATTCGAACGATTTTCTCGTCGAGTTCGTTGTGTTCTTTGTTGTTTCCTTTCTTTTGCAGGAAATGAACAGATTTTTAACGAGATATATAAGTGGATGAGAGAGAGAGAGAATTTATGAGGTTCTATCCAAATAAATAAATAAAAGGGTTGCTTGCAAAACACACACACACGCATACATACACGCATACGCATACACATGCACGCGCGCACACACACACAAAAGATCATTTGAAAGTTGCAGTGCAGATAGGCATCATGAACACCATGCAGTGGAAGTGCTGCTGAAAGGCCTTGATGAACACATATGATTTGATTAGTTGAACACTCTCTCTCTCTCTCTCTCTCTCTCTCTCTCTCTCTCTCTCTGTTGCTACTTTTATTGATTTACATTAAATGATTCTTTGTTGGTAAAAACTTTATCTTTAGGATGTGTAGATGAACTTTTTATAATTTTTTTAGTCGTACCATTCAAAGCTGTATGATTGCGTAATGCCATTATTCTCTTAGCCAAAGTGAACTATCTCCTTCGCAAGGCCATTTGGATGTGATTGTCTTTTTCATCATCTTTATTTAGTAGGTTATGCATTTGAATCTGTCTGTCTGCCGTCTATTTGTCTACTGGCAGGTTTTAGCACTCGAATGATTTTCGTTTAGAGCCGAGTTTCACTGGCAATCAAAAACTTTTTTATTGCTTTGATTGCTCTCGTTGTCTCTGATGTGCAGTTTAAAAGAACGACAACATGTTATTTGTGATTAAACATAAATCAGTACTTGGGTAGTTATGCTAATTTTATCATCAAATTTGTGAAAGTAAAAGCAACTGATGGAGAATTATATGGTATCTAACATAATTCCCTGATGATAACTCTGGCCTTTTTTTTTTATAAGGAGGCCAGTGCTTAATAAGAAACTCTTATAGATTCCTTGCTGGTAAAATCCGTTGATAGTATCTTTCATATAGTATTCATTTCCTTATTTTATTGTTTGTGTTCTTAGATATAATTGCACAGGAAGGGAATAAAGGGAACTGAAACAAATGAGAAACAATTGATGTTAGCCTCCTTAAGCCCGGTTCTTTGTTGGCAAACTTCATTTGAATGCCACCAGCTCCGCCATCCACCCCCCTCCCTAGCCGTCCTGCAACAAGTAGTTAAAAGATTAGACTTGATCAGAATAGAATAAGACGAAATTAAATAATCACATATTCAACAACAGTTTAATTTATACTCAGAAATACATCTCATTCGGTGCAACGTAGGCATTACTTAAGGTTCTTTGCAGCGTCCCTTTGGCCCCTAGCTGCTACTACTTACATTCCTTTTACTGTAGCTCCGTTCATATTCTCTTTCTACCATCTCACTGTCCACCCTCTCTTAACAATTGTTTCATAGGACAACTGCGAAGTTTTCCTCCTGTAACACCTTTCAAAACTTTTACTGTCAATTTCCGTTCCGTACTCGGGCTACCAGATTGGTAGGCGAATACGCAACCGACTCGTCTAGTGAGGAAGTAGCATCGGTAAAAGAATACGCAGACCATACACAGGGCAGGCAATATCTCTGCCTAACTTTTGACTGCGCTAGATCTCTCGGGAACCTGTAATACCATTGCGTAGCAAACATACTAATATGAATTTAGCGTGGATACACGCTACTAATTAATATCTCCCTCCGTTCCACACTAATTTATTGTGGAGGGGATTTGGAGTTTGACAGTGTTATGAATTCCGTCATGTTAACCTCTCCCTTAAATCCTCTCGCTTGTCTAATCACCGCTATTGCTACTGTTGATCGGTAAATGGTATTTACTGTAATTGGTGATCTTTCCAGTATCATTTCCATATAGATTACATCTATTAGCCATCCTCTTTTTTGTGCCAGCGGTAATTAGGAAGTATGTAGATGAATACTTTTATATGAATTATTTTGATTTCTCGAGTAGGAAAATGCATTTGCTGCTGCTAGCTTCAATGTATTTATATATATATATATATAAATCATAATGATCATTTCGCCGTAACTATAGTATGTAACTTGCGGAAAGCTCTGCGACGTCTGATTCTTTAAAATTTGTATTTCTCATTATTTATTGCATTATTTATACATTTGGAAATTCCTACCCCGTTATGGAAATATAAGTGAAGGAATTGAAAGACGAATACATTACGGCCTTCATAAGAACAGGAGTCGCTGAAACAGACTTTTAAAAAATCAAGTAGAAAACTTTAATAGTTTCCAAAGAACGTATTTTTTCATATCATTTGGTATTCACGAGATGAAATGAGTTGCCTGTATTATAATTATCAGAGTTATATCAATAGGAATTAAGAAGAATAATTCCTGTATTTCAGATGTCAGTTTAACCTTAGCATATCAACGATTGTACGCAAGTACATATACGAATCGGTTTCAGTCTGTTGCCAGAAATCATGATCTTTTTTATCAGCAATATTTGTGAATCTTTCAACATATACTCAACGACCTCGCCGCGTGTCATGAATAAACACGTCGCGGTAGAAAAAAGTTAAGTATATCTTAGTTTAACCTGACCACTGAGCTGATTACCAACTCACCTAGGGCTGGCCCGAAGGGTTAGATATTTTTTACTTAGCAACGGAACCCATAGCTTATTCTGGGATCCGAACCAATCGAGAAATTAATTTCTATCACCAGAAATAAATTCCTTTGATTCCACGTTGGCAGAACGGGGGATCGAACCCGGACGCTGAGATCGGTAGTCGAGCACGTAACCTACTCGTCCAACGAGGAACTACCATATGGTAGCAACGTGGGGGTGGGGTGGGGGGGTTTTTGATATTTACTGTCAGTATCATCACTGCCCTCTGACACTTGCTGTTTACAATGTAGGTTCAGAGTAAAAATAGCATATATCATGCCCCATGAAAAGCCATCTCTCAGAGAGGAAAATATAGTGGTCACGTTTAGACGAAGGTTAGTCCCGTTCTTATTCATCTGGTATATGAATTCAACTTAAGAACGAATATATCTTGTTAGTGTAGCATTGAACAAGTCAGAAGGTGCATTCTGTGCCATTTGTTGTTTGAAATGGTTGTTAATGCACAGAATTTTTAAATATGCTGTTCTTGTCCTTGACCATTTTGTTATGCTAGGGCTTTTCAGATAATGGAAATACCTATAGAATAGGAAAAAAAAAAAAAATGGAACCTAATCCTAGAGCACGAAATCGACCGTTCTCTTGAAAGCGAGGTTATAGAAATTTTGGAAAATGGACCAGGTAGAGAACTTCCGTATTTAGCAATTTGAAGGGGGGGGGGGGGGGGGGGGGTGGGGGGGGGGGGGGGGGTGTGTGGATCCCAAAAACTGACCTATCCCCTTTCCGAAAAAAAAAATAATTATATATATGATGAGGTGTGAAACGTGAGTGTATTTTCTTAGCCCCTAAAAAGGTATTCCGTCGGCGGTTGAATATCTGCCACGAAATCTTATCATTTCATTGTACGTCAGTTTTTTTTTTTTTTTTTTTTTTTTTTTTTTTTTAGAGGTTTTTTTTCTGACTCATCTAGATTTTAAAGTTACCAATATAATTTTCGAAAGTCCCCCATTAGTATTTGTTGGTCATATAACTTTGCTTGCACTGCGGGGAATTTTTTATTTTTTTTTATTAACTAGAGAGCTAATTGCATATTTCTTTTCTGATTGAAGCACCATAAATTTCTTAACCGCGAAATGAGTCTAATTCGTAATTCGGGGTAAGTTCCAGGATTCGTTTCGGGGTTCGGCGGCTGCTGTATTATTCCTTATATTTTATTAGTGGAACATTTTTCTTGAACTGTAAAAAAAAAAAAAAAAAAAGTTACTAACTAAGCAATGTGATTTATTAGTTATTTAGTGCAGTCGAGTGGTCTCCTCTAGCGGTGGAATTTATTTGTTTTCTGTGAATTTCATTTGCAAAATTGTTTCGTATGGCCTTTTGATTCTTAATACGGTACTTGTTGCCAGGCTTTTAATATCGCTGTGGTGATTAGTAACATTGTGGATGTTACTCCGATTGGTAATTGTATTAGGTTTTTACACGTACCATACATTTTTCCTGTAATTTTGGATGTATATCAACTAATCTTGCATTCAGTGTGTTTAATTTT
>NC_087203.1:104043383-104061388 GCF_015104395.2 Macrobrachium nipponense
GGGCCCCTCGACTAGAGAAAATGGAAAATGATTCTAACCTTAGAGGGTGATCACTATTTTCTGCGTGATCCGTGGTGGCACTGAATGGTGGTTTTGCTAAAAGCCTGTTTGCCCTAACCGATCTTCCTAAGTGTTCAAACCATCGCACACGTGCTTGGCGCTTTGTTTTTCCCAAAAATTGCATTACAGCAATTGCACTCGTATTTATAAACAACATGAGACTGTAGTTCTGGGGGTACGATGTCTTTGTACTTAAACAAACCACCAATAGTATACTTAGGCTTGAGCACCCCCCTAACATTAACTTCATGATAAAATTCTCTTAAAAGTTTTAGTAGTCTATTTTTAACAGAAAAACTCTTATTACTATAGAAAAACATAGTAAAATACAGTACTGTTCTTATTGGCTTTTAAATGGAAACTTTCGGGGAAACCAACCAATAAACTTTTCTAGCTGTTTACAAACATATGTATCTATGAAAACAATATCAAAACGTTTTTTTTTTTAGCCTTTCTTCTATAAACTGGAAAATCTGAATGAAGACTATAAAATAATTTGAACAAATGTTAAAGGCACGGTTCACAAGTGTACAGACTAATTGCGTCTAGAAACTATAGGGATGAATGAAGAAAAAAAATTTAGTTGTGAGTCCTGTAAATGTTGGTTTCCTGTAAACTGATGTTGAAAAATTGTGTCGCTGGTGTTTACTTACGAGCACGTCAAGGAAAGCTAAAAATATTATTGTTCTCTACTTCTGAAGTAAATTCAATACTTTGGTGTTTTGAGTTAAAATAATCAAGAAACTGGGGTACATGTTCTTTAGATCTAAAAATTAAAAATGTATCATCTACATAACGTCGGTAGAACAGTGGTTTAAAAGAACTGGTACAATTATCTAGCCAGACAACTTCGTGATGAGATAAAAAGGCATTGGCCAAAGTAGGGCCGAGTGTGTTTCCCATTGTTACACCATCTTTTTGTTTATATACATTTGTGTTAAACATAAAATAACATTCAGACGCAGGTAATGTAAGCAGTTTGTGTAACTGTTGTTTATTAAAATTATGGATACTGTTGGAGTCATTAAACAAGTTGTTGATGCATATATCAATGGTTTCTGCTAAAGGAATATTAGTAAATAAAGATTTAACATCGAAACTTACAAGAACACAATTACCTAGTTCTAGATCACAGATTTCTTTGGCAAAGGTAAATGAATCTTTAACTGTATACAGGAGCTAAAATAGGAACAAGAAACTTTGACAAATGGTAGTTGAAATGATTGGTCTGAGTGGGACACCTTCCTGTGCACCTTGGGGAGGCCATAGAGCCCAGCTCACAGGTTTAGATCCAGATGTAAATAGATCGTTATAAGTAATGTTCATCTAGAACACTCTCAGACTTCAACTTTCTTAAGAACCTGTTAACACTTTCCTCCTTATTGAGTAACTTTAAAAGAATGTCGTCCTTAGCTAATTTAAATTTAGTGTGGTCGTCAAGTTAATGTTAGGGTGGTGTTCAAGCCTAAGTATACTATTAGTGGTTTGTTTAAGTACAAAGACATCGCACCCCCAGAAATACAGTCTCATGCTGTTTATAAAGACGAGTGCAATTGCTGTAATGCAATTTACGTGGGAAAAACAAAGCGCCAAGCACATGTACGATGGTTTGAACACTTAGGAAGATCGATTAGGACAAACAGGCTTTTAGCAAAACCACCATTCAGTGCCACCACGGGATCACGCAGAAAATAGTGATCACCCTCTAAGGTTAGAATCATTTTCCATTTTCTCTAGTCGAGTGGCCCCCATGGAGCTGGCAATAGTAGAAAGTCTCTACACTTTAAAGTTGAAACCTTCCCTCAGTAACAACAAGAGGTCCACGGAGATGCTGTTTTTTAAAAGAATTTAGTTTGATGCAGGTATTTACTTTTTTTAATATTGCTTCCTTTCCTTTTTTCATGCTTGTACATTACTCTTTTTTTATTATATACAATGTAACCTTTGTGTAACATTACTCCATTCTAATGATCGATTGTAATTTAGTGATTTTTTTTCTGTGTTTTTGTATAGACCTGATGGAGACAGTTACTCCGAAACCGGTAGTCATAACAAAAATAAAGGATGTTTTATGTTACAAGTGCTGGTTTTACTCTTTCTATATATATATATATATATATATATATATATATATATATATATATATATATTTATATATATACATATGTTATATATATATATATATATATATATATATATATATATATATATATATATATATATATATATATATATATATATATATATATTGTGCGTTTGTGGCGCATACATGCGCCTGTGTGCGTTTAACTCCTATTTTTATAATAATTATCTCTCTCTCTCTCTCTCTCTCTCTCTCTCTCTCTCTCTCTCTCTCTCTCTCTCTCTCTCACACACACACACACAATCTAGTGACCTCATATGGATTCGGTCATTCAACTTTTCCCTCATACCACCGCAATACGAAATTAATTTATTCATTATTGGCTATTTTTATGCTAAACAAAGGGTCTCCTTTTGCAATTTCTGCTTTGTTTAATAACAAACCATATTTTTTTAGAGCAAGTCTGAAAGCGGTGCAGTGTATTATGTAAAAATCTCGACCGCCGACATGAGAAGACAATAGGAAAATGTAACTAAAATTAGGAGATGAAAGAGGAATCTGATGAGGTAAAGCTTTCTGGGAACACTTTTAATTTTGAAAAAAAAAAGAAGACATGCAGTTTGGCTTCCATGTTGTTCAAGACAAACCTTCTCTTAAAGAAAACTCCAAAGGAGACAGAAATGAAGAACCGCAAATATGAAATTGTCATCATTAGGAGAAGTACTTATCGAATATAATGAACTCTTCAACTTTTTGTAACTCGATTGAAATAACTTTTGCAGCATGAAAATAAACGCTGAGAATCAAACAACCTCGAGCGAAATTATTTCTGCTGAAAGGGAAATGATACTTTTCGAAACAAAACCAGTAATGAGGCGATTCGCAATGCGTCCTTAAAACTGAAACGGAGCTGCTGAAACGCGGATTGAAATAGTAGGGAAAATAAATGCGAGACATGAATAGAAATAATAGGTGTTGCATAGGACATCCATTTATTTTCACAGTTCTTGTTGAAGGTGTGTTGTTCAGATGTTCGGATTTTTCCCCAACCATACATAGATTTTTTTTATTTTATCAAACAGGTTTTCCTGGAAACGTACTATTATTTTCGTAAGCTTTCTAATTAAGTAAATTTATTCCCATCAGACCTAATTATGACGTGACCATACAGCATATTGATGTATAGGTTTAGAGAGTTAAGAATTCATTTGTTCACATTATCCCACCAAACTAAGTGTCATTTCAAACATTTCAGATACCTGTTTTTAAATACAAATGATTTTAGTTGCTTCATAATTGTTCAGGTAACCGTAGGTATGCTGCGGAAGTTCTCGGCAATATACGGATTTTATCAGATTAATTTGGGTCTTCTCCACGTCGATTTATTCCACCTACTGACCTTATACTTTTAGTAACTTAAAACGCACAGGGTCGTATCTCATAATCAGCGCCGAGGCGACGACAGGCCCGTGGTGGCCGCGCATGGTAACACTGCGTCCCGGGCTTTAAATAGTTACGCTATGTGTAAGTTTTAGGTAAATAAAAGGATATATGGGTGTACATACATTTGCAACTGAAAAGTGTTTTAATAATTTACTGTATGCGAATTACACCGTTTATATTCGAAATAGGATATTAGCCCAGGGCGCAGTGTTACCATGCGCAAACACCACAGGCGGATGGACAGATGGAAAAAAACATAGTATAGATTTCACCACAACATCACACTTCTGTCATATAAACCCATGCAGTTTTTGCATGTGAAAATAGATTTACCTATTTCACGTCAGTTTACAACAACAACTTTACTGTAGATTCAGACATTAGAAGTAATCTAAATCTGAGTGGATCTTGCTATACATCCCCTGGGTGATAGTAGGGAAGACATGACACAGCCACCCACCCCATGCAAACCAGTTTGTTCGTCCCGGGTGGGAGCCGGGTAGGGTAGGGGAGATATCCACCCACCTCCTGCGAACCTGTTTGTCCTTCCCAGGTAGGGGCGGGGTAGGTAGGTGATCGGGAGCTTAGGGGAGGCAGCAGCGCCGGGTTCCAGCGCGCTCTAAATAAGCTCATTGTATTATCTGGAATGCGATCTCAGCAACAAATAAAATTTATACCTCTGATGAGTAAGAGCATTTGATGAAGGACCTGAGATCTTTGCGGAAGAAATGTTCTCTTCAGGCCAGTGGCAACTACATACGTCAGGTGAGTTTATATACTGATGACCGTTGCGTTGGTTTTTCATTTGGTATAGATGTCACGTATACCAAGGAAGAATAAGAATAACTTCTAGTAATTAGTTATTGAACCCTTTGTATGGAAACTGTAGGATACTGGGAAAGAAAATAATAAATTGTAGGATGCTAGGAAAGAATATAATAGCAATTCTCCCCATTGTTCAAGGTATGAAATTCACCAAATGACACGGGTATGATGTTTACAAGCCACTTATCCGATGATAAAAATAAGTTTTTGCAACGAAATAAGGAAAAAAATATATATATCTTCGTCGCGTTCAATTTTGCCTCAGCAAACTACCGTGATTCTGGTAATGGCGAGACATTAAGCAATTGTAAACTGCTGGGAAATAAAGGAAATAATATTGGGTCGGGAACGTTCGCATGATTGCCCATAACAGTTGACATCATTGGCTTCTATGCAATAAATGTATGAACGGGATATTTATATCGGGGTGTGGAGAGAGCACGACCAGAGAATGTCATTATCGATAACACGAAGAAACAAGACCGTTATTTTTAGTTGCAAATCGAAGATAATCTGTTACTAGCGCCTCAGCGGCGTGGTTGGTATGGTATTAGCGTCCCACCTCGGTGGTCGCGGGTTCGATTCTCGGCCATTCCATTTAGGAGTGAGAGATGTGTATTTCTGGTGATAGAAGTTCACTCTCGACGTGGTTCGGAAGTCACGTAAAGCCGTTGGTCCCGTTGCTGAATAACCACTGGTTCCATGCAACGTAAAAGCACCATACAAACAAACAAACAATCTGTTACCGATTCTGGTTGGGTGGTTGAGAAGATGAAGCAGGTCATATGCCAGAGCTGACCTCAGCGCTGACCTTTGCACAGTTGAAGTCAGTAAGCAACTGGAAAGAGCTTAAATTAATTATTAAGATGCTAGGTGTAGGTAGGTGGCTGTTTTCAGTTAACTGGTCATATTGATCTTTTCGCCGTAGGGGGTTTAGTGCCATCAGTGCACCTCATGCGATACACTGTAGGCATTGATTAAGGTTCTGTGCAACGTCCCTTAGCTGCAAGCCCTTTTACTGTACCGCCATTCATATTCTCCCCCTAGCAATGGCTTCGAAGTGCAACTGCGAGATTTTCCTCTTGTTACATCTCTTAACCCTTTTTACTGTCGATTTTCGTTTCAGAGCTGAATGGGTCCCAACGCTTGGCCTTTGACCTAAATTTTATATCCATCTATTTCGATTTACTTTTAGAGGAAGTGGACTGTTCATGAGTTGATGTTACTAAAGAACAAACTTTCCTCATATGGGCACGCCCATTTTTAGTTTTCTGTAAAAGAGAACTACTGTCTGTTCGTCCGCACTTTTTCTGTCCGCCTTCAGATCTTCAAAACTACTGAGGCTATAGAGTTGCAAATTGGTATGTTGATCATCTACCTTCCAATTATCTAGCATATCGAATTTCAGCCCTCTAACCTTAGTAATTTTCATTTTAATTGGGATTAAATGTAACCATGATCGAGCTTCTGGCACTGCTATAGGTGCCAACAACGCAGGCCACCACGGGGCTGTGGCTAAAAATTTTTTTGGGTCGCAGCTAAGAGTTTCATGGGCCGTGCCTGAGAGTTTAATACAGCATTATAAGCTGTACAGAAAACTCGATTGCGCTGAAGAAACTTCGGAGCATATTTGTACTTGTTGCCCTTTGATACAAATTATGTCAATAAGATAGATTGTTCGGATACTCTCTTTAGGGTTGTAAATTGACCAAATCACCCGGTTTATTTTATTTATGAATTCGTGTCTTTACAGTATTCAGTTCATCTATGTTGCTTTTGCGACGTGATTCTTCATTCGCGTATAAGAAGTCCTTAAGGAGTGACACGTGACCGAGATTTCAGTCAAAATCATTCATTTTCGAAGAATAAGTTCCTCCTTGGGGCTTTCTGTTTCTCGTTTTCTGTCCCTCTGTCAGCTTGTCTTCTTTCTCTTTAATCATTCCTTATACTTTGGAAAAATATAGGGACTCTGAATTGTTTTCCGTAATATCAAGTATTTATCAGCGATAGAAAAAGAGATGTTTCATTCATTTTGAGTTAAGCGCCGATTTGCTATCAATGTCACATCAGTGGCTTTAAGCGGCCCACACACGCTCAAATTTTTGGTCAAATTTTTGATGTCAAATTATTTGACGGTTTGACGTTCGCCCTACACGCTCAAACTTCTCATCAAATTTTCATTCTGCTCCCGAGTGTCATCATGGATGCATATACAGCGTTGGCTCTTGGCTTAGCGTTGAAGAGCACACACAAACGAAAGAGACGAAAGTGGGCCCAGCAATGGTATTTGTGTCTTGAACGATTTGGTCATGCTCCTTTATTAAATGATATAGGTATAACATATATGTAGAGAATCCCCCCTCCGAGGATATACGTATTTTCTACAAGTCCTTCATGCACCACGGATATAAGGAAGAGGAGAGATGCCTTAAGAAGATTGTAGAAGAGAACGTCACCCCCGTGGAGGAAGGGAAGAGGCTCTCTCTTATAATCTATTATAAGAACAGGAGAACAAGGGACCTGATTATGAGAAATAACCCTACCCCGCCTGCAGGAGATCCCGAAGCAGAATAAAGTCTTCTACCGGTACACATGCCCTATCCAAGGATGTCCTGGAGTTTATATCGGTATGACAACGTTACGACTGTCTAAGAGGATCTCCTGTCACGCCCAGAACGGTGCCATAAAACACCACGCCCTCACCGCCCACCAACAGCACGTCGTGCGTGAGGATATCGTAAAAAACACAAAGATAATTGGAAGAGCCCCCGATCAGCGACGCTACGCTCCTTGAGGCATTATTTATCCTCGAGCAGAAAGACCATTCCTAATACGACGCAGGAACCCTTCCTGCTGCCCACCTGTGTAAGGAAGACCCAGCCCCCCCCTCCAGACGAGAACACCAGCACCCAGGACGGGGCCAATATCGAAGAGGTTGGTAGAAATACCAGGAGTTACGTCACCACGGTCGCAGCCAAGAAAATGAAAACCCGGCTCCAGGTGACGCAACACACCTGAGAAGATCAACGCGCCTCGAGAGTTTCCGACGCCTGGCCGCCAGCCAATGAAAAGTCGAGCACCCTCCGGGTCCTGCAGGAGCATCCGTGAGCGCCCGCACGACCATGATATATAGCGAAGGACTCACCACTAAGATTTACGGGCTGCTCTGTGAGCAAGAGCCCGTGCTGACACAAGGTCAGCTAAATCAAAAACAACAACAACCACTAAGATTCAGTCCTCCAGCAACCATCGCTGTGACCATGCCCTGGCAGATCTGGGCGAAACGTCAGAGAGAGAGAGAGAGAGAGAGAAACTTGTAACAGTAATATATGTATATAGCAGTAATAAAGATCATTCAATATGACTACACTGGATTTGACGATCCCCTTTGGCACGTTGCTTGCCAGTTTCAGCAACATTGAGAAATCCTTAATAAGGAAAATAGAGAAGACTATACAAAATTAATGGAGCTGATGCAGCAATCCTTTTCAACAAGACTTATATTATATATATATATATATATATATATATATATATATATATATATATATATATATATAATATATATATATTATATATATATATATATATATATATATATTATATATATATATATATTATATATATATAAATATATATATATATATAGAATATATATATATATTATATATAAATGCAGGACTTCAGCACGAGGAAGAGAATAAGACATAAAAAGATATTGTCTTAAGCATCAAGATGGAATGAATAAGATAAACACAACAATCTACCATTTGTACAGAGAGAGAGAGAGAGAATTTCTGTAGAAGAGTCTCATATGCCATATCTTTTTTTTATTTCTGTCGCTATAAGTCACTTTAATGTTCCAAAGTTGTGGTAAACTTCTATAAACATCAATAAGCTCAAGAAGAAATTTCTTTTCATGTTTTGTTGGAGCCATGATGACGATGAGCCCGCGCACGTCCTCCTCAGATTATGTCTAATCACTAACTAATTTGCGCAAATTATTGCTAGGTACCACACACGCACAAATTATTTGACGTTGGTGGCTCAAAAAATATCTACTGAAATCGATCAGTAAAAAATTTGACATCAAACCTTTTAGGCCATCAAATTACGCCACACACGATCAAATTCATGTCAAATAATTTGACATCAAAATATTTGACCAAAAATTTGAGCGTGTGTGGGCCGCTTTAAACTTCACTTTTTCCTTGGGTTATTGAAAAACTCACTTTTAGAAACCCTTACAGTTCTGGGAATATTATTTTTAAGAACTTCAGAAAATATAGAAAAGCCCAAAGTGATAAAAATTACCACTCAAAATTAGAAAGCCACATAGTGAATACCCAGAATTAAAATGCCATCAAGTGAAAACTCAAAATTAAAATGCCACATAGTAAAATTCAAGGAAGATTCTTGTAGGGTCAAAAAAGTCATGCGGAACCGTGCTGAATTGTACCTTCAAACGTCCCATAAAAAAAAAAAAAAAAAAAAAAAAAAAAAAAAAAAAAAAAAAAACATTATTTAACACTTGTGACTGTCAGAGCCTATTAAAAAAAGAGGAAAGTTCAAGGTGAGAATGAATCTGGCGAGAGTGGTTACCAGCATTACCGCATTACATGAAATTGTTGATAAATATGAATGCCGTTTCATGGTATGGAGGTGTCAATGATATAACAGAAATACATTTCCTTAATGTAGAAAATGGTGTAGGTGAGCTTCTCTTGTAAAAAAAATTGACACCTGCATGGTGGTTAGTATACAGAAAAATGAATTATAGCTAGAGGGGAAAAACGTTTTTTTTTTTTTTTTTTTACTTTGTTGTTCACAATCCTCAATCTTATTGAAAAAAGACTAAAAAGAGACAGAAGAGAGAAGATGAAGGCGAAGGGACATCGGACATCGTTAAAGAGACAAAAAAGAAAGACTTCGGTAATGTCGCAATCCCACACGGAGCCACAAGACAGCAGCAATCTTATGATTAGAGATGGAAGACACGACGGCCATCGTAATCAGGGGTGAGGGATATCTGTCATCTCGTAATGAAGGATGAGCCGTTTCGAAACCGCCAAGTAAATGGACATCGGACGATTTCGGAATTTTAATCCTACTCTCGGCGATGAAAGAATTCTTTTGAAGATTGTAAACCTGGTTAATGGCGTGTCGTTTTATTCGACTCTATGGTTTTATGCGCCTGGGAAGGAATTGCTTTTAGGTTTTGTGTTGCGTGATAATGTTCAGTCACAAGCTGCATCCAACCAGCGTTAAATACGTTATAGACACACATTAGAAACTGATCTTATACATACATATCACAGACAGGATGAAAACGGGCAATCAACCATAAAGGGAAAAAGACCCAATGACAATTCCTGAATGATCATTCCTCTTTCCTTTATTCCATCTTACTGGTCAACAACACTTCCTCGTTGGATGAGTGGGCTGGGTGCTCGCCTACCGGTTCGGTATTCGCGAGTTCGATTCCCTGCTCTGCCAACGTGGAATCAGGAATTTATTTCTGGTGGTTAGAAATTTATTTCTTGATATAATGTGGTTCGGATCCCACAATAAGCTGTAGGTTCCGTTGCTAGGTAATCAGTTGGTTCCTAGCCACGTAAAAATATCTAATCCTTCGGGCCAGCCCTAGGAGAGCTGTTAATCAGCTCAGTGGTCTGGTTAAACTAAGATTTACTTTTTTACCGGTCAACATCTCTTAACTATTACGTCATACGGCAAATGCAGAGTTTTCTCCCTTATCATCTTATGCCTCATCTCGTTTATTTATTAGGATATTTTTTGAACTTCATGTCCAACCACTCCAATAACCTCTTTTTAATGAATTGTAAAGCTTTTTTGCATTGAAATTTAATGTTATCGGTAAAAAAATATTAACAAGATCGGGCCCCTGCTTAATTAACACGGTTTAATCCGGAGAGAAACCCGCAAATGACTAGGCCAATTTAGGACCAACCCCATTTTATTAGGGAAGAGCAGCGGCCCAACGTGTTGGCCGATTAACACCCGATTCAATTTACGCAAGAATGAAGTGCGAAATGTTCATTCAGGCGTTTAACCTTGAAAGAACTGTACTTGCTTTTTTAGTTAGCTCTCTTATTACTGTGTTGCAAGGTTTAATTTGTTCGTATAAAGTTTGAAAAAGGGGGAACCAACGAAGGGTGTTTTTCAGATAAGGTCATTTTTTTTTAGCTTAATATAAAACAAACACATTTTGCATATGATAAGCTCTTTTTTAAATGAATAAATTAATTCATGGATAAGAATGTAAAAAAAGTGGAACTTAGGCTAATTCTTAAATGCAAGTAGAAGGCTATGCATTAGGCTACTATCCGTACAGGGGAGTTTAGGCTTGTAGCATTCGTCTGTGCCAACTAGGGATACAGGTTAGCTTGGCTTGTTATTATATAGGTAAGTAGCAGTGTGTCTTGGTGTTTGAATTGCTGCGGACCTTATGCAGAGTAAGTAAGGAAAAAAGTTAAGTATATCTTAGTTTAACCAGACCAATGAGTTGATTTAACAGCTCTCCTAGAGCTGGCCCGAAGGATTAGATTTTTATACGTGGCTAGGAACCAAACTCAGCAACGGAACCTACAGCTTATTGTGGAATCCGAACCACATTATATCGAAAAATGAATTTCTAATCGCCGATAATAAATCTCTCTGGTTCCGCATTGGCAGCAACGGGGAGCGAACTTGGGTTATCAGATTGACTGGCGGGTACGCAAACCACTCTCCCAATGAGCCCAGCAATAATTGATAAAAACCGTAATAAAATTATTACGTATGTTACTGATAATAATCACTAACACTTTTAGAAGGAAATTTTTGATCAACGCTTTATACCTTACTAATCCGATTCCATTGACACATTTGTCGAATGCATTTATAGAAGTAACTGTATATTTAATCCTTTGGACACAGGCTGGTTTGAGAGCCCGAATTTTAGATTACGAAAGTGAAACCCGTCTCTATAATAGGTACATTTCGCCTTCTCCTTCAGTGTCTTTCTTCTTCTTCTTTCACCTTCCCTTTTTTAGGACATCAACTGGCCCCCCAACCCCCACCCCCACCGCCGTCTTCGTTGCCCCTAACAACGTGGATAAACAACTTTCTTATTTGTTTTTTGCCTTATTAACCTGTTCCTTAATCTTAGACTCATTGACCCAATTAAGGATATCTTCACCTTTTATGACCTCAGCCACCGATAACCTCTGTTTCTTAAAACCTCTTTTTTTTTTTTTTTTTTTTGTTTTTTTTTTTTTTTTTTTTTTTTTTTTTTTTATTTTCAATGATACCACATGTTTGTACCCAAACGCTCTGATGACGTTGATGGTATAAATTTAGCCCCAGCAGTTTTACTCTTGTGTTTTGAACTTCATTTATGCTACTGTACCGAAACATCTGGATAGTTGCAGCTTCCAACGAGTCTTCTTTTGCAAGTACTACTACATTTTCTGCATATCCAGTGTGGCCCCGTTAGGTGAGTATTGCTGTCAGTTTGTATATACACACACACACACTTATATATTATATATATATATATATATATATATATATATATAATATCCGCAACTCAGTGATTAAAAAACAACCTTCCATCACCAGCGAAATAACTAAGTTCTTTGAGCCAGTTTCCCTAAAATCCAATATAATATATATATATATATATATATATATATATATATATATATATATATATATATATATATACATATATATATATATATATATCTATATATATATATATATATATATATATATAATGTATGTATGTGTGTGTGTATATATATGTGTGTGTTTATATATATATATATATATATATTATATATATATATATATATATATATATATATATATATATATATATATATATATATATGCTACGTTTGTATGTATATACTGTCAGACAAAGTATACCTTTGTTAAATACTCTTGGCTGTATTTACGTTCTCTGGCTTTTCGAGAGCATTGTTCCACGATAAATTCGCATTAGAGTCTCACGTCTCTTATGTCATCGTGATTTCGCATTCATGAGATTAAGCCTTCCCGCGACGAGCTTCATTCTGCCTTGCCAGAGGTTAATGTCGGTGCCACAATTCCATTTCGGAAGGCGTTCAACCAAAATTAGCGCGAGATTGCGAAATTGACATGATGAACTTCTTCATTGTTTCCAGACTTTGTTTGTGTGTTTGTTTGTTTGCATGGTGTTTTTACGTTGCACAGAACCAGTGGTTTATTCAGCAAAGGGACCAACGGCTTTACGTGACTTCCGAACCACGTCGAGAGTGAACTTCTATCACCAGAAATACACATCTCTGGCCCCACAACGGAATGTCCGAGAATCGAGCTGGTGGCCACCGAGGTGGTAGGCCAAGACCAAACCGACCACGCCACCGAGGCGCTTCTTTGTTTGTGTGTTTTTTGTGAATGTATGCTATGCCTGTGTGTTTGGTTGTAGTTTGAACTTTACCTGACTGTATCTGCACATGGGGATTATTTTAACATATGCCGTACCAAGAGCGCTAGTTTTTATATACGTCGGAAAATTTAAACATATTCGGAGTATATTGTAAAAGGAGAGTAGTCTGAATAAACTTAAGCTACTTATTACTATTAACAACGTATAAAAATAGACTAATTGACCTTACCATTTAGACCTTTGAGTCCAAGATCCAAAAACTTAAATATTAAGGTAATATTAGTGAATATTAACTTAATAATTAGGGCGAAACTGAAAACGAGGTATTGAAAGCCAATTTGGCAAATTTCTCTTTTGTTTGGTATGTCATTAATGTAATTTATACTTTGATATTTGCGTAACATATTCCAATATAAGAAAAAGATGACGACATGATGTCAGAGAGTGAGGAACTTTTGAAATGAGCTGTTTATAAAAAAACTTATTAGATTATTCTAAGTTCGTCTTATGATAACAATGAGCGGGTTTACTGCAAACTGGAAATTGCTCTCTCTCTCTCTCTCTCTCTCTCTCTCTCTCTCTCTATCTCTCTCTCTCATCTCCTCGTCCTCTCTCTCTCTCTCTCTCTCTCTCTCTCTCTCTCTCTCTGTCAATCTGTGGCAGGAAATTGAAGGGAATGCTTTGCAAGACAGCGGTGATTTTCTACAGATAAGGGTTTCTGGATTTTTGTCTGTTATCAAAACTCGATATTAACTCCCAACTAAACCCGTAACAGGTTACAGCTGCAGCAACAATTGGTGTTATATAAAATATTAATAAATATTCCAGACAAAGCAATCGATTCTACGGGGATATCCGTGAATTTCAGCTCTTCTGTTAGCGTCTCAGATCTCCGGATAATATAATTGCTTTTGAAGTGCAAGGAAGTTAACGTTTTTTACTGGACTTTCGAAGTATGTGTTATATTAAATCTTTGACGTTGTTCATATTTGGTTATTTTATACTATAGAACGTTTGTTTTACTGAATCCCCATTTACATATTCCAGCTGATTTTTTTTTTTTACGTACCTTTATGTACACAAAAGCAGAAATGGAATGAATCCATTTATTATTTGAGCGCCTGGGTAGCGTGATCGTTATGGTCTTGGCCTGCCACTTCGATGGCCGGGAGTTCGTATCTCGGGCATTCTATTGAGGTGTGAGAGATGTGTATTTTTGGTGATAGAAGTTCACTCTCGACGTGGTTCGGAAGTCACGTAAAGCCGTTGGTACCGTTGCTGAATAACCACTGGTTCCATGCAACGTAAAAACACCATACTAACAAACCATCTATTATTTGTAAGCAGTTTCTTTTGAGAGAAGAAAGACTGACTTGGTATTCATCACTGCAGTACATTGTTTATCATCATGAACATTTTATCTCAGGTTAACATCTAGATAGTTTTGTCCTGAAATATTAGTGCCATCCGCCTCAAAAGTTAGTTCCTAAAACCAACCGGCCCAAAATAAAGGAATTTCTTTCATTATTTGCTTTTCGCACTAGATCTTTTCTGCCTGGAATGACCAAAGTATGATATGCTGTGGAGAGAGAGAGAGAGAGAGAGAGAGAGAGAGAGAGAGAGAGAGAGAGAGAGAGAGGTATTGAAATATAACCATATACATGCATAGTTATTCAGCAGTTATCTCTGATTAACAATTATTGTAATCCGATTATAATAGGATGCAAATTGAAATTGTCACAGGCTAATAGTTAATGGGAGGCTTCATTTGTGCGCTGGAATCAGCTCGTACCGAAATAATGAGGATAATAATATAAGATATATTTATTTTGCTTGTGTGTAGACATTTGTATACGTATAGTATACATACATACATATGTAAAGCATAAAATGTATATGTATAAATGTAAGTGCGGTGCAGCTTTCATATGCTACATAGTACAAATTGGAAGATATCCGTTTTTGGGCGTACATTATGAGATTGATGGATATGTATACAATGACAATTGTATACCTATATACAAGAACGTAATATATTTTGTAAGCCTGTCGCTCTGAATGGGTGTTAAACTCTCTGGCCCAAATAGGTTAAGTATGGAGACCTTTTATATTTGCTTATATTTTCTGGTACAAAATATATTATCCATTGAGGTTTTATATATATTTTCCTGTATTATGTAGGGACATTTTTTTCCATACTAAACTGTACAAAGCAATGTTCTTCATCTTCTCTGCTACGCAAGTGAAGATTTAGGAGTTGATAAACAGCTCCCATGGCTTACGCTGATTTATCACCGTACAGATTTGTTGCATCATAAATAAAGCAGCTTTTCTTCAATGTTCTAGTTATTAGCTTTATGTACCACGCATACGTTGGGCAACTAGTGTCTCTCTTTATCATAGGGTATTTTTTTTATTTTGTTTTTATCAAAAGAGCTAATTTTACACTTAGAATAAACCTCTTGTAATATGTCACGTTAATGGCCGTTGTAAATAATGTTTGTTTCTTTGATAAACGCTTGGAAATGTGTCAAGGGTTTAAGTTATATGTATATTCATTATAGCTTATGAAATTATCAAACGAGTTTTTTTCGCAAATGAGAAGAAAATCAAGGGGCGGTAAATAGCCGACTGTGAGAGGTAAAAGATGGAATAATATTATAATGCAGTTTAGCAACTATAGTAGTAATGATAAAAACCAAGGAACAGAAACCTAGATAAAAAAGATTATTATGGAATGGGTTAAAGTTATATCAATATACACATATAATAATTACCAATGTTTTACATTTGAAAGGGAGATAAACTAATACCCTGTAATAGCATCTCTCTCTCTCTCTCTCTCTCTCTCTCTCTCTCTCTCTCTCTCTCTCTCTCTCTCTCTCGATATATATATATATATATATATATATATACTATATATATATATATATATATATATATATTATATATATATGATATATCGAGAGAGAGAGAGAGAGAGAGAGAGAGAGAGAGAGAGAGAGAGAGAGGCTAATACAAGGCATTAATCTATCACCCTGTATATATATTATACTTTATATATATGTAAATAAATTCTTCTGTTAAAAAAGGATACGTCTGAAGTATAAAAGGCCCATTAAAACACTGGTTTAAAGCTTAAGGACTATATTTCGGTGGACTGACTCCCTACCCTTATCAAGGGTCAGTTCACCGAAATATAGTCCTTAAGCTTTAAACCAGTGTCTTAATGGGCCTTTTATACTTTTTGCCTTGTTTTTCTTTCCAGAGGCTAAGTCAAAGAAAACCTTCATCCCTATATCATGCGGCATCCCATGCCTTCCTTTTCTTGTTCCTTCTCAGTCTTTGGTTTCTGTAAAAGCCATGAATGCAAAATGCAATTTGAACAAAAGTAGCGGAACTCGTCAAGTAAATGTCTGCATAGTTCTTTGTTAATTTCGAATGAATAGAGCGTTCAAATTTGTGAAGAGAAGTAGTAAAAAGTCTAGCAAATGTGAGAGATAGATACGGTTGTTTCGAGATGGTTGGTCATACGGAGAGAATGGAGATAAGAGGAACGCAGTTTCTATTGTATGGCGACAAAAAAACAAAAAAACCAAAAACAAACAAGGCTTATATAGTCCCAAGCAGTTCAAGCAGGAGAGCTACAGGGATAGATGAAAGAGACAATGTGGAGGAAAACTCGATATGATCCAGATGAGTCTTTTGTCAATGGTTCAAAGATGCGTGTAATAATGGTGTTGTTTCATTTCTGGAACCATCTCTACTTATCTGTCACGGAATAGTATGTTTTTTTTCGTTTTTTTTTTTGCTTGCGCGCGGTTAGAGCAAAGAATCCCAATCGCAAAAACCTATTGCATCGGATTTACTCTCTCTCTCTCTCTCTCTCTCTCTCTCTCTCTCTCTCTGAAGCGGCATGTTTCATCGAACGAGAGTTTTAACTAAAAAAAAAAAATCCCTGGATTTAATAGTATCAGTGCATCGGTGCGTATGGAGAGGATTACAGTTATTCGTTATTTTTGCTTGTCTCTATGAATATCTTCGTCTACATTGAAAACGTATATGGTTTATATTTCATATTTTGCGAAGAAAGGACTGGGTATATTATAACCAAGAGTAATTTAAACATTATTATCATTAAATATTCTGATTATTATTATCCACTTGCATGCATGTATGACGATATGTATGGAAGAAAGGAAGACAGTCTAATATAGATAACAATAAATATTATGTAATTGATAGATATGTGCGGAACTGAAAGGTATTTTTGGAATAAAAGCATTAAGTCAATAGATGAATTCGTTAACGAAAATCAAGTAACGGATAAGGAATAGAACTCTGACCGAAGATTTGAGACAGCCAGAGTACAGACGATGTTTTGAGAAAATTTAAATGGTTTGAATAGCACCTCCTTATGTGATGCCACTTCGTACATTCCAGGCACTGCAAATGATGGATAAAGATTCCCCAGTAATTTAAACAAAAGATTTTAACTTGTCCCATCTGTTTGCCGTTGTTTTTTCTGTTCATTTGTTTGCATATGTATGTATCAATGTGTAAACAAGACAAACAACAGATGTTTCATCAGAGAAGCCGGGACATGTCCACGAATTGTGAATCAAAAGGAGATTGATCTGTCAGTGGATTAGTAAATAATCCTCGGCCGTAGAGAATATCTGCATCCGCGCGAAACAAAATATTTGAGACTTCACTGAGAAGAAAGAACTTCCCCGGGGAGAGCAGTGTCAAGTTTATCACGGTTTTTTATTTATTTATTTGTAAGGTTCTACGTTAATTTATTTTATAGTGTTTATTTATTTATTTATCTATTTATTTATTTTTTAGTCAGCTAATCTTTAGAAGTCTACTGGAAAATTATATTCAGTCTGAATATAAGTTTGAAATACCATCTTGGCGCCTCATTGATATTTTCGTTGATAATAATAAAAAGGAAAGACCATCGAAGAGACTACTGAATTGATAAAAGCATAGCACGTTTATTAGAAACAAGAGCACTGAGTTTTCATTACTTTTATATCTCTTCTTCAGGGTAGACAAAGACTTCCTTCCCGAGTTTTACCGCAACATGAACGTCATAATAAGTTTCCGAGTACGCATTTTACCGCAGATTATAGATCGTAATGCGGAGATTTG
>NC_087203.1:104061888-104081888 GCF_015104395.2 Macrobrachium nipponense
AAAGTGAATTTATTACGGTAGTTATTGTAATTTGTGTATAATTTCTATCAATTTACTGATGTTTTGCTCAATATTGCCTGAAATTCCCCGTTCTATTTCATTCATTTTGGACCCCTTTTTGTTTGGTTTAAATGTGTAGAGTATTTGTTTTTACAACATTATCAAATTATTTAGTTCTTATAGCACTAGGTTAGGCAAAGCCCCGCCAACAGAAATATAGGGTTAAAGTAGGTTGTTGTTCATGCGGAATATTGGGTTATATATATATAATTCCCGGCACAATTTACTTCTTTCCAGTTTTACTACCAGCTAATAACATGATATTTTGTATACGCATAAAAGCCGCCTGCCGCTTAGTTCGTTAAAGACCAATTTACCGTAAGTTTAATGTGAATTACGCTTGCTATATATTTTTTAAAAAAAATCCTGGATTATCGCACGGAATATCCATTATTACGTTTAGGTGGTTTTCTGTTTTTCTGACTAGAAGTAGACTGATTTTTGTCGTGAATGATTAACAAAATTGTCGTTGCATTTTATCAGGTGCTAAGCGACTCTGTAACCCCTGCAATGTGTCATGATTTTTTAAGTGAATTCAGTTTAGTCTTGAAAATATAATTTTGTTTCCAGTTTGTCTTTTAATCCTCAATACTCGTTAATAAAATTGTATATAAAATAAGATTATGAAGAATTAGCGAAGAGATTCTCTTTGGGAACTAAAAAAAAAGAAAGAAAACGAAAATTTAAATGTTTTTGTAGATGAAATGTACACAATTCCCAAAAAATGGACTTGCATGTCATAGATCGTAATAACCCTTTGATTGACCTTTGTCAACGCCCGCTGGAAATTTGTAAACAAGACTGATAACTGAGCTGCGTCAGTTCCGGCGCATCGTGTATGTATGGACGTCGCAATTCTATTTAGCTCCTGCAAACGGGCATTTTTCTGGTTCCCAAAAATATCCAGACTTTTGTGCAAACTTTTAATAACAATATTGATATCCGTGGAGCTGATAACACTTTTAAGGTGTAATAAAACAACAAATATTTCCTCTCTAGACAGACAGACAGACAGACAGACCATGTGATTTTCGTACAGAGTTGCAATTTTTTGCTTCTTGTGATACCCCGCAATATTATGTTTAAAAGTTAAGTATTAAATATTTAATATGCTTATGAATAGAATTATAAAGTAAAGGCATGTTCTCGCGCCGCCCCCCACTCTGGCAATCTCACTCCCTGCCTCCCTCCTCTCACTCCCTCCCTCTTGCGTAACTAATAGCTGCCAGTCATGAGACTCAGGATAACATTGTTTCACGATGTGAATATTTAGTTACTTTACACCGGCTGATGACAGTATGACTAACGCTGTTATTTTTTATTTTATTTTTATTTTTGTGTCCTTCCTTAGTAGTTTAGGGTTTTGAGTTCCTTTGCTTGTAGATACACGCAAGTACTATTTATTTATTTATCTATTTATCCTTTAGTGTTGTTATTATTATAAGTAAAACTAACTTACCTTTTGATTGCTCTCTCTTCTCCTTTACCCTTTTCCTTTTAACACTTAATAATGAACATTTATATTATTTGGAAGACAACGACATTTTGGGATGTTTTGTAATAATAATAATAATAATAATAATAATAATAATAATAATAATAATAATAATAATAATAATAATGCATTGGATTTGGAATATAGCTGTCCATTACATAAAAGACGTTTTATTAGAAAGAGCACCAGGAAGGTGCTTAATGAATATATAATTTACAGTAATTTTTGAAATCCGTGGTAGAAGATTCACTCTCATGCAAACCCAGATCCTTAAGAACTACTTCATTCTTTGCAAGAAAAGAAATTGGGTTCTTACAATCTTATTCTCTCCAGGTAAATATTTATTTTATAATCAGCCGGTGCGTGAATTTCTTGAAGATGTTAACACTAGTAGAATATTCACGAAACTTCATTATTTCAAGATCGTTCGCTCTAGATTAATTTTTTTTTTTTTTTTTAGTATCCTTATCTTTAATTGATTTTTAACTGGGTATCTTCTTGATGCACACGCGCACACACACACACACACACACACACATACACACACACAACACACACACACCACACACACACCCATATAATATAATATATATTGTTACACACATATATATATATATATATGTTATATATATATATATATATATATATATATATATATATATATATATATATATATATATATATATATATGTTGCATTTATTGACCGCCTCGTCTTCCCAGCAGTATTTAATTAATTGTATGTATAAATGAGCAGCCATGTTTTCTCCTAAAGCGACTGATTTTGGGAGAGAACACGTGGTAGGAAGAGTGGAAAGGAATTTCCGGGCAGACTGAAGCTAGGGTAAGATGGGCAAGTCACGAGATTAGCTAGGCCTCGATATGGGTTTTAGGGACCCCTACAATAAGACCTTTTCCTTCCAAATTTGTTGGCTTTGTTTACCACTTCTCAGGCAGTGCACGAGGCGGTGTATGAAATCCCCGCAGTTCCAAGACTCCCAGCATCTCTCTCAGTCAAAAGCGACTCCTAAAGCAAGGCGGACACGCCTCTTCTCTCCTCCATATGACGGGACGTCAGCCCTCTGTCCAAACGCTGGTGGGACTATCTTCAGAGCACGACACATGTCCAAGCCTCAAGTAATTAAGGTACAGTTGGACACAGGTTTCCCTGGTACACCGTCTTGCGAGACTTCGAAATTACATGGTAACAGTGTTTACTGAGGGAGAGGGGGGGGGGGGGGGGACAACCCCTTCTCTGCTAACAAGAGTTCCACCAATAAGTTCTGGAGTTCGTTTGGTGGGTGGAGTTATTAGGTATGGTTGGAGAAAGACACATACACACGAACACACACACACGGAGTAAAAAAAAAATCTGAGCAGTTTATACCGTTGTAATGAAGATTGTTGTCTCACTTGTAATATAAGTTTGTTTATTAAGGTTCCATTTAACTTTCGGCCAAGACGTTATCTTACAACAGTGTCTATCATTATATATCGGCCATATTCATTACACAATACTTAAAATTGATCAACTTTTTAAAGTTATATTGGTATTGCCGAAAATCACGAATATCATAAAACAGGATATTTTAACCTTATCACGTAACCCAAGTTTACAGCATCGGTTGCAGTGCGTTTCTACAATATATAATAGGAAGCTATAAAGAGAAGCGCAGCAGCACTTCACTGAACATACCCAACCATCAGTGAATTTGTTGAGTCTCCGACACTTAGCTCCTCCCTCTCTCTCTCTCTCTCTCTCTCTTATACTAGCTAACTTATATATATCTCTCTCAGCTATACTAGCTAACTTAGTGACAAGAAAAACCCCTGCGCTCAGTATGCAGTTCTGATAATATATCATTAGTGTATTCAGGAGAGGATCAGTGACCCAATAATATCGAAGATTGCCTTTCCTGACAATACCCATAAGCATAACCAAAGCAAAGAAATTTCTCATCTCTGATACTGTAATGTCATAAACTCTTGTTCCCTGAGTGTTCGCTTGATATATTACCCCATTTCATAACATGAAATTAACGATGAATCTCTTACAGTCAGTTCCATTATAGAATCATTAAAAATAGAATAAAAAAACTTTATTCTGATATACTATCATCAAAATCGAAGGTCGTGCGGCAAAAAAATTATCCCCACCAATCCTTTGCCACACAGGAAAAGCTGGTTGACGTTTCTGACAACCTCCTAGGCCACCCATTACCTCCCCTCCCCCGCGAATTTCATACAGATGGAAGACAAGCAGTGCAAACGGTCAGCAAGACCTCTAATAAGGCACTAAGTAGTACAGAACCAATATCGATACAATAAGCTATGAAGGCGCACAAAATTAAAAACTTAAGAACGTCACATGACGTAAACAACATGTGTGGGACGACTTCTGCAACACGTCATATGACGTGGTTGACCTTTTAAGGGTTAACTGTTGTTTTTTCTAAAATTATGTATGCACTGATATATTATAGACTATATATTTCGTTGACCTCAGGTGATAAGTGAAGTCATTTGGGCTTTCCTTATAGTGGCTGACATAAAGAGAGTATCATCTACTTAATTGACGTTACCTTTTAAAATGTCCCATAGAGCATATGACCCCTATACTCAGAAACGACAACGACGGCCAAAAAATATACCACATTTTTACTCTTGTTCATATAACTTAGGTTTTTAACCAGAGATAACATTGAAAATATCAGTAGGATATAAAGCATTACGTTTCAAATAATGGAAACTATTTTAATAGACTCCAAGAAGCTAATAAGCGAAAATAAGTGGCGAAGTATCATATCTGTATCGGCCACACCACAGTAAACAAAGTATACAGGTAAGGCAATTTGCCAATACTGTTACCGACCTCACTGTATGAAAACAGTGCTCGGCGAGTCATTCAGTTCTATATTTCAATGATGTTAACAAGAAACGGTAATTAGGAAAACATCAAAAACATGTGGGCCTGAGTAAGTAGGAAAGTTTACTGCAATACTCTCAATATTGTATGGAGGCATTATGCCATTTTTTTTTTTACAGATACTTCGAATATTATATCAAGAATATCATGGTTATAATAAAACTTGTTGTGAATTATGTTTATTAAAACATATAATCAAATAACTAGTGAGAACAAAATGAGAACATTTTATGTCCTATTACAAAAAATATAACATTTATATTATACAATCTAATACCTTGACCATCCACCCTCTCTCTCAGTCACTTCCCTCAGTCTGTCGGGCATTGAATGAACAGGGTTGAAAATTTGCTGCGGTCTCCGTCTACAAATTTCCCACTGAGAGTTGATGTGGGCCATGAGTTGCTGTGTTGTTCTCTCATGTTCCATTTTCCATGTGTTCACCATCTGGGCCCACACGTGTTCAATCACATTCATATCTGCTCCTTTGCTCGGCCATTCAAGAGAAGCAGGTTATCCTGTCTGGCAAACCACTCTTGAACAACGTGAGCAGTGAACAGGATGAGCCCTGGTGGGAAGGGAAAAGGGAAAATTCCTTTATGTAACGAAGGCAAGAAGGAGGTTGCAGCAGCTCAAACATACTTAGCTGCTGTAAATCTTCCCTCGATACGGAAAACACATCACCCATACCATGCAGACACACCCAGCCCATACGTTGCAGGTGACATGGCCAGGCATCGAACCACTCAACGATGTTACACGGTTCATATCTGAATGAGATAAAAAATGGGTGTGTATAATAAATAAAACATATATATATACCTTTGGAGAATTTAAATTCTCATTGGATGAACAAAACACTGAAAGAATTCTATTGTGTAATTATTTATTAATATATTATATTTGAGGAAAAAGAGCAAATGATGCCACTGTCCCTTACCTAATATTTATCTCAGAAATAGCACTTATTTATGTTTACTCCCTTTATATATTTTGACAGTCCACATCCGTGGAACAAAATCTGAAGATTAATAATTAATATAAAAAAGAATGCAATTGATAATTGATGCAAGTAATGATTTTGCTTATCATACCGAGTTCTATTTGTTCGCCAACAATGCAGCTTCCCATGCAGTGTGGACGAGAAGCACTTCTCGTCAGTAAAGATGACCCTGCCCCAAAAGTCCAAAACCCAAAAATTATCAGCATGACGTTGGGCAAAATTAAGCCTTCCCGCCTTTTGTCGCTCCGTCAAGAGCTCCTTCGTCGCTGGAGTTCTGATGAATCCACCCAGCAGCTTGGAGTCTGCGTCGTACTGTCATCAATGGCACTTCTAATCCAGGTCTTCATGAATGGCCTCGGTGTTGGTTAAGGGTGCTCTCGAGCCGCCCTGATAATGGCATCATCCTCAGCTGGGGTGGTTTTCCGTGGACCCCTTGGCCTAGCTAAGAGAACATATTATCTTAAATGTTTAACTTATAATTTATATAACATCACAGTCAATTCTAGATTCTTCGAATTTTGTACTCTATGGATTGACCATAATTTAGTAAACATGGCCGTATACTTTTGGTTTCAAAAGCATATCAAATAGAACAAGATTACATATATCCATAATATCTCAATTTGGTTGGTGGTTATTAAAACTAAATCATTCTGAGCCATCACTGAAATGACATTAATAAATAAACTATAGCTATCATAAGACACACAATGACTGTGACGGGGTGGGCACAAATAAAATGCTCTTATAGGTTTAATTTTACCAGACAACTCAATCGACTATCTAACTTTGTTCATGGTTGAGGTCGGCAAGGCCCAACCACCCACCGGTGTGGAATTATGGAGGTGCACCTGAAACATTACTGTGGTGTTTGAATGGCTGTGGATATCTGTAGTCTAACCAAAATTATAATAGCGAGACGAAATACATTTAAGAAAGAAACTTTCATTTAAATAAGCCAGATTAAACTAACCATGAACAATGTAATATATCCACCAATCATTCATTCATAAACAATAAACAAAAACTTCCGCAAGTCGTTCAAGTTCCCACTCTCCTCCCCACATTATCCACAACTGTACCATGGTGGGGGACACACCAACATCACATGCAATGGCTCGTATCGAGAAGCCATTGTCGCGTAAAGTGACAATTCGTCATTGCAGCGCCAGATTTGTGTTTTCTTCGATTCATGGTGAGTGGTTATGAAGTCTGACCCATTTAAAATCCTGCTGACGACATCACCTCCGTTGGGATTCAGACTCTGTTTCGCAGTCGAGTAAAACAATATCATGCTTCATATATCTTAGCCAATAGGGTGGGATCATAATCACCATGGTATGAAGTAAAAATACTAATGTTAAATATAATATGCTCGCGTAATTATTGTTCCTGTTAATAATTACGTTGAGAACTGAATACTCGTTGAGCACTGCTTCGTAAAATGAGCTCTTTAAAAGTGTTCGCGAATTCTCTAACCTATTTCTCTGTAACTAAGATTCGTATAAGTACGAGATTTTTCTATAGTGTACTACACCAGTACCGTAATTTATAAGAGCATCATGAATCACAAATTATAAAGAATAGACACTTGTCCTGTACGAAGAGGCCAAAAGGCTCGATTAGCCAGAAATGGATATGAACACAACAGTATAAAAAAAACTTCGTCCTACCTACCCTCTCCCTCCACCCCTACTCCCACCCTCTTCCTCTTCCTTCCCTCACCTCTCCTCTCCTCTCTCTCTCACTCTCTCTCTCTCTCTCTCTGAATGTTACTTCAGTTTAAGTATATTTTGTACTATTTTTTTTTATATCATCTATCTAATCTAATAATAATAATTTGCAATGTTTATATCTAACGATTCACTCGGTTGTTACCTGCCAGCAAGGCTGGCATTATGGTACGGTACGGCACGGTTGATATTTAGCCTATGTGTACGGTACGGTATAGTTCAGGTACGGAAAAAATGTTCAAATTCCGTACCGTACTACCTTACCTTAGGCATGAATATATTACTTTTGGTCTACGTTGAAAACAAGGGAACAATATTAATTATTTATTAATAATAACCAGTAATATAGCATTTTTTTTACTATTATTCTTAGCATCAGCATCAGCAACAGCAGCAGCAGCAGTAGTAGTAGCTATTACTATTTTTATCTTAAGGTCAATTTTTTTTCTTTCTTTAGTGACTATTGACTTGGGTTAGGAGTAAATGATTATAATTATTAGAGTGAAAGATATCTGCATGTATGGTGGAGTAGTAGAACGATAGACACTGTGATTGATGGTAAAGCTACTGTTATACTTGTGTTTGGTTACCTCCTTCGCAATCTTCATTTGGACTCAGGGCATCAGCCATATGCTTGTATTTCGAAGGTGAAGAAGAGATGGCCGCCTAGGAACATAACTGTCGGCATGGTAGCAGAAATCCGTTTTTCTCGCAACTTTTCAACTTTTTTTTAGCAAAGAGAGAGCCGCCAATTGCCTACAGATTGGTTTGAATAGGTAACTGGTTATAGTTGCTCTATGTGTTACAAATAAAAATTGAGCATTTTACCGGACATTCATTAGAGTTAAAGCCTTGATTATACCGAAAAAATTATAGCAAAATCTCGTACTGATACCAGTCTTCATTACAGTGTTATTGACCAAAAACGTGACTGCACTGTCTGTGAAACCCACAGTAAGAGAGCTTTACCAATTACAAATAAACATTACCTTTTATCTGAAATGTTTTCATTATACGTTTTGAAGTTAACTGTAATTGCGGTTGTTTTTTATTTATACTTAATGGTAATTGTAATTGTAACTGAAAAGTTCAAATAATAAAGTACTTTATTTGAAATTGTTATCCTAGAGCATCCCTCTTACTTTTCGAGAACTCATCTTAACCAAATGCAATAGAGAGATGTTTTGAGTCGCTACCCAATTTATTTGTTATATTATTAAGGGAGAATCTTAACAAGCCAGCTACCAATTCTAAAATTTTTTTTATTCCATTTATTTCCTTTTTTTGTGCAAAAAGTTTTGGGAAAAATTTTTCCGATATTTGAGTTTTGTATTTCAGTACTATTGAAGTCAGGTAATTATGATTCTAATTGTAATAGACATAAAGCAAACGTAATTACCCCTAACCAGCTTATATTACATAAGATATGCGACAGTAGCTACTTCATACGAAATGGATGAGCATAAAAATAATGGGAACAAAAATAAAAAAAAATTATGTATACATGGGAGAAAACTGATTAGAAATTCAGTGATTTTTCCACTGCACTTCGGCTTCTCTCGGGGCACCTGTGAATTGTTCAGTCTTTAATAAATTGACTTTATCTTTCTCGGGATCTATGGGGTTCTGCACCCTTATTTGGCCAGTCAACCAATTCAAATCCTCTCGACCTTGAAACCATTCCTGGACTATTCTGGCCGTATGGATGGGGCAGCCGTCGTGAATGAAAATGACAGGACTAGGTGGAAAGGGATAATTCCGCTGGTGAAGTGAAGGGAGGAAGAAATCCTGAAGAATTTTAACGTATTTTTCACTGGTTAAACCCTTCAGTCTTGGTGATATCACATATACCATGTAAGGAAATCTAGGCCCTCATGTTTACGATTACAAGCCACTCCTGGCCACTTCGTAAATGTTTCCTCGGTGGTATCTGAAGGAAAACAATCTGAATTTTTTTACAATTTTCGCGTGCTTTCCGTAACAGGGAAAATAATGATATATCGTTTGGGGAAATGTAATGCTAAGTAACAACCCTGCATTGAGATAATGTTTATTCATCTATGAGGATTAATACTTATTACAAGTTTGCCTCCTCCAACCTCTTGAAAACTAAAACAGCTCAAAAGCTGATTAGTGGGATTCACGTTAAGAGAAGAACAGCACCACCTTTGTAGTAAACAGTGTTTTCAAACAGACAATTAACAATTTTATCATTTTTGAAGACATACAGAATTTTAAACGTATCAATGACAGTAATGACCTGAGATGTTGCAATGCCAGTAACAGCCAATCAATCAATCAGTCCCAGTAATCGTGGTGAATTTAATCGTTGGTGATATATCACTTTGTTTCGGTGATAACAATATCACTGCTACAGCACCCCAATTACACGCTAACAAGTTTGTCACCCAATCATGGCTAGACTCAGGTGTTGTATAAATTTTGATAGGTTATCTGTCCTCTGCTGGTAGTATTCGTTATAGTCTCCAAATGAACAGCTATATATAGTTCTCCGGGCGCAGATCGTCGCTCTACGAGAAAGTGGGCTTTCAATACGTGCTGTTGCACAGCGTCTTGACGTCTCCCCTACAACAGTAAATAAATGGAAAAGGAAGCACGCTTAGACTGGAAAATTGGCGTACTTTGGATAGCATTTATTTTATTTATTTATTAATTTTTTTTAACTATAAACCTTATAAACCAGTAAATTATGAAACCTAAATTACAGTTGCCTTGGTCCTGTTGAACTCTAATAGTGATTCTTTCTCTTTACTTCCCTGAATACCAAATAGCGTTCCCATAAGTAAACAGGCCATAATTAATCTTGATTATCTAGGTATCTGCATGTTAATTACGTATTTCAGTTCGAAGACCTCCACCACGAATGACCACCCGTTAGGATAACGACGACATTCGACGAGCAGCATAAGAAGATCCTTTTGCCAATACTATTGCTATTTGTGAACGTCTGGCATTAAATGTTTCGGCTATGACGGTGCGAAGACGTCTGCATGAGGCAGGAATACCTCATAGAATTCCTGCCAAGAAGGAATTTCTCGCCGAACGGCATCGTGCTGATAGGCTTGCCTTTGTTCAACAGTTTGTGGGGGAGGATATGGAATTTTGGTCTCGAGTCGTATGCAGTGACGAAAGGTCTTTTACTAGCAGAAGTCACGGCAGAATGAATACATAACTGAAGACCGAGTAATATAAGGTGAGTTTCTATAATCATTAATAAGTCAGACTATAATAATTATAAGCAAGGGTAATATTATAATCAAAAGATAATAATTTTGTCAATAACCATGTATTTTCCGCTAAGTGTGAAAATAAAAATTCTTCATTGAAAACCCCCAATTAGTTCTACAATGGCCAGCTTTCAGGCATTAAGCAAATGCATTATTAATATTATGAATAATCACGTAGGCTAACTTATAATATAGAGTACAGCCTGTTTACTGAATTAAAGAATATCATATCATAACGGACTGTTGCAGATCAAAGTTAATGCTATTATAAGAATTAATCCTTGCAGATGAATAAACATTCTTAACTTATTGCAAGGGTTGTTACTTAGCATTTTATTTCCCCAAACGATATAGCATTATTTTCCCTATTACGAAAAGCAAAGTGTAAATTGTTAAAAATTTGATTTTTTCCCTTCAGATACTACAGAAGAAATTTGCGAGGTGACCAGGAATGGGCATGTCACAGTAAACGTGTGGGGCTGGATCTTCTTACATTATATGGATGATATCACCAGGATTGAGTGGAGGTTCACTGGTGAAAAATACATTGAAATTCTTCAGGATTTCTAACTTCTTTCACTTCAACAGCGGAATTATTCCTCCCCACCTGCTCCTGTCATTTTCATTCACGACCGCTGCCCCATCCATACGACCTTGAAATAGTCCAGGAATGGTTTAAAGGTCGAGAGGATCTGCAGTTGCTTGACTGGCCAAGTAAGGATACAGACATGAACCTCACTGAGAATATTTAGGCTAATTTGGTAAAATGTTGGGAGCCTGAGAGGGAGAGGAGACCAGATCAACTTATGAACCTCTGGGAACACACTGGAAACTCTTCCACAACCGACCACAGATCGTCAGAAAACCATGAACTCTTCTCTGCCTAACAGATTGCAAGAGGTGACTAGAAGGAAGGTGGCTGGACTAATCACTAATATTAAAAATAAATGTAAAAATTGAGTGTGTATATTTGGATTACCCCATGGCTGAACTTCCATGTCCATGTCGTATGATGTAAAAAAAAAAAAAATCGTAAACTGACCTTTGCATATCGTTTAGCTCCAGGTCATGATTATTATAATTTATTTATTAGAAAGGTGAATATGATATTTTAAAGGAGTTCAAAATCTAAAGGGAATTTCGCTATCCTGATTTTTCTTTAAAAATTATCTATATAGAGAACCCTAGGACAATATCATCAAACTACATTTCTCCAAATAGCTCTTTCTACAATGGACAGGTAAATGACTGAAGGGGCTGTTTAACAATAGAGACGTCTGTCTCTTATTCTCACACGAATGATGATAAGAGCGAAAGGAATTTCTGTCCGTATGACATTAAAACATGTATCACAATTAATATATTAGAAAATATAAGCCAAGTAGATATGTTTATCCATATCATGTAATAATTATTGTAATGAACGGCGTGGTAGGGAAGGGACCTCTACAGTATATTCAAAAGGGAATACAAACCCAACATGAATACATGAAACCTCTGAATATCAACAATTGTTTATCATTGGCAAACGAATTAAGTTACCATATGGGAATGGTTAAAGTTTGCACCAAGTTTGGGAGTCCTTCTTCACTTTCCATTACACGTTGTGGAATTTTCTCTGTCCCTAGTAGTTTCATTTTGATTCCTCAGTCTCTCTCTCTCTCTCTCTCTCTCTCTCTCTCTCTCTCTCTCTCTCTCTCTCTCTCTCTCTCTCTCTCCTTTTCATTCTATATGTATTTACAAGAGAGAGTGAGTTTAACCCAATCCTTCTTCTTGTAAATGTTGTTGTATTCAGAAAATCTACAGCAGTATAATAATATTAGGATAAACACTAAAAACACGCAGGCATTAAAGATAAACAAGAAAATATTTCAAGTGGAGCTTTTCGGTAGCCATACACTCTATCCACGAGCATATCTAATACTTCGTCCAATCATCGGGGTCGCAACAGGCCCACCTTACCCCTAGCCTCCCACCGATTTCAGTTGTAGCAAAGCCAGGCTGAGGGCATCGGTACAGCAAAAGCAAGAAGCTTGTCAGTTTGAATTACATTTTAGAATTCCAAAACCTGTAAGACGGCTTAACAACAAGAACTCAATCCCCAAAAAAATATATATGAATATATTAGTTTAGTCAAGATTAGAGCGTGTTAACGACATATCAAAACTGCATACTTAGCGCAGTGGTATTTCTAGATGACATGACACTTTAAAGTCTCTAATATGGGTGGAGAGAGAAGAGAGATGAGAGAGAGATAGAGGAGCTAAGGTGTCGGACACTTTCAACACGTTCACTGAGTATTTGGGTATGTTCAATGAAGTGCTGCTGCGCTTCTCTTTATAGCTTCCTATTATATTATTGGTAGGAAATGCACTGCAACCGATACTATAAACTGGGCTTACATGATAAGGTTAAAATATCCTGTTATGATGTTCGTGATTCTCTCCAATACCAATATAACTCTAAAATTTCGATCAATTTTAAGTATTGCGTAATGAATATGACAGATATATAATATACAGGCTCATTGGTAAGATAACGACTTAGACGAAAGTTAAATGGAATCTTAATAAACAAACTTATATAAAAGTGAGTAAGTAATCTTAGTTACAACGATATAACCTACTCAGATTTCTTTTTTTTTTTTTCTTTTACTCCGTGTGTGTGTGTGTGTGTGTGTGTTACTCCAAACCATATCTATTGACTCCTCTCACTGAAAGAATTCCAGAGCTTATGGTGGAACTCTTGCTAAAAGAGGAAGAGTCCTCCCCCCATCCCCCTCAGTAAACACTGTTACCATATAAATTTTTCGAAGTCCCTCAAGAAGGTGTACCCAGGGAAACCTGTGTCAACTGTACGTCTAGAAAGTGTAAACTCCAAACCAGCTCTTTTTCTGCAAGACGACTCTTGCTAATTTCATTTTCAATTCTCCCTTTGTATCCCCTCTTACATCAAAATCCCTTTGTCCTCCTCGGGGCCATGTGCTTCCCCTTGTGATTGGTTAAAGATTAAGTCTTAGTAACTACCTCAGTTAAACACTAGAGTTCCTTTTCCCCAGTGTTAGAGAAAACTGAATAATCGTAACTTGTGCAAGAAGTCCTTTTTTTTTATTTTGTCTAATCTGGGATCTTTTCCAGATTGCGAGTCACATGTCCAAGTCTTCGCGCCTGCAAGTGTTTGCATTACCGCAGATTTGAAAACCAGCTTTACGTGAATCTCATTTAAGCCAACTATATCCCCTTGTGAGAGATAATATTAGTCCATGGGCAAGCTGAAAACATTTACTCTTTTCTCCAGGTCAGTAAACGGCCTCTTGTAAATAAATATGTAAAGTAATTAGCAGAGTTTTCTGGCGACCTTTTCCTCTAAAAATAATAATACCAAAACCCCCTTTTAAGGTAAGTTAATATCCAGTTACCTTTCATTTTCCCTCGACTATTTTCTCGTTAAGTATTTGAGCCCCTTCAGGCCAGGGCTTAAAACGTAACAATATATATATATATATAGATATATATATATATATATATATATATATATATATATATATATATATATATATATATATATATATATATATACGTATATATATATATATATATAGATATATATATATATATATATATATATATATATATATATATATATATATATATATATATATATATATATATATATATATATATATATATATATATATATATATATATATATATATATATATATACACAATGATGAAAATAAAAACATACAGAGAGAATAATTACATATAAAACTTATTAATGCTTATCGGGAAAATACAAAGCTCCTTGTAAATTTTGTACTGTTGTAAATCAGTATCTTTAGAGCAAATGATTTTTGTCTTAAATTGGTAAGTTTCCATTAGAATTATTAATATAAATCCCTATTTTTGAATAGTAGTTCACTGCCTTTTCCTAATCCCGTGCATTACCCACCCTATGATCACATTGCACATTGATAAACATTACGCTCATTATTTGCACGTATTCAGCCTCTTTGACTAAGGTCCATGTTTGCAAGATCCGCTGTTTCCTTTCAAGTCTCGGCCTTTATCAGAATATTTCAGATCATGAGCTATCTAGAAACTTATTCCTTACCTAGAACGGCAACAACGTTCTTTTTACATATTTGCACTTTCATACACGACTTTTTTTTTTTAACGATTGCTATGGCGCTGAAAATATTCATTTTCCGTGTAATTGTCATGTACTCTCCCTTATTACCTCTCGTTTAAAACAATGTGATAATGATATGAATGAGAGTCACGTAATCAGCTCCACTTATAAAAGATTAAGAGATTGCCGCAGGATGGAAGAAACACATCTATACATTACCACTGACACTACAAGATGGGAAGATGACGGGTTTGACAAAGCAATAAGTCTCTCTCTCTCTCTCTCTCTCTCTCTCTCTCTCTCTCTCTCTCTCTCAGGAAAAAAATGTTGCCAGCACTATTACATCAGCGCGACCTCCTCTTTAGAAAGTGTTGGTTACCACCTATAGTTCATTTTTCTCTGTGCTTTTGCTTAACTTCACCCTCAAGTTATCATTCCATCACTTATTTCTCTTTTCTACCCTCCCCCTCCTACCCTCCTATCCTGGTTGGTGAATTATGCTAAAAAAACTGCTGTGACTTTAACGGAGCTCGGTCCATTTCTCTAATTCTCCTCCTCATCTTTCTCCAAACATTAGCGTCTACTGTTTTCATTCGTTTCATTTTCCTTCAATTTTTCGTTAAGTCCTTTATGTCATGTTCCCCCTCATAATCATTTTGGTGTCTGCAAATTCTTGTTTTGATCGTTCTTCCTATGTTACGTTTATGTGCTTCTCCCTCTCTTCTCTCATTCCTGTTGCTCTAAACTATTCATTCTCTCTCTCTCTCTCTCTCTCTCTCTCTCTCTCTCTCACTTCAACTTTACCTTCATAATACTCCCTTTCTTTGGGGTTACTCTTCGCCGTCTCTTTACCCTTTTCATGTTTCCTTGTGTAGGGTTTTTCATATTTTCTGTTGGTTCTCCCTCTTTCCTTTCGTTTCTTTCGTCCTGCTTTTCTGAAATTGCCTGAATACCCGAGTGTGCTTTTAACTGTAAAGGGAAGTGGTGTGTTCCTTGGCCACTTCACGATAAACATTCTACCTATCTCACGGGCTAGGGAAATGTTAGCACACACACACACAGACATATATATATATATATACATATATATATATATATATATATATATATATATATATATATATATATATATATATATATATATATATATATACATATATACATATATATACAGGGTGTCCCATAAGTAACCTATCACTTACTTGCACATAGTAAAATTTAAGTTTATATCACATTTCACTTCTACTTTTTAGTTTTTAGAATAAGTTTACTTTATCCATTGTGCTATTCTTAGATGAATGCTACTCACCATTCATCTAATTTATTCTAAAAAATAGAGGAGAAAAGTTACATTAAATTGAATTTTACTACTTACAAGTAAAGTGCCCGGTTGCTTATGGGAAACCCTGGGGAAGCAGTCAGTAGAAAATGTAACGTGTATGTCTCTCTCTCTCTCTCTCTCATCTCTCTCTCTCTCTCTCTCTCTCTCTCTCTCTCTCTCTCCAACCACCGACCCTTTTCTGCGAAAACTTCGGTCCGTCGTAAAATCCTTTAGTGATGTTAAAAACTTGGGACATCAAAGACGTCTAATTAACGTGCAAACTATCCGTGTGTTTGCCTAGTTAGGATTTACAGCAAAAGGGTATTTCTCTCTCGTTTATTTAACTCTGCTTTTGCTTCCGACTTGACTGACCCAACTACCAAAAACTTGACTTTTCAGTTTGCTTGATATGCTTGCTCGGTGAGGTCGTGTAACTCGAATTTTATTCATAAATTTACATGTAATGAGTTATCAACTATGAATTGTTTTTATGGTATGTCTTTGTTTTTCGTGTGTAATTACCACATAGTTAATGACGCTGAAGTTTACCAGGCCTTGGTAATTGATGATTTTCTCTTTTTCGTAAGAGATTGATAATTTTCTCTTTTTCGTAAGAACTTTAAAAATGGCAAATTTCACTTTTTCGTAAGAATGCGACAATTGATGATTTTCTCTTTTTTCGTAAGAACTTGATATTTGATATTTTTTTCTTTTCGCAAGAACTTGATAATTGATGATTTTCTCTTTATCGTAAGAACTTGATATTTGATCATTTTTCTCTCTTTCGCAAGAACTTGATAATTGATCATTTTCCATTTTCCATCGTATGAACTTGATATTTGGTTATTTTCTCTTTTTCGTATGAACTGATAATTGATAATTTTTCTTTTTCGATTAACTTGACAATTGACAAGTTTCTCTTTTTCGCAAGAACTTGATAATTGATAATTTTCTCTTTTTTCGTAAGAAATTGTTAATTGATAATTTCCCTTTTTCGTAGGAAATTGATAATTTTTCTCTTTTTCATTAGGACTTTATAATTGATAATTTTATCTTTTCCGTAATAAATTGATAATTTTATCTTTTTCGTAAGAATTAGATAATTTTCTGGGGGTTTTTTTTGTACGAACTTCATGATTGACAATTTTCTCGTTTTCGCAGGAACTTGGTAACTGATAATTTTCTGTTTTTCCGTAAGAACTCGGAATTGACAATTTTCTATTTTTCGTTTGAACTTTATAGTTGACATTTTTTTTTTTTTTTTAAAGAACTTCATAACTAATCATTTTCTCTTTTTTGTAAGAACTTGTTAATTAATCATTTTCTATTTTTCGTAAGAACTTGATAATTGATCATTTTCTCTTTTTCGTTCATACTAACGAAGTTTTTGTTTCTTTCATTTCAATTATCCAATGCCTAAATTACAACTTGAAGTGAAGTTCGGTATTACACACCTTGAATAATTACAAAATTTAAAAATTATAATTTTATGTATTTTTGTTTCTTTAATTGGGGAAATACAGCGAACAGGAATATACCTCCAATATCTCGTAGGAGTGTTCTCAAGGGAAGGCATTCACTTTGCACCGGTGTTTCTTGAAATTGCAATGTGCTGTGCCTTGTCAGGATGCATTCAGGCAATGCATTGCAGTCTTGCTACTCATTTTCATGGCCTGACGTCTGATGTATGCTGATGTAAGTTGCGCAAAGTGTATATAATGTCCGAGTCTGTTTGTGTGTGTGTGTGTGTGTGTGTGTGACAAGGATGAACCCTGTATTACCTTAATTAACTATTACTGAAAGTTCTAAACTTGACCTCTGCGGTAGGAATGGCGAATTGATTTTTTTTTCTTATTGTTGCTAATTATTATCACATCTTATTTATGTAATTTAAGGTGTGTAAACATTTGTATCGAAGGATAGGAAAAAAATTGTCTGGGCGTGCAAAGTTATTCTCGACACTTGGATACTCCCATTTGAAATAGGAAAACCGAGAAAATAGCAATAAAATTTATAAATAGGTGCAGAAATGGGAGCAAAAATATAAAAACGCAAGTATCAACGCAAGCCACAAGAATTAAGATAATGGGGCACGACTTCAAGTAGTCAGTGCTCAAAGTTATAGCTTAGGTTTCCCGCTCAAACAGACTTTTTGGAAGACTGGCCAAAGACAAGACGCTTGGTAGTTTAAGTTCTAGTTGACCTTGCAATATTTTTATTTTAATTTACATGATCCTGGAACGCTGCTGACATCCACTCCGTAGAACGGTGTACTAATAATTACCTTGAAAAAGAAACCCACAAAATTACTGACCCAGGCTGACAACTTACACATTTCTTGAGAAAGGGCCACAGATAATATGTAAATACTTACAAGTAAAATATTTATACACAGTAATTTTGTGGGGTTCTTTTTCAATCTTCAGAAAACAACTAAAAGAAGGTTTCGTATGGTTCAATAATTACCTTGTCAAATATTTGAACCATGTGGCTTTAATGCCATAATCATATTGGCTACCTGAATTTCAGAATCTCTGGACCTCTTACTACTACAATCAATTGCATTTTTTTCAGGGGAAATACATAATAATGTAGGCACTTACTACCTGCAGTTTTACTGACTTTTTCAATGTTTATATGTGACCTTTCTTTGATTCTGATTCCAGGCACGTTTTGCTGTATGTCCACTTGGTGAACAACACGTTGTGAAGGTAAGTTATTGCAAATGAGTTTTGTATGTGTGTGCTTGTGTGCGCGCGTGCGCGTCCTCTGACTGTGAGTAATTAAGTCCATATTTTTGTATTTTGTCGAAATTTTACCTTTTCTTTCGAGTAGGCATATTGCTACAGTCTGATAACCTTCAGACTTAAAATGAAAAATGATGGTCGTGAATTAGCCCAATCGCAGGACCCACCTGGTAGGTACGTTACCGGTCCTTAGGTCATTATTACTCTTGCTTGTTGACTAACGGTGGCCATCAGATAAAAGTTCTGCCCGCTGTCAATTTTTTTTTTTTTAATTCGTGGTACATTTCTGAACGATTAGTATTCTATTTCCGCTCCTTTGTTCCAATGGTACGTGTTGAAGCTTGTGTGAGAATAGGCGTGATTTGAATGTCTTGGCAAAGTAAAAGTAAACATTTGGCTTATTAATCTAGTTTTACTGCTGCATCCGGTCAAAAATTGAATAAAATAACAAATTAACGGTGAAATACTGATTAACGCACTTGAGTGTATATGTAAAATATATGTATATATATTATATATATATATATATATATATATATATATATATATATATATATATATATATATATATATAAACCCACCCCCCATATACTTAAGTTCCGTTAATCAGTATTCTACCATTAATTGTATTTTAATCAATTTCGATCAGATGTAGCAGTAAAACTAGATAAATAACCACATACACACACACACACACACACGCACACACATACACACACACACACACACACACACACACACATATATATATATATATATATATATATATATATATATATATATATATATATATATATATATATAAAATTCTAAGACGTCTGTTCATTATTCAAATCGAGCTGCAGGTGCAAAATTACAGATGCTTTAATTAGAAAGCAATACAGAATTAAAACCATTTTCGAATTCCCCGTCAGGTATTTTAATATCTTCTTTTATTCATATCAGCATTGCAGTTCGCTTACTCGGTTTTTTTTTCACCAGCATTCTTTTTAATTGTCTTGCCTTCTCTTGTGGCCATATCAGCTTAAATACTTATAAACTGAAAGCCATAAACGTAAGCGTCTCCAAGATCCGGGGAACTTCAAGCACGAGTTAATGAACATTCCTTGAATTGCTTGCAACGAGTTGGCCGGCCGGAGCCTTCTCTCACTCTCTTCTTGCAATTCCGCACTCCGCTTGTTGCTACCCTTGCAAGCACAAGGAATTTTTGGGTGAGGTCCTTGTCTATTTGGATATAATCCGCAGAGCATTCCTCCGTCTCATTTATTTCGAAATTTCTCCCTTGGAGGAGCCCTTAGGAAGTTTCTCTTGTTGGGATCATGGAAAGAGAGAGAGA
>NC_087203.1:104086888-104094329 GCF_015104395.2 Macrobrachium nipponense
TCCAACAAGGAAGGACTATCACGCATCATCAAGATGAGTATGAAAAACAGCTTCATAAAACTATTAACACTATTTGAATATGACACTTTTTCTCGCACTGGGCTTCTGGCACTGAAACTTGTTATATTCCAAAAGATATTATAGAAAAGGAAGAACTAAACTGTTTGAGATTGAACGTTGGCCCTGGTGAAGCCTACATAGTTAAGAACTCATGAGGCAGTGGAAAAATAGCCTTCAATCACATAGTTCATATAAATTTAACAGGAAGCAAGTGTAGCAAATGGTGTATGGAGGATGATTGGTTAACCGTTCAATAACTATGATTTAATGGGTGGGAGGTTTACATCATATTATGGCGTGGCAGTATTGAGATAAAACAAAAATTGGTTTATCCCCGTTCGAAAGGTCATGTTTACAGAACCACATGGGTGGGAAAATTATGCCCCGCCCTTACGTTATTTAGGTAAAATTAATATGATTTTTTTTTTATTGCGTAAATGTTTTTCGTTGTAATAATTCGAACGATTTTCTCGTTGAGTTCGTTGTGTTCTTTGTTGTTTCCTTTCTTTTGCAGGAAATGAACAGATTTTTAACGAGGTATATAAGTGAATGATTTTCGTTTTATCCAACAGAGAGAGAGAGAGAGAGAGAGAGAGAGAGAGAGAGAGAGAGAGAGAGAGAGAGAGAGTTTATGAGGTTTTATCCAAATAAATAAATAAAAGGGTTGCTTACAAGACACACACACACACACACACACACACACACACACACACACACACAAAGATCATTTGAAAGTTGCAGCGCACATAGGCATCATGAACACCATGCAGGTCAAGTGCTGCTGAAAGGCCTTGATGAACACGTATGATTTGATTAGTTGAAGTCTCTCTCTCTCTCTCTCTCTCTCTCTCTGTTGTTGCTTTTATTGTTTTACATTAAATGATTCCATGTTTAAAACAACTGTATCGTTAGGATGTGTGGATGAACTTTTTATAGTTTTTTTTTTTAGATGTGCCATTCAAACGCGATATGATTGCGTGATGCCATTATTCTCTTAGCCAAAGTGAACTATCTCCTTCGCAAGACACTGTGGATGTGATTGTCTTTTTCATCATCTTCATTTAGTAGGTTATGTATTTGAATCTGTCTGTCTGCCATCTATTTGTCTACTGGCAGGTTTTAGTACTCAACTGATTTTCGTTTAGAGCCGAGTTTCACTGGCAATCAAATACTTTTTTATTGATTTGATTGCTCTCGTTGTCTCTGATGTGCAGTTTAAAAGAACGACATGTTATTTGTGATTAAACATAAATCAGTACTTGGGTAGTTATGCTAATTTTATCTTCGAATTTGTGAAAGTAGATGCAACTGATGGTGAATTATATGGTATCTAACATAATTCCAAGATGATAACTCTGGCCTTTTTTTTTTCTTTGAATGAGGCCAGTGCTTAATAAGAAACTCTTATAGATTCCTTGCTGGTAAAATCCGTTGATAGTATCTTTCATATAGTATTCATTTCCTTATTTTATTGTTTGTGTTATTAGATATAATTGCACAGGAAGGGAATAAAGGGAACTGAAACAAATGAGAAACGATTGATGTTAGCCTCCTTAAGCCCGGTTCTTTGTTGGCAAACTTCATTTGAATGCCTCCAGCTCCGCCAACACCGCCAACAGCCACCCCCACCTCCCTACCCGTCCTCCAACAAGTAGTTAAAAGATTAGACTTGATCAGAATAGAATAAGACGAAATGAAATAATCACATATTCAACAAGAGTTTAATTTATACTCAGAAATACACTTGATCATGTAATACGCCCCGTAGGGGAGTAGTGCCGGCAGTGCACCCTCATTCGGCGCAATGTAGGCATTACTTAAGGTTCTTTGCAGCGTCCCTTTGGCCCCTAGCTGCAACTACTTACATTCCTTTTACTGTAGCTCCGTTCATATTCCCTTTCTACCATCTCACTGTCCACCCTCTCTTAACAATTTTTTCATAGGACAACTGCGAGGTTTTCCTCCTGTAACACCTTTCAAAACTTTTACTGTCAATCTCCGTTCCGTACTCGGGCTACCAGATTGGTAGGCGAATACGCAACCGTCTCGTCTAGTGATGAAGTAGCATCGGTAAAAGAATACGCAGACCATACGCACGGCAGGCAATATCTCTGCCTAGCTTTTGACTGCGCTAGATCTCTCGGGAACCTGTACTACCATTGCGTAGCAAACATACTAATATGAATTTAGCGGGGATACACGCTACTAATTAATATCTCCCTCCGTTCCACACCAATTTATTGTGGAGGGGATTCGGAGTTTTATTCCGCTTTCGAGTGAAATATCATCTGCATTTAATATCACGTGCAGTAAGTCTTGAATTTCCACCATGAGTGATTAATGGTGGCTATTACCCTAAATATATTTCAGGTTATTTGTTTGACAGTGTTATGAATTACTCCATGTTAACCTCTCCCTTAAATCCTCTCGCTTGTCTAATCACTGCTATTGCTACTGTTGATCGGTAAATGGTATTTACTGTAATTGGTGATCTTTCCAGTATCATTTCCATATAGATTACATCTATTAGCCTTCCCTCTTTTTTGTGCCAGCGCGGTAATTATTTTGATTTCTCGAGTAGGAAAATGCATTTGCTGCTGCTAACTTCAATGTATTTATAAATAAAATTATATATATATATATATATATATATATATATATATATATATATATATACATATTTATATATATATATATATATAGTATATATCATATATATATATATATATATATCATAATGATAATTTTCGCCGAAACTATAGTATATAACTTGCGGAAAGCTCTACGACTCTGATTCTTTAAAATTTGTATTGCTCATTATTTATTGTATTACTTTATACATTGGAAATTCCTACCACGTTATGTAAGTGAAGGAATTGAAAGACGAATACAGTACGGCCTTCAATAAGAACAGGAGTCGCTGAAACAAGACTTTTAAAAAATCAAGTAGAAACTTTAATAAGTTTCCAAAGAACGTATTTTTCATATCATTTGGTATTCACGATATGAAATGAGTTGCCTGTAATTATAATTATCAGAGTTATATCAAGGAATTAAGAAGAATAATTCCTGTATTTCAGATGTCAGTTTAACCTTAGCATATCAACGTTTGTACGCAAGATACATATACGAATCGGTTTCAGTCTGTCGCCAGAATCATGATCTTTTTATCAGCAATATTTGTGAATCTTTCAACATATACTCACGACCTCGCTGTCATGAATAACCGTCACGTCACGTAAAAAAGTTAAGTATGTCTTAGTTTAATCTGACCACTGAGCTGATTACCAGCTCTCCTAGGGCTGGCCCGAAGGGTTAACCTTAGCAACGGGACTTATAGCTTATTCTGGGATCCAAACCAATCGAGAAATTAATTTCTATCACCAGAAATAAATTCCTCTGATTCCACGTTGGCAGAACGGGGGATCGAACCCGGACCCTGAGATCGGTAGTCGAGCACGTAACCTACTCGTCCAACGAGGAACTACCATATGGTAGAAACGTGGGGGTAGGGTGGGCTGGGTGTGGTTTGATATTTACTGTCAGTATCATCACTGCCCTCTGACACTTGCTGTTTACAATGTAAGTTCAGAGTAAAAATAGCAAATATCATGCCCCATGAAAAACCATCTCTCAGAGAGTAAAATATAGTGGTGACGTTTAGACGAAGGTTATTCCCGTTCTTATTCATCTGGTATATGAATTCAACTTAAGAACGAATATATGTTGTTAGTGTAGCATTGAAATAGTCAGTTTTAAATGGTTGTTAATGCACGGACTTTTTATATATGATATTGTCCTTGACCATTTTCTTATGCTAGGGCTTTTCAGATAATAGATACCTATAGAATAGGGTTTCCCCCCAAAAAAAAAAAAAAAAATTGGAACCTAATCCTAGAGCACGAAATCGACCGTTCTCTTGAAAGCGAGGTTATAGAAATTTTTGGAAAATTGGACCCAGTAGAGCACTTCCGAATTTGGCAATTTGAAGGGGGGGAAAAAAACCAAAACCGACCTAACCCCTTTCCGAAAAAAAAAAAAAAAAAAAAATATGATGTGTGAAACGTGAGTGTATTTCTTAGCTCCTAAAAGGGTATTCCGTTCGGCGGTTGAATATCTGGCAAGAAAAAATCTTATCATTCATTGTACCTCAGTTTTATTTTTTTTTTTTTTTAGGAGTTTTTTTTTCTGACTCATCTAATGATTTTAAAGTTACCAATATAATTTTCGAAAGTCCCCCATTAGTGTTTGTTGGTCATATAACTTTGCTTGCTCTGCGGGGATTTTTTTTTTTTTTTATTAACTATAGAGCTAATTGGATATTTTTTTTTCTGCTTGAAGCACATAAAAATTAAACCGAAATAGTCTAATTCAGCGGCTGCTGCATTATTCCTTATATTTTATTAGTGGAACATTTTTCTTGAATTAAAAAAAAAAAAAAAAGTAAAAAAAAAAAAAAAAAAAAGTTTTTAACTAAGCAATGTGATTAGTTTAGTTAGTGCGGTCGAGTGGTCTCCTCTAGCGGTGGAATTTATTTGTTTTCTGTGAATTTCATTTGCAAAATTGTTTCTTATGGCCTTTTGTTTCTTAATACGGTACTTGTTGCCAGGCTTTTAATATCGCTGTGGTGATTAGTAACATTGTAGGTGTTACTCCGATTGGTAATAATATTATGTTTTTACACATAGCATACATTTTTCCTGTAATTTTGGATGCATATCAACTAATCTTGCATTCAGTGCTTAAATTGACAATTTAGCTACTTCAAGTACTACTGTTCTCACTCCAATCCATTAGGTTGATCATTTAAAGTGTGAAAACGCAAAATCAGGCAGTTTAGTAACAGAAACGATATGATAGAGTTATATGATAGAGGTTTTAATGATAGAATGAAATTGGTTTTGATGGCCATAATACCCGCATGAAATTGTATTTTGTGGTCCAAAGACCTGCAAGAAATTGTGTTTGTAGCCAAAATATCTGCAAGAAATTGTTTTTATGGCCATAATACCTACAAGACGTGACTTATCTTGTCTTTTTTTTTTCAGGTAAGGACAGCATAATCAAATGGTCACCGTTAACTGGATGCGGTTTGATGAGTTTTTCTCGTTTACTATTTTAACAAGTGTGGTGAATTTTCTCATCCCAACTTTAGTTCAGAAACAGTATCAAGCCCAACGTAAATTTCACCAAGTCCTCAGGTTCAGGTTCCCATTCTCAAGCTTCGGGCGGAAATAAGTTAGCGAAGACAAATAATTTGAAGTCCCCCTTGTTTCATACTGCCACTACCAAACAGGAGCGTTTTATCCTAAAGTTGGTTCTACCTTTATTTGAGGAACCACCAGTCCTCAGACACTCTCCAGCCTGGGGTAGATTCTAGGTACAGTAGGTGTACCTTAAAACACTTTTATCATGGATTAGCTCAGAGTTGACAGAAGTTCTACAAGCAGAGTCTATTCGTTAAGCATCGAACACAGGTCAAGGTGTAAGGCCCTGTCCACACTACGGGCACCACCGCCCGACTGGGTAAACGCTGTTCCCATAACTCGTTCCGCTATACTGACCGACCGAGTATGGAGCCAGAACGACGCGACTGTCTGGTAACACTGCTTCAGAAGCGAGAGAAAATATAAACCGCTGGAAGTGCCCGACGGGTATCCCCGCTAGTGTGGACAGGCTTAAAAGAAACGGAAGCGTGTGACGCTTAAAATAGATCAACCGAAGCTAAGGCATGGGGCTGATGGCAGAAGTGGGAACAGAAACAAATGATAAAAGAGAAAAAAGATATAGGACGGATGGTAGCATTTCACTCCGATGATTGTTAGTGTTCAACTTTTTTAAGCACGCTAAGCCAATTTTGTCACTTTTATTCAGTACATTCGTTCATATGATCTGGTAAAAAGATAACTATATTTTTAAATAGTTCTGTCCAAGATAGGATAATAGTTTTTGTTTCCCGAATGGCTTTATTTATGTTTAATGAGCATCCGATAAGCCATATTCCCGCTCTCTGAAGAGCGAATGAAACAAGTGCCTTTGAAAAGCAGACTCGTAATTTTGTGGAGTTGCTTTTCTTTGATGTAGTTTCTTCTCTCTCTCTCTCTCTCTCTCTCTCTCTCTCTCTTCTCTTTTCCGCTGATTAGCAGCAATAACGAGAACGGGCAAACTCCCTTTGACATCATGTACTCAATTAGTCGCAACGGCAAAGAAAGCTTGGAGTTTTTTTCTTCTTCTTTTGCGCGCTCCGGTTAACTCAATAGATTCATTCGGAACAATCTGGTGGATAATGAGGATATCGGCTTTTCGAGTGGAAAAAATTTGTCAAAAATATGAATTTTAATATGGGTGTAGTTAACTGAGGATCTGGTCAGGAGCACAAACAAAATAAGGAGAGAGATTATGACGTGGGCGTTTTTTTAAATATTTTTTTAAACATTGCTCATAGTTATTCCCTCCCAAGTATTGCTAATTCCTTCTCCTTTAATTTATAAGAAAGTCTTGCTTTTCCGTTGTTTATGTTGTTTTTATGTTATCATTTAACTTGATTATCAGATTGCGTATGTGTATGTATGTTAATAGTCGACTTATAATGACAGTGGGCGTTTTAAATATTTTTAAACTATTGCGTCATAGTTATTCCCTCCAAGATATGCTAATTCCTTCTCCTTTAATTTATAAGAAATGTTCATTGCTTTCCTGTTGTTTATGTTGTTATATGTTATATCAGTTTAACTTGATTCTATCAGATTATGCGTATGTGTATGTATGTTAATAGTCAGACTTTTTTTTTTTTTTTTATATTGTTATAATATTTTAAATCGTAATTTGGATTTTTATCGAGGCTACAGGCATACGTAATTCTTACCAAATGGGGTCATTGATTAATAGGTCTGTGATTTGAAAGAGCATTTGAAACGACATGATAAGCAGTGATACTTCTCAGTGATAGGTTCGATGACTTACTGCGATGCATTTTGCATCGCTATAGCTATACATACTCTGCGTACCAATACACGCATGATTCTTGCATAGCACCATGAATATTAATTACTACCATAGCGCCACCCTCTCTCTCTCTCTCTCTCTCAAGGCATGGTTCTTGCCCCTTCAAGATATTAACGGTTGAAAGTGATGCCTGCATTTCCGCTGACAATAAACACTGAATATGAGAGTCTGTTAATTCGTTATCTTAAACGTTTGCCCATTATCATCAAATCTGTATTTTTAAGGTACTACTGCTTCGTCATCAAACCCTTATCCAATTAAGTGTACCTTCCGTTCTTCCCATAATCCGTAGACACACTCTGGCTTTACAATATTTGTCAATTTTTTACGTGAGGTAGGCCATTGTCATTTCTTTCATAAATATTAGAGACTTGAC
>NC_087203.1:104094829-104097329 GCF_015104395.2 Macrobrachium nipponense
GCGGAATAAAACTCCGAATCCCCTCCACAATAAATTGGTGTGGAACGGAGGGAAATATTAATTAGTAGCGTGTATCCCTGCTAAATTCATATTAGTATGTTTGCTACGCAATGGTAGTACAGGTTCCCGAGAGATCTAGCGCAGTCAAAAGTTAGGCAGAGATATTGCCTGCCGTGTGTATGGTCTGCGTATTCTTTTACCGATGCTACTTCCTCACTGGACGAGTCGGTTGCGTATTCGCCTACCAATCTGGTAGCCCGAGTTCGGAACGGAAATTGACAGTAAAAGTTTTGAAAGGTGTTACAGGAGGAAAACCTCGCAGTTGTCCTATGAAACAATTGTTAAGAGAGGGTGGACAGTGAGATGGTAGAAAGAGAATATGAACGGAGCTACAGTAAAAGAAATGTAAGTAGTTGCAGCTAGGGGCCAAAGGGACGCTGCAAAGAACCTTAAGTAATGCCTACATTGCACCGAATGAGGTGCACTGCCGACACTACTCCCCTACGGGGCGTATTACATGATCAAGTGTATTTCTGAGTATGAATTAAACTGTTGTTGAATATGTGATTATTTCATTTCGTCTTATTCTATTCTGATCAAGTCTAATCTTTTAACTACTTGTTGGAGGACGGGTAGGGAGTTGGGGGGGTGGGGCGGTGTTGGCGGAGCTGGTGGCATTCAAATGAAGTTTGCCAACAAAGAACCGGGCTTAAGGAGGCTAACATCAATCGTTTCTCATTTGTTTCAGTTCCCTTTATTCCCTTCCTGTGCAATTATCTATACACAACAATAAATAAGGAAATGAATACTATATGAAAGATACTATCAACGGATTTTACCAGCAAGGAATCTATAGGAGTTTCTTATTAAGCACTGGCCTCATTAAAAAAAAAAAGCCAGAGTTATCATCAGGGAATTATGTTAGATACCATATAATTCTCCATCAGTTGTTTTTACTTTCACAAATTAGAAGATAAAATTAGCATAACTACCCAAGTACTGATTTATGTTTAATCACAAATAATATATTATCGTTCTTTTAAACTGCACATCAGAGACAACGAGAGCAATCAAAGCAATAAAAAAGTTTTTGATTGCCAGTGAAACTCTACTCTAAACGAAAATCAGTTGAGTACTAAAACCTGCCAGTAGACAAATAGACGGCAGACAGACAGATTCAAATACATAACCTACTAAATAAAGATGATGTAAAAGACAATCACATCCACAGTGCCTTGCGAAGGAGATAGTTCACTTTGGCTAAGAGAATAATGGCATCACGCAATCATATAGCGTTTCAATGGCACATCTAAAAAAAAAATACTATGAAAAGTTCATCCACACATCCTAACGATACAGTTGTTTTCAACATGGAATCATTTAATGTAAATCAATAAAAGCAGCAACAGAGAGAGAGAGAGAGAGAGAGAGAGAGAGAGAGAGAGAGAGAGAGAGGGAGTTCAACTAATCAAATCATACGTGTTCATCAAGACCTTCCAGCAGCACTTGACCTGCATGGTGTTCATGATGCCTATGTGCACTGCAACTTTCAAATGATCTTTGTGTGTGTGTGTGTGTCTCTTGTAAGCAACCCTTTTATTTATTTATTTGGATAAAACCTCATAAATTCTCTCTCTCTCTCTCTCTCTCTCTCTCTCTCTCTCTCTCTCTCTCTCTCTCTCTCTCTCTCTCTCTCTGTTGGATAAAACGAAAATCATTCACTTATATACCTCGTTAAAAATCTGTTCATTTCCTGCAAAAGAAAGGAAACAACAAGGAACACAACGAACTCAACGAGAAAATCGTTCGAATTATTACAACGAAAAACATTTACGCAATAAAAAACAAGATCATATTAATTTTACCTAAATAACGTAAGGGTGGGGCATAATTTTCCCACCCATGTGGTTCTGTAAACATGACCTTTCGAACGGGGATAAGACAATTTTTGTTTTATCTCAATACTGCCACGCCATAATATGATGTAAACCTCCCACCCATTAAATCATAGTTATTGAAGGGTTAACCAATCATCCTCCATACACCATTTGCTACACTTGCTTCCTGTTAAATTTATATGAACTATGTGATTGAAGGCTATTTTTCCACTGCCTCATGAGTTCTTAACTATGTAGGCTTCACCAGGACCAACGTTCAATCTCAAACAGTTTAGTTCTTCCTTTTCTATAATATCTTTTGGAATATAACAAGTTTCAGTGCCAGAAGCCCAGTGCGAGAAAAAGTGTCATATTCAAATAGTGTTAATAGTTTTATTAAGCTGTTTTTCATACTCATCTTGATGATGCGTGATAGTCCTTCCTCGTTGGACAAGTGGTTTATATACCCGCCTACCGATTCGGTAGTCGCGAGTTTGACTCCCCCTCTCTGCCAACGTGGAATCAGAGGAATTTATTTCTGGTAATTAGAAATTCATGTCTCGATATAATTTGGTTTGGATCTCACAATAAGCTGTAGGTCCCGTTGTTAGGTAACCAATTGG
>NC_087203.1:104107329-104112923 GCF_015104395.2 Macrobrachium nipponense
TGATATTGGGGGGTATCACAAGCAGCAACAAATTGCAACTCTGTACGAAAATCACATGGTCTGTCTGTCTGTCTAGAGAGAGGAAATATTTGTGTTTATTACACCTTAAAAGTGTTATGAGCTCCACGGATATCAATATTGCTTATTAAAAGTTTGCACAAAAGTCCGGATATTTTTGGGAACCAGAAAAATGCCAGTTGCAGGAGCTAAATAGAATTGCGACGTCCATACATACACGATGCGCCGGAACTGACGGAGCTCAGTTATCAGTCTTGTTTACAAACTTCCAGCGGGCGTTTCCAAAGGTCAATCAAAAGGGTATTACGATCTATAACATGCAAGTCCATATTTTGGAAATTGTGTACATTTCGTCAACATTTCCCTTTTACAGAAACATTTAAATTTTCGTTTTTTTTTTAGTTCCCAAGAGAATCTCTTCGCTAATTCTTCATATTCTTATTTTATATACAATTTTATTAACGAGTATTGAGGATTAAAATAGACAAACTGGAAACAAAATTATATTTTAAAGAAAAACTGAATTCACTTAAAAAACCATGACACATAGCTGGGGTTACAGAGTCGCTTAGCACCTGACAAAATGCAACGACAATTTTGTTAATCATGCACGACAAAAATCAGTCTACTTCTAGTCAGAAAAACAGAAAACCACCTAAACGTAATAATGGATGTTCCGTGCGATAATCCAGGATTTTAAAAAAAATATATAGCAAAGCGTAATTCACATTAAACTTACGGTAAATTGGTTTTTAACGAGCTAAGCGGCAGGCTTTTATGCGTATACAAAATATCATGTTATTAGCTGGTAGTGAAACTGGAAAGAAGTAAATTGTGCCGGGAATTATATATATATAACCCAATATTCCGCATGAGCAACAACCTACTTTAACCCTATATATATATTTCTGGTTGGCCTTTGCCCTAACCTAGTGCTATAAGAAATAATTTGATAATGTTGTAAACAAATACTCTACACATACAAACCAAAAAGGGGTCCAAAAATGAATGAAATAGAACGGGGAATTTCCAGGCAATATTGAGCAAAACATCAGTAAATTGATAGAAATTATACACAAATTACAATAACTACCGTAATAAATTCACTTTGCTCAATACGACTCCAAGAGAAACCCGTTTGTCTTTATCAGTTTAATGATTGACAGATCGCAGACCTACCCATCAACCTTTCGGGCAAACGAAGACCGATTGACTCGTGCTAATTAGCACGAATACGCCGTGATTACTGCGTAATTAATTACTCCCTTTATAAACAAGACAAAGCGGTAATATAGACGTATAAGATCGGATACAGGATAGTATGAAAGGACTCTCACTCGGTATTTAGTTTTCAAAAGTAAATGAGGTAATGCAGTACTTAACATTTGTCTGTAATTGTAGTTAGGAAACCTTTAATCATATAATAGTGGTTTCGGATGCGACATGGGTTATTTAATAGTAATTAGAACTTACAAAAGTATATTAAGAGAGAGAGAGAGAGAGAGAGAGAGAGAGAGAGAGTTTAGAAATACCATCAACCAATTTTTTTCGCAATTAGAATAATTATAATTAATACTTCTACCACTACTAGTAGTAGTAGCACTACTACTACTAGTAGTACCGGTAGTACTACTACTACTAGTAGTAGTAGTGGGGGTACGTACTACTAGGTGTAGTGCTACTACTACGAGTAGTAGTGGTAGTACTACAACTAGGGGTAGTAAGTCCTAATATCAAATGTGCTACGATAAGAGAGGGTCGAGACGGAAATTAGTAATCCCAGGGAAATCCCAGGGATATTACGTTACGTACCGGACCAATTCTCAAGAACTAGATCTTGTGTTAGGGTGAGTTCACACCAAATGCGTCGCGTAGCGTCGCATCGAGTTGAGTCACTCTAATTCATGACTCACCGGTGAATCGCCAACCCAGTTTAACACTGCTTTCTATGGGCCTTTGAAAGAAACCATTCACACCGGAATGCATCGAGGTGACGTCACGTTGCGTCGAGGTCAAGTCACAAATTAAGCTGGACCTGTTTTTTGACGTCAGTTTATAGTAGTTCTAGTGCCATTTGGCCTCAAATAGAAACTGGGGGTTGTTAGGATTTTTTTACTTTATTGCTATATTGCATTTCAATTTATGAACCAAGTTATATTATAATAAAATTGTACTTCTTTATATCTTATTTTCACTTTTATATAGGACAAAATTTAATATAATTAAATTTCGTTTTATCTTTTGTTTGTCTCATACGATATAAATTTAAAATCTTAGATCTTACCTATAGTTTTTGAAAAACATTATGGTTGAGTAGTTAATTATTATATATAATATATATATATATATTATTTCTCTTGGTGTCTCGGCTAATTCATTTAGAATTGTATCTTTTCGTTATCTTGTAAAATTCAACAACAGTTCCTCAATTGCAAAAAGGTAAATAAAGGAAAATCCCTAAATTTATTAGATAAGATGAAAAAATCCCGCATGGGGAGAGAGAGAGAGAGAGAGAGAGAGAGAGAGAGAGAGAGAGAGAGAGAGAGAGATCAGACAAAAAAGATACGTACTGCAATTTATAACCCTAAGAGACAAGGCATAATTAAAAATCTTTCAGATTATTTCCTGCTATATTTTGATAAATCGAAATATCTCTTGTAAAATATAGAAAAATCAAGGAAAAATCGAGAGAGAGAGAGAGAGAGAGGAGAGTATATGAACTGGTAAGGCTTCTGCAGCCTGCAGGTACACAATTCAGCTGTTGTTGGAAACGTTTTGTCCAGAGTTGTTCGAAGAACGGAGAGAAGTCTAACGCAGGAATAGTCATCTTGTTAACTGTGGCTGCCTATTCACTGGTGAGGTTCCTCCTGACTGCTGATGGAGCTGAACAGCCCAAGGAAAAGAAACTGAACGAGAGAATGGTGGCCTTGCGAGACACCATCCAGGGCTAGAGAGAGCAGCAGGTGAACTTGGACAGGATAATTCTTCAGATGCAGCAGATGCTCGACCACCGAAGAGATTCAGAAGGGGGCGGAAGGAATAACTCACTCGTGTGATCCAGATCGCTCAGGTGTTGCAACAGCAGGCCTGGCATACAGGGCCCACCGCACTCGAAGCTAGAACGTTGTTTCTGAAGAAGAACGATCACGAGAGGCCCCCACGTTTCCGGGACAGGCGGGCGATTCTGCCATGGGTCCCGGGACGGGCAGGCGATTCCGCCACAGCTCCTGGGACGGGTGGGCGATTCCGCAATGGGTCCCTGGACGGGCAGGCAAGGCCTCCACAGGTCCCAGGACGGGCGGGGGATTCCGCCACAGGTCCCGGGACGGGCGGGCGATTCTGCCACGGGTCCCGGGACGGGCGGGCGATTCCGCCACAGGTTCCGGGACGGGCGGGCGATTCCGCCACAGGTCCCGGGACGGGCGGGCGATTCCACTACGGGTCACGGGACAGGCAGGCGAATCTGCCACGGGTCCCGGGGCAGGTGGACGAGGCCCACCACGGGTCCTGAGATGGGTGGGTGAGGCCGCCGCCCGTCCCAGCCACCACTGGTCCCAGGACATGTGGGCAAGGCCCACCATGGGTCCTGGGACGGCCGGGCGAGGCCCACCACGGGTTCCGGGACAGGTGGGCGAGGCCCACCACGGGTCCCGTGATGGGTGGGCAAGGCACACCATGGGTCTCGGATGGCAGCCCCTGTTTCCTGGGACTGGCGGGCAAGGCTCAATATGGGTCCCGGGACAGGCCTGCCACGGGTCCTGGGACGGGCGGGCAATTCTGCCACAGGTCCCGGGACGGCTGGGCGATTCTGCCACGGGTCCACGGGACAGGCGGGCGAATCCACCACGGGTCCCGGGACAGGTGGACGAGGCCCACCACGGGTCCTGAGATGGGTGGGTGAGGCCGCCGCCCGTCCCAGCCACCACTGGTCCCAGGACGCATGGGCGAGGCTGCCACGGGTCCTGGGATGGGCGGGCGAGGCCCACCACAGGTCCTGGGACGGGCGGGCGAGGCCCACCAAGGGAAGGGTTCTGGGACAGGCAGGCGAGGCCCCACCAACGGGTCCCGTGATGGGTGGGCGAGGTACACCATGGGTTTCGGGATGGCGGGCCCTGTTTCCTGGGACTGGCAGGCAAGGTTCAACAAGGGTCCCAGGACAGGCCCCGCTACGGGTTCTGGGATGGGTGGGCAAGGCCCGTCACTGGTCCCGGGAATGGGCGGGCAAGGCCCACCACGGGTTTCAGGATGGGCTCTTCCTTCCCTAACAAAAGGGATCATGAGTTAAAAGCCACAATAATGTATTGATAATGTATTTTTCAAAATATGAAAAGGTTAAAAAACGGAGCTTTCGATTGTTGTGCAAACGATCAATTCCCTGTTTTTGTCCTTTTTTTATTTTGGAAACATACACATATACATGATTATGGCTTTTAACTCATTATTTTGGTCACGGCATGGTGATGCACCAAAGGTAAAAAAAAGATCAGAGTCGATACTTGCAACTCAAATTATTGGGGTATTCATGAGGTCCATACATCCCCCTTACTGATCCAAAACAAGGTTCCCAGCAGTCTTGATTCATCCTCTAAACCATTATATAATCTATGCTAAATAGAGCTTAACATATCAGATATTCCAATCAAATATTTTCTAGAAAAAATTATACCTTTCTGAAGGCTTAAATAACGACCTGCATACCCTTTCACTAATATTTCTCATCTTGTGTACTATCCTACCTAAAATTGCTTTCTAGTAGATTATTATCACACCATAGGCATTCTTGAGTTTACATCTCCATCCCTTTCACTGGAATTATTCAAATAAGTCATTTGCTAAATCTACGAAATCAGCTGTCACCAATCACTCTTAAATTAAACCTTTTTCTCCTGGAAACTTTACAGTAGTGGACATGTTTTGAACTTTAACTGGGCTGCATACTTTACATGTTGCCTTTGAGTTCCTGGCACAGTGATTCTGAATCAGTTTTCGTGTTAAACTGTATTCATTTGCCGTTTTATCCAACATTTCTTGTACAGAAGCAGATGAAATAAAATCTCCCTTTTCTGTGTGAAATTTTTGTTCCATAAAATTTTTCTTTATTTGCTTAATCATATGAGGCGCATCAGCAAATGCAAATACACTTTTATCTGCGCATGGATTTTTAAAAGGATCTTTGAAATTCACTTTCTTAGGAAATCTCAAAAAACTTATACCTTACTCTTTGGTGTTATTCTCTTAGTTATTATAACCGTAAACTGAGCCATGAAAACAATGAACATTTTTGTTTCCAAGTGCAATTTCAAACTAAGCCGACTGACTAGGTTCATGTAGCAAAGGCAGATGTAATACCACACCGAGGCAAGACGGGCGTCAGTGACGTCATATTTTTCCACCGCTAACGAGTGTTAGACCTGTTTATCTAGATCTAGGGTACTAACTTGATTTTTGCATATTTCTTTGAGGCCGGTGGTTTGGTGTTTGAGAGCTGGCCCACTGGATTGGCGGCCACAGTAAGCCTTATACTCTGTAGACCTTGGCCACGGTCTAGATGTGGAGTTTGTTTGTATGGTGTTTTT
>NC_087203.1:104113423-104128423 GCF_015104395.2 Macrobrachium nipponense
TCCTCTTCATACGCACCGATGCACTGATACTGCTAAATCCAGGGATCTTTTTTTTAGTTAAAACTCTCGTCCGATGAACATGCCGCTTCAGAGAGAGAGAGAGAGAGAGAGAGAGAGAGAGAGAGAGAGGTGGAGGGATGGGGGGGGTGGGGGGGGGGGGGGGGGGGGGGGGTGGCTTGCGCGAATGCATTTATGACAAGTAAATCCGATGCAATAGGTTTTTTGAGATTGGGATTCTTTGCTCTAAAACCGCGCTAGCAATAATAAATCAAATAAATAAATAAAAAATAATAAAACGAGGAAGAGAATATATTATGCCGTGGGAGATAAGTGGAGATGGTTCCAGTGATAAAACAACACCATCATTACACGGATCTTTGAACCGTTGACTCATAATTAATATTTTGCTCTGAAGATGTTCACAGCATCATATACTTAAACAGAAGACTCATCTGGATCATGTCGAGTTTTCCTCCACATTGTCCGTTTCATCTCCTATCCCTGTAGCTCTCCTGCTTGAACAGCTTGGCACTATATAAGCATTGTTTCTTTTTTCTTTTTTTTTCCCCCGCCATACGTTAGAAACTCTGCGTTCCTCTTACTCCATTCCCTCCATATGGCCAACCATCTTGAACAACCTTATCTATCTCTCACCTTTGCTGGACTTTATACTACTCTTCACAACTTTGAACGCTCTATTCCTTCCAAATTAACAAAGAACTATGCAGACATTTACTTGACTAGTTCTGCCACTTTAGTTTAAATTGCATTTCGTATTCATGCCTTTTACAGAAAGCAAAGACTGAGAAGGAACAAGAAAAGGAAGGCATGGGATGGTGCATGGTATAGGGATGAAGGATTTTCTTTGACTTGGCTCCTGGAAAGAAAAGACAAGCAAAAAATGCGCCGAGGTTTCTTCGGCACAATCAAGTTTTCTGTCCGGTGGTGCCCTCAGCCACGGCCCATAAAACTTTTAGCCGCGACACATGAAACACAGCCGTGGTCCGGTGGTGGCCTATGATGCTGGTACCTATAACGCTTCCAGCAGTACGATTAAGGCTAGCTTTAACCTTAAATAATCAACATACAATTTGCAGCCCTCTAGCGTCAGCAGTTTTTAAGACCTGAGGGCGGACGGACAGACAAAGCCGTCACAATAGTTTTCGTTTACAGAAAACTAATAAAGGAGGGAAGTATATGGGTTTTATATGGGGCTGGGAATGAGATACGAAGAGATTTACCTCGGGGAATTGACTTGCATTAGAGTTTATAATTTTGTATTGTTACCATTAGTAGTGATTATAATTCTAATATTTCCAAAGCACGAATAAGGAAGGTTGGATTAAGGGAACAGCATCCGTCCGATAAAGTTTGTCAAAACGAATTATGAAATGAGTATTTCACAGTGTTAGAAACGCTGGCAAAGGCTCATAGAAAACTAATATTAATATATATATATATATATATATATATATATATATATATATATATATATATATATATATATATATATATATAGTTGCCTTAGAGTTATCTTCGTTGTAATGTATGTCTGACATGTATTGTGAATATGTTTTGTTTACCAAGTTCTGAATAGCTGTCACCTATAATCCATTAATTGTCTTGTCCTTGTACCTAAGATGATTGTCTTAAACCTTTAATTGCACCCATTGCTTATGCTTGTTTGGGAAGGTTACTCATCTTCCAGGTGTGTCGGATTCTAGTATTAATCTCTTTATAATCCCTATCTGTCAGTTATACGAATCTTCTTGTATTGTCTTTTTCCTCATGTATGTCAGTTTTCTGCTTAGTGAAGGACGTTTGACGTCGAAAGGTCTCGCGGATACTACTTCGTTTATTTTTCCTTCGTGGCATATATCTTTACTTATGGATATCACGTTCCTAACTTTCGTGATTCAGTTTATATATATATATATATATATATATATATAGATATATATGTATATATATATATATATATATATATATATATATATATATATATATATATATATATATATATCAAGTATAAAAGGCCCATTATTTAACAGCTGGTTTGAAGCTAAGGACTATATTTCGGTAGACTGACCCTTGATAAGGATGAGAGTCAGCCCCCGAAATATAGTACTTAAGCTTTAAACCAGTGTGTTTTTAATGAGCCTTTTATACTTCAGACGTATCCTGTTTTAACAGAAGAATTTATTTACATATATATAAGTATAATATATATACATGGTGATAGATAATACCTTGTATTAGCCTCCTCTCTCTCTCTCTCTCTCTGTATATATATATATATATATATATATATATATATATATATATATATATATATATATATATATATATATAAAAGAGAGTGAGATAGAGAGAGAGAGAGAGAGAGAGAGAGAGAGAAAGAGAGAGAGAGAGGCTAATACAAGGTATTAGTCTATCACCTTTTCAAATATAAAACATTGGTAATTATTGTTTATATATATTGGTATAACTTTATACCCTTTCCATAATAATTTTGTTGATCTAGGTTTCGATTTCTTGGTTTTTATCATTAACACTATAGTTACTAAACTTCATTATAATATTATTCCATCTTTTACCTCTCACAGTCGGCTATTTACCGCCCCTTGATTTTCTTCTCATTAAAAAAAAAAAAAACTCGTTTGATAATTTTATAAGCTATAATAAATATACATATAACTTAAACCCTTGACGTATTTCCAAGCGTTTATCAAAGAAACAAATATTGTTTACGACCCCCATTAACGTGACATATTACAAGAGGTTTATTCTTAGTGTAAAATTAGCTCTTTTTATAAAAATAAAATAAAAAAAAAAATAACCCTATGATAAAGAGTGACACTAGTTGCCCAACGTATGAGTGGTACATAACGCTAATAACTAGAACATTGAAGAAGAAAAGCTGCTTTATTTTATGATGCACAAATCTGTACGGTGATAAATCAACGTAAGCCATGGGAGATGTTTATCAACTCCTAAATCTTCACTTGTGTAGCAGAGAAGATGAAAAAGGGAATAAAGAAACTGCTGAGAATGCATATTTAGCTTTTTTCTTTCTGTGAAGTGTTACAAGTAGTAAATAAAGTAAAACTACAAAAACTCTGGATATATTGTAAGAACATTGCTTTGTACAGTTTAGTAGGAAAAATTTCCCTACATAATACAGGAAAATATATATAAAACCTCTATGGCTAATATATTTTGTACCAGAAAATATAAGCAAATATAAAAGGTCTCTATACTTAACCTATTTGAAGGCAGAGAGTTTTAACACCCATTTAGAGCGACAGGCTTAGAAATATATTCCGTTCCTGTATATTGGGGTATACAATTGTGATTGTATACATATCCATCAATCTCATAATGTACGCTCAAAAACGGATATCTCCAATTTGTACTATGTAGCATCTGAAAGGGGCAGCCACTAACTTTTATTTTAACATACTATATATTTTAATGTTTTACATATGCATGTATGTAGTATACATATATGCGAATGTCTACACACAAAGAAAAATAAGTATGTCTTATATTATTATCCTCATTATTTCAGTCCGAGCTGATTCCAGCACACAAATGAAGCTCCATTAAGAGTGAAAGAGACAGTGATGGTTGGAGACAGAAAGAAAGTCAGAGAAAGGAGGTTTTTCTTTTAACTATTAGCCTGTGACAATTTCAATTTGCATCCTATTATAATCGGATTACAATAACTGTTAATCAGAGATAACTGCTGAATAACTATGTAGTTACATCGAAAATTTCAGTCGGTTTATGCATGTTTATGATTATATTTGAATACCACCCGCCCCCCGCCCGCCCCCCGCACCTCTCTCTCTCTCTCTCTCTCACTCTCTCTCTCTCTCTCTCTCTCTCTCTCCACAGCTATCATAGTTTGGTCATTCCAGGCAGAGAAAGATCTAGTGCGCAAAAGTCAATATGAAAGAAATGCCTTTATTTTGGACCGGTTTGATTTTAGGAACTGAAGATTCGAACTAATTCTTGTTATGTCGTTCAGTACAATTAACTCTTGAGGCGGATAGAACTAATATTTCAGGGCAAAACTGTCTGGATGTTAACCTGAGATCAAATGTTCATGATGATAAACAACGTGCTGAAGTGACGAATATCCGGTCTTTTTTCTCAGAGGAAACTGCTTACAAATAATAGATTGTGTGTTTGTATGGTGTTTTTACGTTGCATGGAACCAGTGGTTATTCAACAACGAGACCAATGGCTTGACGTGACTTCCGAACCACGTCGAGAGTGAACTTCTGTCACCACAAATACTCATCTCTCACATCTCAATAGAAATCCCGAGAATCGAACACGCGGCCACCGAGGTGGCAGGCCAAGACCATAACGATCACGCTACCCAGGCGCTCAAATAATAAATGGATTCGTTCCATTTCTGTTTTTGTGTACATAAAGGTAGGTAAAAAAAACAAAAAAAAACAGCTGGAATATGCAAGTGGGAATTCAGTAAAACAAACGTTCGATAATATAACATAACCAAATATGAACAACGTTAAAGATTTAATATAACACATATGTCGAAAGTCCAGTAAAAAACGTTAACTTCCTTGCACTTCAAAACCAGTTATATTATCTGAAGATCTGTGACGCTAACACAAGAGCTGAAATTCACGGATATCCCCGTAGAATCGATTGCTTTGTCTGGAATATTATTAATGTTTTATATAACACCAATTGTTGCTGCTGCTGCAACCTTTTACAGGTTTAGTTGGGAAAGGGTTTCCCTGGTGTGTTTTTTTTTTTTTATACTCTAGTTAACCAGACCACTGAATTAATATCGAGTTTTGATAACGGAAAGAAATCCAGAAACCCTTATCTGTAGAAGATCGCCGCTGTCTTGCAAAGCATTCCCTTCAATTTCCTGCCCCAGATTGAGAGAGAGAGAGAGAGAGAGAGAGAGAGAGAGAGAGAGAGAGAGAAAGCCAATTTCCACAGTTTGTAGTAAACCCGCTCTCGTTATCAGAAGACGCACTTGTAAATAATCTAAAAAGTTATTTTATAAACACCTAAATTTCAAAATTTCCTCACTCGCTGACAACATATCTTCTTTATCTCATATTATAATATGTTACGCAAATATCAAATTACAAATTACATTACTGACATACCGAACTAAAGTTAAAATTCACTAATATTAACTAACTTATTTAATTTGTTTTTGGATCTTGGACTCACAGGTCTAGATTGTAAGGTCAATTAGTGTATTTTGGTACGTTTATAACAGTAATAAGTAGCTTACGTTTATTCAGACTACGCCCTTTTACAATATACTCCGAATATGTTTACATTTTCATACGTATATAAAACCTAGCGCTCTTGGTACGGCACATGTTTAAAATAATCCCCACGTGCAGATACAGTCAGGCAAAGTTCAAACTACAACCAAACATACAGGCATACATTCACAAAAAACACACAAACACAGAAACGCCTCAGTGGGCGTGGTCGGTTTGGTCCTGGCCTGCCACCTCGGTGGCCGCTAGTTAGATTCTCGGGCATTCCATTGAGGGGTCAGACACGTGTATTTCTGGTGATAGAAGTTCACTCTCGACGTGGTTCGGAAGTCACGTAAAGCCGTTGATCCCGTTGCTGAATAACCACTAGGTTCCATGCAACGTAAAAAAACACCCAAACAAACAAACACAACAAGAAAGTCTGGATACAATTGAAGAAGTTTCATCATGTCAATTTCGCAATCTCACGCTAATTTTCGTTGAACGGTCTTCCAAATGGAATTGTGGCACCAACTTAATTATCACGGGCGCTCGGGCAAGGCAGAATGAAGCTCGCCGCGGAAGGCTTAATCCCATGAATGCGAAATCACGATGGCATAAGAGACAAGAGACCCTAATGCGAATTTATCGTGGGACGCTGCTCTCGAAAAGCCAGAGAACGTAAATACAGCCGAAAGTGTTTAACAAAGGTATACTTTGTCTGATTGTGTATACATATAAACGTAGTACACACACACACCACACACACTACACACACACACACACACACACACACACACACACACATACACACACATATATATATAATATATATATATATATATATATATATATATATATATATATATATATATATATTATATATACTGACAGCACTACCCGCCAAACGGGACCAGGCTGGAGATGCAGAAAATGTAGTACTTGCAAAATAAAGACTGGCTGGAAGATATAACTATCCAGATGTTTCTTTACGTTACAGTCGCACAAAATAAAGTTCAAAGCCCCAGAGTAAAACTTCTGGGGCTAATTTATACCATCATCGTCATCAGAGCGTTTGGGTACAAACATGTGATCATAAAAAAGAAAAAAGGCCATAAAAGGAGAAGATATCCTTAATTGGGTCAATCAGTCTAAGATCAAGAGGAGGTTGTTAATAAGGCAAAAAAACAAATAAGGAGGTTGTTTATCCACGTTGTTAGGAGCAACGAAGACGGCGGTGGGAGGGGGTCAGTTGATGTCCCAAAAAAAGGAAAGGTGAATGAAGAAGAAGAAAGACACTGAAGGAGAAGGCGAAATGTACCTATTATAGAGACGGGTTTCATGTTCATAATAAAAATCTAATATTCGGGCTCTCAAACCAGTCTGTGTCCAAAGGATAAAATATAGAGTTACTTCTAAATGCATTCGACATATGTGTCAATGGAATCGGATTAGTAAGGTGTGTCGTTTTGAAAAAAAAAATCCTTCTAAATGTAATAGTAATTATTAACGGTTTTCATCAGTTATTGCTGGGTTCGTTGGGGCTATGCAGTGACTCATTGGAAGAGTGGTTTGCGTAGGCACCTGTCGATCTGATAGCCCAAGTTCGCTCCCCGTTGCTGCCAACACAGAACCGGAGGAATTTATTTCTGGTGATTAGAAACTCATTTCTCGATATAATGAAAAAAAAAAAAAAAAAATGTGGCTCGGATCCACAATAAGCTGTAGGTCCCCCGTTGCTGAGTTTGGTCCTAGCCAGGTAAAAAAAAACAAAAAAAAAATATCTCAATCCTTCGGGCCAGTCCTAGGAGGGCTGTTAACCAACAGGCAGCTGTCTGAGCTGTGGACACTTAAGATGTACTTAAGTGTCCACAGGTGGTCGAGTGGTTTATGTGCCCGAAGCAGTTGGCATTCCTTTGCAGAGATCCATTCAAAAGTACTGACCAGGCCCAACTCGTGTGTCACTGCCGGCAGAGATACCTCCAATTAAAATCAAAGCAGCAGTCATATCACGTTCTACTTTTATCTCTCGAAACAATACAAAAGCCCTTTGAAAAACATCCTCAACACACTCTGTATACCGCATCGGCAGCCATTCAAACACCTAGACACACTGCTACTTACCTATATAATTACAAGCCAAGCTAACCTGTATCCCTAGTTGGCACAGACGAATGCTACAAGCCTAAACTCCCCTGTAGGATAGTAGCCTAATGCATTAACCTTCTACTTGCATTAAGATTAGCCTAAGTTCCACTTATTTTACATCTTATCCATGAATTAATTTATTCATCATTAAAAAAGAGCTTTATCATATGCAAAATGTGTTTGTTTTATATTAAGCTAAAACAAAAAAAATGACCTTATCTGAAAAAACACCCTTCGTTGTTTCCCCCTTTTTCAAACTTTATATGAGCAAATTAAACCTTGCATCACAGTAATAAGAGAGCTACCTAAAAACGCATGTACAGTTTTTCTGGGTTAAACGCGTGAATTAACATTTCGCACTTCATTCTTGCGTAAATTGAATCGGGTGTTAATCGGCCAACACGTTGGGCCGCTGCTCTTCCCTAATAAAATGGGGTTGGTCCTAAATTGGCCCAGTCATTTGGCGGGTTTCTCTCCGGATTAAACCGTGTTAATTAGGCAAGGGTCCGATCTTGTTAATATTTTTTACCAATAACATTAAATTTCAATGCAAAAAACTTCACAATCCATTAAAAAGAGGTTATTGGAGTGGTTGGACATGGAGTTTTAAAAAATATCCTAATAAATAAACGAGATTGGTATAAGATGATAAGGGAGAAAGCTCTGCATTTGCCATATGACGTAATAGTTAAGAGATGTTGACTGGTAAAAAGTAAATCTTAGTTTAACCAGACCACTGAGCTGATTAACAGCTCTCCTAGGGCTGCCCGAAGGATTAGATATTTTTACGTGGCTAGGAAACCAATTGATTACCTAACAACGGGACCTACAGCTTATTGTGGGATCCGAACCACATTTTATTGAGAAATGAATTTCTAATCGCCAGAAATAAATTCCTCTGATTCCACGCTGGCAGAGCAGGGAATCGAACTCGCGACTACCGAACCGGTAGGCGAGAACGCAGTCCACTCGTCGAACGAGGAGCTGTTGTTGACCGGTAAGATGGAATAAAGGAAGGAGGAATGATCATTCAGCAATTGTCATTGGGTCTTTTTCCCTTTATGGTTGATTACCCGTTTTCATCCTGTCTGTGATATGTATGTATAAGATCAGTTTCTAATGTGCGTCTGTGACGTATTTAATGCTGGTTGGATGCAGCTTGTGACTGAACATTATCACGCAAACACAAAACCTAAAAAGCAATTCCTTCCAGGCGCATAAAAAACCATAGAGTCGAATAAAACGACACGCCATTAACCAGGTTTACAATCTTCAAAAAAAAAATTCTTTCATCGCCGAGAGTAGGATTAAAATTCCGAAATCGTCCGATGTCCATTTACTTGGCGGTTTCGAAACGGCTCATCCTTCATCACGAGATGACAGATATCCCTCACCCTTGATTACGATGGCCGTCGTGTCTTCCATCTCTAATCATAAGATTGCTGCTGTCTTGTGGCTCCGCGTGGGATTGCGACATTACCGAAGTCTTTCTTTTTTGTCTCTTTAACGATGTCCCTTCGCCTTCATCTCTCTCCTGTCTCTTTTTCCTCTTTATTTCAATAAGAATGAGGATTGTGAACAACAAAGTGAAAAAAAACTGTACTTTCTTTCCTCTATCGATATAATTCATTTTTCTGTATACTATCCACCATAAAGGTCTGTCAATTTTTACAAGAGAAATTCATCCGCACCATTTTCTACATTAAGGAAATGTATTTTTTGTTAGATTATTGTCACCTTCATACCATGAAACGGCATTCATATCTATAAACAATTTCATCCCATGCAGTAATACAGGTAACCACTCTCGCCGTATTCATTCTCACCTTCGATCTTTCCTCTTTTTATAGGCTCTAACAGATACAAGTTCTTAAATATTTTTTTTTTTTTTTTTTTTTTTTTTTTTTTTTTTTGTGGGACGTTTAAAGGTACAATTCAGCACGGTTTTCGTATGATCTTTTGGACTTTCCCCTATGCCGCATATTCATGTTGAGTTTTATTCTCTCTCTCTCTCTATCTCGCTCTCTCTCTCTCTCTCTCTCCTCTCTCTCTCTTTAAGCATTTTGGGCTTTTCTATATTTTCTGAAGAGTCTCAAAAATAATATTCCCGGAACTGTAAGGGTTTCTATTAGTGATTTTTCAAAAGCCGAAAGAAAAAGTAAGATAAATTGATATCTCATTCATCTCTGTGAAAGTTTAAAGCCACCGTCGCGGATAAATACTTATTATTACGTAAAACAATTCAGAGCCCCTATACTTTTCCTAAAGTATACTGAGTGATTAAAGAGAAAGAAGACAAGCTGACAGAGGGACAGAAAACGAGAAAACAAAGCCCCAAGGAGGAACCTATTCTTCTAAAATGAATGATTTTCACTGAAATCTCGGTCACGTGTCCTTCCTTAAGGATGACTTCTTATACGCGAATGAAGAATCACGTGACAAAAGCAACATAGATGAACTGAATACTGTATGGACGCGAATTCATAAATAAAATAAACTGGGTGATTTGGTCAATTTACAACCCTAAAGAGAGTATCCGTACAATCTATCTTATTGACATAATATGTATCAAAGGAAAACAAGTACAAATATGCTCCGAAGTTTCTTCAGCGCAATCGAGTTTTCTGTACAGCTTATAATGCTGTATGAAACTCTCAGCCACGGCCCATGAAACTCTTAGCTGCGACCCCCACCCAAAAAAATTTTTAGCCACAGCCCCTTGTGGCCTGCGTATTAGCACCTATAGCGGTGCCAGATGCTCGATCATGGTTACATTTAATCCCAATTAGAATGAAAACTACTAAGGTTAGAGGGCTGAAATTTGATATGTTACATAATTGGAAGGTAGATGATCAACATACCAATTTGCAGCTCTCTATCCTCAGTAGTTTTGAAGATCTGAAGGCGGACAGAAAAAGTGCGGACGAACAGACAGAGCCACCTCAATAGTTCTCTTTTACAGAAAACTAAAAAAGGGTCAAGTCCATATGAGAAAAGGTCTGTTCTTTAGTAACATCAACTCATGAACAGTCCACTTCCTCTAAAAGTAAATCGAAATAGATGGATATAGAATTTAGGTCAAAGGCCAAGCGTTGGGACCCATGAGTGCATTCAGCTCTGAAACGAAAATCGACAGTAAAAAGGTTTAAGAGATGTAACAAGAGGAAAATCTCGCAGTTGCACTACGAAGCCATTGCTAGGGGGAGAATATGAATGGCGGATACAGTAAAAAGGGCTTGCAGCTAAGGCCGAAGGGACGACTCCACAGAACCTTAAGCAATGCCTATAGTGTATCACATTAGGTGCACTGACGGCCATAAACCAAACCCCCTACGGCGAAAAGATCAATATGACCAGTTAACTGAAAACAGCCACCTACACCTAGCATCTTAATAATTAATTTAAGTTGCTTACTGACTTCAAACTGTGCAAAGGTCAGCGCTGAGGTCAGCTCTGGCATATGATCTGCTTCATCTTCTCAACCACCCAACCAGAATCGGTACAGAGTTGTTTTTTTGTTTGTTTGTATGGTGCTTTCACGTTGCAAGGAGCCAGTGGTTATTCAGCAACGGGACCAACGGCTTTACGTGACTTCCGAACCACGTCGAGAGTGAACTTCTATCACCAGAAATACACATCTCTTACACCTCAATGGAATGGCCGAGAATCGATCCCGCGACACCGAGGGTGGGACGCTAATACCATACCAATCACGCCGTTCGGGCGCTAGTAACAGATTATCTTCGATTTACAACTAAAAATAACGGTCTTGTTTCTTCGTGTTATTGATAATGACATTCTCTGGTCGTGCTCTCTCCACACCCCGATATAAATATCCCGTTCATACATTTATTGCATAGAAGCCAATTATGTCAACTGTTATGGGCAATCATGCGAACGTTCCCGACCCAATATTGTTGCCTTTATTTTTCAGCAATTTACAATTGCTTAATGTCTCGCCATTACCAGAATCGCGGTAGTTTGCTGGGACAAAATTGAACGCGACGAAGTTATATAAATTTTTATCCTTATTTCGTAGCAAAATCGTGCACTGACTCTTCCTATCACTGCATGGAGAAAATAGTGCACTGACTTTTCCTGCCATTGTATGGAGGAAGCTATTCGTACAAAATATCACAAATTTAATTTAAAACTTATTCTTATCATCGGATACGTGGCTTGTAAACAGCATACCCATGTCCATTTGGTGAATTCCTACCTTGAACAATGGAGAGAATGCTATTATTTCTTTCCCAGCATTCTACAATTTATTATATTCTTTCCCAGCATTCTACAATTTATTATATTCGCTTTCCCAGTATCCTACAGTTTCCATGCAAAGGGTTCAGTAACTAATTACTAGAAGTTATTCTTATTCTTCCTTGGTATACGTGACATTTATACCAAATGAAAACTAACGCAACGGTCATCAGTATATAAACTCACCTGACGTATGTAGTTGCCACTGGCCTAATGAGAGCATTTCTTCCACAAAGATCTCAGGTCCTTCATCAAATGCTCTTACTCATCAGAGGTATAAATTTTCTATATTGCTGAGATTGCATTTCAGATAATACAATGAGCTTATTTAGAGCGCGCTGGAACCCACCGGCGCTGCTGCCTCCCCTAACGCTCCCGATCACCTACCTACCCCACCCCGCCCCCCTACCTGGGGAGGACAAACAAGTTCGCAGAAGGTGGGTGGATATCTTCCCTACCCTACCGGCTCCCACCTGGGACGAACAAACTGGTTTGCATGGAGTGGGTGGCTGTGTCATGTCTTCCCTACTATCACCCAGGGATGACAAACAAGATCAACTCAGATTCGATTACTTCTAATGTCTGAATCTACAGTAAAGCTGTGTTGTATACTGACGTGAAATAGGTAAATCTATTTTCACATGCAAAAACTGCATGGGTTTATGTGACAGAAGTGTGATGTTGTGTGAAATCTACACTCACTAATTCGCATACAGTAAATTATTAAAACACACTTTTCAGTTGCAAATGTACACACAGATATCCTTTTATTTACCTAAAACTTACACATAGCGTAGCTATTTTAAAGCCCGGGACGCATAACTATTTAAAGCCCGGGACACAGTGTTACCATGCGCGGCCACCACAGGCGGATGGACAGATGGAAAAAAACAGTATAGTGACCTTTGCATGTCCTCGCCTCGGTGCTGATTATGAGATACGACCCTGTGCGTTTTAAGTCACTAAAAGTATAAGGTCAGTGGGTGGAGTAAATCGACGTGGAGAAGACCCAAATTAATCGGATAAAATCCGTATGTTGCCGAGAACTTCCGCAGCATACCTAGGGTTACCTGAACAATTATGAAGCAACTAAAATCTTTTGTACCTAAAAACAGGTATATATCTGAAATGTTTGAAATGACACTAGTTTGGTGGTAGAATGTGAACAAATGAATTCTTATCTCTCTAAACCTAGACATCAATATGCTGTATGGTCACGTCATAATTAGGTCTGATAGGAATAAATTTACTTAATTAGAAAACTTACGAAAATAATAATACGTTTCCAGGAAAACCTGTTTGATAAAAAAAAAATCTATGTATGGTTGGGGAAAAATCCGAACATCTGAACAACACCTCTTCAACAAGAACTGTGAAAATAAATGGATATCCTATGCAACACCTAATTGACTCATTATTTCTATTCATGTCTCGCATTTATTTTCCCTTCTATTTCAATCCGCGTTTCAGCAGCTCCGTTTCAGTTTTAAGGACGCATTGCGAATCGCCTCATTACTGATTTTGTTTCGAAAAGTATCATTTCCCTTTCAGCAAAAATAATTTCGCTCGAAGTTGTTTGATTCTCAGCGTTTATTTTCATGCTGCGAAAGTTATTTCAATCGAGTAGCAAACAGTTAAAGAGTTCATTATATTCGTTAAGTTCTTCTCCTAATGATGACAATTTTTATATCTGCGGTTCTTCATTTCTGTCTACTTTGGAGTTTTCTTTAAGAGAAGGTTTGTCTTGAACAACATGGAAACCAAACTGCATGTCTTCTTTATTTATTTTTTTTTTTTTTAAATTAAAAGTATTCCCAGAAAGCTTTACCTCCATCATTCAAATTCCTATTTCATCTCCTAATTTTAGTTGCATTTTTTTTTTTTTTTCCTATTGTTCTTCTCATGTCGGTGGTCGAGATTTTTACATAATACACTGCACCGAGCTTTCAGACTTGCTCTAAAAAAATATGGTTTGTTATTAAACAAAGCACAAATTGCAAAAGGAGACCCTTTGTTTAGCATAAAAATAGCCAATAATGAATAAATTAATTTCGTGTTGCGGTGGTATGAGGGAAAAGTTGAATGACCGAATCCATATGAGGTCACTAGATTGTGTGTGTGTGTGTGTGTGTGTGTGAGAGAGAGAGAGAGAGAGAGAGGAGAGAGAGAGAGAGAGAGAGAGAGAGAGAGCGAGAGAGAGAGATAATTATTATAAAAATAGGAGTTAAACGCACACAGGCGCATGTATGCGCCACACACGCGCAATATATATATATATATATATATATATATATATATATATATATATATATATATATATATGTATATATAAATATATATATATATATATATATATATATATATATATATATATAATATATATATATAGATATAGAAAGAGTAAAGCCAGCACTTGTACATAAAACATCCTTTATTTTGTTATGACTACCGGTTTCGGAGTAACTGTCTCCATCAGGTCTATACAAAAACACAGAAAAAAAAATTAAAAATCACTAAATTACAATCGATCATTAGAATGGAGTAATGTTACACAAAGGTTACATTGTATATAATAAAAAAAGAGTAATGTACAAGCATGAAAAAAGGAAAGGAAGCAATATTAAAAAAAGTAAATACCGTGGACCTCTTGTAGTTACTGAGGGAAGGTTTAAACTTTAAAGTGTAGAGACTTTCTACTATTGCCAGCTCCATGGGGGCCACTCGACTAGAGTGAATGGAAAATGATTCTAACCTTAGAGGGTGATCACTATTTTCTGCGTGATCCCGTGTGGCACTGAATGGTGGTTTTGCTAAAAGCCTGTTTGTCCTAATCGATCTTCCTAAGTGTTCAAACCATCGTACACGTGCTTGGCGCTTTGTTTTTCCCACGTAAATTGCATTACAGCAATTGCTCTCGTATTTATAAACAGCATGAAACTGTAGTTCTGGGGGTACGATGTCTTTGTACTCAAACAAACCACCAATAGTATACTTAGGCTTGAACACCCCCCTAAACCCAATGAAGCCCTACTAAATTAACTTGTCGACCACACTAAATTTGAATTAGTTAAGGACGACATTCTTTTAAAGTTACTCAATAAGGAGGAAAGTGTTAACAGGTTCTTAAGAAAGTTGAAGTCTGAGGGTGTTCTAGATGAACATACATATAACGATCTATTTACATCTGGATCTAAACCTGGAGTGCTCTATGGTCTCCCCAAGGTGCACAGGAAGGTGTCCCACTCAGACCAATCATTTCAACTACCATTTGTCAAAGTTTCTTGTTCCTATTTTAGCTCCTGTATACAGTTAAAGATTCATTTACCTT
>NC_087203.1:104133423-104148423 GCF_015104395.2 Macrobrachium nipponense
GCAAATGAAATTCATAGAAAACAAATAAATTCCACCGGTAGAGGATACCACTCGACCGCACTAACTAAACTAGAAAATCACATTGCTTAGTTAGTAACTTTTTTCTTCTTTTATTTTTTACAATTCAAGAAAAATGTTCCACTAATAAAATATAAGGAATAATACAGCAGCCGCCGAATTAGACTATTTCGGTAATATTTATGTGCTTCAATCAGAAAAGAAATATGCAATTAGCTCTCTAGTTAATAAAAAAAAAATAAAAAAATTCCCCGCAGGCAAGCAAAGTTTATATGCCCAACCAAACACTAATGGGGGACTTTCGAAAATTATATTGGTAACTAAAATCTAGATGAGTCAAAAAAAAAACCCCCCTCTAAAAAAAAAAAAAAAAAAAAAAAAAAAAAAACTGAGGTACAATGAAATGATAAGATTTCATGGCAGATATTCAACCGCCGACGGAATACCTTTTTAGGAGCTAAGAAAATACACTCACGTTTCACACCTCATCATATTTTTTTTTTGGGGTTTTTTTTTTTTTTCGGAAAGGGGATAGGTCAGTTTTTGGGATTCCCTCCCACTTCAAATTGCTAAATTCGGAAGTTATCTACTGGTCAATTTTCAAAATTTCTATAAAACCTCGCTTTCAAAGACGAACGGTCGATTTCGCGCTCTAGGATTAGGTTCCATTTTTTTTTTTTTTTTTTTTTTTGCGTATTCTATAGGTATCTCCATTATCTGAAAAGCCCTAGCATAACAAAATGGTCAAGGACAACATCATATATAAAAAGTCCGTGCATTAACAACCATTTCAAACAACAAATAGCACAGAATGCACCTTCTGACTCGTTCAATGCTACACTAACAGCATATATTCGTTCTTAAGTTGAATTCATATACCAGATGAATAAGAACGGGAATAACCTTCGTCTAAACGTCACCACTATATTTTGCTCTCTGAGAGATGGCTTTTCATGGGGCATGATATATGCTATTTTTACTCTGAACTTACATTGTGAACAGCAAGTGTCAGAGGGCAGTGATGATACTGACAGTAAATATCAACCCCCCCCCCTCACCCCACACCCACGTTTCTACCATATGGTAGTTCCTCGTTGGACGAGTAGGTTACGTGCTCGACTACTGATCTCAGGGTCCGGGTTCGATCCCCCGTTCTGCCAACGTGGAATCAAAGGAATTTATTTCTGGTGATAGAAATTAATTTCTCGATGGTTCGGATCCCAGAATAAGCTATAGGTTCCGTTGCTAAGTAAAAAATATCTAACCCTTCGGGCCAGCCCTAGGAGAGCTGGTAATCAGCTCAGTGGTCAGGTTAAACTAAGATATACTTAACTTTTTTCTACCGTGACGTGTTCATTCATGACAGCGAGGTCGTGAGTATATGTTGAAAGATTCACAAATATTGCTGATAAAAAGATCATGATTCTGGCAACAGACTGAAACCGATTCGTATATGTATCTTGCGTACAAACGTTGATATGCTAAGGTTAAACTGATATCTGAAATACAGGAATTATTCTTCTTAATTCCTTGATATAACTCTGATAATTATAATTACAGGCAACTCATTTCATCTCGTGAATACCAAATGATATGAAAAATACGTTCTTTGGAAACTTATTAAAATTTCTACTTGATTTTTTAAAAGTCTGTTTCAGCGACTCCTGTTCTTATTGAAGGCCGTACTGTATTCGTCTTTCAATTCCTTCACTTACATTTCCATAACGTGGTAGGAATTTCCAAATGTATAAATAATGCAATAAATAATGAGCAATACAAATTTTAAAGAATCAGATGTCGTAGAGCTTTCCGCAAGTTATATACTATAGTTTACGGCGAAATGATCATTATGATTTATATATATATAAAAAAAATACATTGAAGCTAGCAGCAGCGGAAAATGCATTTCCTACTCGAGAAATCAAAATAATTCATATCAAAAAGTATTCAGTTTAACATCCTTCCTAATTACCGCTAGCACAAAAAAAGGGAAGGCTTATAGATGTGATCTATCTGGAAATGATACTGGAAAGATCACCAATTACAGTAAATACCATTTACCGATCAACAGTAGCAATAGCAGTGATTAGACAAGCGAGAGGATTTAAGGGAGAGGTTAACATGGAGTAATTCATAACACTGTCAAACAAATAACCTGAAATATATTTAGGGTAATAGCCACCATTAATCACTCATGGTGGAAATTCAAGACTTACTGTACGTGATATTAAATGACAGATGATATTTCACTCGAAAGCGGAATAAAACTCCAAATCCCCTCCACAATAAATTAGTGTGGAACGGAGGGAGATATTAATTAGTAGCGTGTATCCACGCTAAATTCATATTAGTATGTTTGCTACGCAATGGTATTACAGGTTCCCGAGAGATCTAGTGCAGTCAAAAGTTAGCAAAGATATTGCCTGCCCTGTGTATGGTCTGCGTATTCTTTTACGATGCTACTTCCTCACTAGACGAGTCGGTTGCGTATTCGCCTACCAATGTGGTAGCCCGAGTACGGAACGGAAATTGACAGTAAAAGTTTTGAAAGTGTTAACAGGAGGAAAACCTCGCAGTTGCCCTATGAAAACAATTGTTAAGAGAGGGTGGACAGTGAGATGGTAGAAAGGGAATATGAAACGGAGCTACAGTAAAAGAAATGTAAGTAGTTGCAGCTAGGGGCCAAAGGGACGCTGCAAAGAACCTTAAGTAATGCCTACATTGCACCGAATGAGGTGCACTGCCGCACTACTCCCCTACGGGGCGTATTACATGATCAAGTGTATTTCTGAGTATAAATTAAACTGTTGTTGAATATTTGATTATTTCATTTCGTCTTATTCTATTCTGATCAAGTCTAATCTTTTAACTACTTGTTGGAGGACGGGTAGGGAGTGGGGGGCGGGGGGGGGGGGGGGGTGGGGGGGGGGGGGGGGGGGGGGGGGGGGGGGGCGCGGTGTGTGTGGCGGAGCTGGTGGCATTTCAAATGAAGTTTGCCAAACAAAGAACCGGGCTTAAGGAGGCTAACATCAATGTTTTCTATTTGTTTCAGTCCCTTTATTCCCTTCCGTGCAATTATATCTAATGACACAAACAATAAAATAAGGAAATGAATACTATATGAAAGATACTATCAACGGATTTTACCAGCAAGGAATCTATAAGAGTTTCTTATTAAGCAATGGCCTCATTAAAAAAAAAAAAAAAAAAAAAAAGGCCAGAGTTATCATCAGGGAATTATGTTAGATACCATATCATTCTCCATCAGTTGCTTTTACTTTCACAAATTCGATAATAAAATTAGCATAACTCCACCCAAGTACTGATTTATGTTTAATCACAAATAACATGTCGTTCTTTAAACTGCACATCAGAGACAACGAGAGCAATCAAAGCAATAAAAAAGTTTTTGATTGCCAGTGAAACTCGGCTCTAAACGAAAATCAGTCGAGTACTAAAACCTGCCAGTAGACAAATAGACGGCAAACAGACAGATTCAAATACATAACCTACTAAATAAAGATGATGAAAAAGACAATCACATCCAAATGGCCTTGCGAAGTAGATAGTTCACTTTGGCTAAGAGAATAATGGCATCACGCAATCATACAGCGTTTGAATGGTACGACTAAAAAAATTATAAAAAGTTCATCTACACATCCTAAAGATAAAGTTTTTTCCAACAAAGAATCATTTAATGTAAATCAATAAAAGTAGCAACAGAGAGAGAGAGAGAGAGAGAGAGAGAGAGAGAGAGAGAGAGAGAGAGAGAGAGAGTGTTCAACTAATCAAATCATATGTGTTCATCAAGGCCTTTCAGCAGCACTTCCACTGCATGGTGTTCATGATGCCTATCTGCACTGCAACTTTCAAATGATCTTTTGTGTGTGTGTGTGTGTGCGCGCGTGCATGTGTATGCATATGCGTGTATGTATGCGTATGTGTGTGTTTTGCAAGCAAACCCTTTATTTATTTATTTGGATAGAACCTCATAAATTCTCTCTCCCTCTCATTCACTTATATACCTCGTTAAAAATCTGTTCATTTCCTGCAAAAGAAAGGAAACAACAAAGAACATAACGAACTCAACGAGAAAATCGTTCGAATTATTTTAATGAAAAATATTTACGCAACAAAGACCAAGTTCATATTAATTTTACCTAAGTAACGGAAGGGCGGGGCATAATTTTCCCACCCATGTGGTTCTGTAAACATGACCTTTCGAACGGGTATGAGGCAATTTTTGTTTTATCTTAATAATACTACCACGCCATAATATGATATAAACCTCCCACCCATTAAATCATAGAGTTTGAAGGGTTAACCAATCAACCTCCATACACCAAGCGCTACACGTGCTTCCTTTTAAATCATATGAACTATGTGACTGAAGGCATTTTTTCCACCGCCTCATGAGTTCTTATCTATAAAGACTTCACCAAGACCAACGTTCAATCTCAAACACACTTTACTTCTTTCTTTCTATACTAGCTGTCCTTTGAATATAACAAGTTTCAGTGCCAGAAGCCCAGTGCGAGAAAAAGTGTCATATGTCATATTCAAATAGTGCTAATAGTTTTATGAAGCTGTTTTTCATACTCTTCTTGATGATGCGTGATAGTCCTTCCTCGTTGGACGAGAGGTTTACATACTCACCTACCGATTCGGTAGTCGCGAGTTCGACTCCCCCGCTCTGCCAACGTGGAATCAGAGGAATTTATTTCTGGAGATTAGAAATTCATTTCTAGATATAATGTGGTTCGGAACCCACAGTAAGCTGTAGGTCCCGTTGCTAGGTAACCAATTGGTTCCTAGCCACATAAAAATATCTAATCCTTCGGGCCAGCCCTAGGAGAGCTGTTAATCAGCTCAGTGGTCTGGTTAAACTAAGATATACTTAACTTAGTCCCTCCACCTTCATGGGTGAAATCAACCACTAGAAACTAGTAGGATAGTTTAAAAAATTTTCTATGGGATTTTGGGATACGGTTGACAACACCTGACCCTTCTCATCCCCAAATACGACTGTTATGCCAACTGACTACCCACGTGCCCATTTCGCTGCCCAGGTCAATAGACAGAAAATGGGGTCTGGCAGAAAGTAGAATTATCCATCCGCGTAATTGGAATCTGCTGTTAGATAATAATAATAATAATAATAATAATAATAATAATAATAATAATAATAATAAATTCTATTTTCAACTCAGGGCCATATACCTGGAATATACAAAGTACAGACAGCAACATACACAATGTAGATAAATGAGATAACATGATAAAAATGAATAATCGGCAATATCAACACAGTTGCTGAAGTAGTATAAAAGATAGTAATCATAATAATGGTAATAACAGTAATAATATTGAGAATAGTTAAGAAAAGCATAAAAAGTTATAATGTGAACAGATTGTATATATTCAAATTCCAGCTATAGACCTTATATTTTGTTTGTTTGTTTGTTTGTTTTTTTTTTTTTTTTACGTTACAAGAACCAGTGGTTATTCAGCAACGGGACCAACGGCTTGACGTGACTTCCGAACCACGTCGAGAGTGAACTTCTATCACCAGAAATACGCATCTCGACCCCTCAATGGAATGCCCGAGAATCGAACTCGCGGCCACCGAGGTGGCAGGACAAGACCAAACCGACCACGCCACTGAGGCACTGGTTACAGCAGTCAGGTCCAGAGGGTTAGATACGAAAACTGAATGTAGAAAAACTCTAAATTGATAATATTCACAGTAATAATGAAAAAGCAAAATACAAGTAACAAATGTTCACAATAGAACGAGAAACTTAGGGAGAACAAAGGTGCATACAACCTATACAAGTGCCCTCAGGAAAAGGAAAGGAGAAAAAACAGGGACAAAGAGAGAACCAAATAAGCCATAAATGAGTAATTAAGATATACGTATTCCTTTGTCGTCAGACTCATTAAAGTCCCAACAAGGAATGAATTGATTTCGAGGAATAAAGGCAATTTGGGTAAATAATCGTAGGATTTAAATCATTCGCTTATGATGTCCTGATTGAAAAGACTGGACTATGACGAGAGAGAGAGCGAGAGAGAGAGAGAGAGAGAGAGAGAGAGAGAGAGAGAGAGAGACGTCTCACCGGGTAAACAATTAGACGTCGCAAGATATTACATGAATGATATAAAATTATGTCAATAAATAATTTTTAAAAATAACCCAAGAACATCCACAAAACATTAAAAGAAAACAAGACAGCACACTGGAGTATTTAACCATAACAAAATTAAGTTCTACAGAAAATTCCATTCATCTTTAACATTACTCTGTTTTTTTTCCATCTGCCCGTCCGCCTGTGGTGTTTTCGCATGGTAACACTGCGTTCCGGGCTTTAAATAGTTACGGTATGTGTAACTTTTAGGTAAATAAAAGGATATCTGGGTGTACATTTGCAACAGAAAATTGTTTTAATAATTTACTGTATGCGAATTACACCGTTAATTATTATATATTTAAAGCCCGGGACGCAGTGTTACCAAAGCGCAAACACCACATGGTGGAATGGACAGATGGAAAAAACAGAAGTATCGTACGTACTATCGTACTTCTTCACCTGACTGCTTTAATTATTGTGGTAGAAATACTCCTGACTCGTAATTTTCAGCCAATTTAGCGATAAAATCTATCGTTGTCTGGGGTCTACTACAGGGTTTCTGAGCAGTAGAACCATAAAAAAAAGACTAATAACAATAATGATAAACAATAAGCAATTCATCCACAAGTAACACCCCTTAGTCCCAGTGGAAGTACGTGTATTTCATTAAGGGATATACCTCGTGCTAAAGTAAAAACTGACCGCCTTTTGAATTTTGATTTATTTATTTTTCACTATTCAGATGTGTAAATCAAAGACAGCATAATCTGAATATATTCTTAATCTATCAGCAATCACATCTATTGTACAGATATTGAGGAAAAAATGGCTACTTACAGTCATAAATATACAAACACATCTACACAAACACAATATATATGTATATAATATATATATATATATATATATATATATATATATATATATATATATATATATATATATATAGATATATATATATGGTATATCGCTATATCATCATATTGTATACATATAATATATATATATATATATATATATATCATATATATGTATATATATATATATATATATATATATATTTAGATATATAGTATATATCATATATATCTATATATATATATATATATATATATATATATATATCTATATATATACTATAGCATAAAAACCCACCCACACCAAAATGTAGAGAGAAAAGTACAAATTCGTAAGGCTCTTAATAATCAGAGACACGACAGAATACAAATTTACCATATACAGAAAACCAACGTTCTCACTTTCATATTCACTACTTTAGCTATCACGACATTACTATCAAGATAGGTGTAGCTAGCAACCTATTCTTAAGAGCCTTACGAATTTGTTCCCAGATTTCCTGGAAAAAGAATTTGAACTAATTCGCAAGCAACTTTCGTCTTTAAAGTATCCTCACCATATAATTGAGAAAGCAATTCAAAAAGCAAACGTAATTTTCTACCGACCCCCTAAAGACAAGACCGAGACACACCCAACAATAAAATAAAAAATTCCTCACCTGGAGACGATTAAGAGAGTAAACCCACCCCCCCCACACCCTTGGGAAATCCACCCTTTTGCATTTACCTACCCAAACACCTTAGCCAAATCCCTGATTAACGTCCAACAAAAGACATCTCCCAAAGACTCTGGGGTCTATGAGATCCCATGCCAGGACTGTGACCAATCTTACATCGGATTTACAGGTAAATCACTTCCCCAGAGATTAATACAACACAAACGGTCAGTTAGGTATGGACAACAGAACTCTGCTATTTTCAACCATATAAATGAACATAACCATAGAATAAACTGGAATTTGTCACGTGTAATTTATAGCAGCAACTGCCGGTACAAGAGTCAAATGATGGAATCAGCCTTAATAAAAGAGAGGCAGGTATGAACATCTCAAAAGGCGCGTGGATTTCAGATGTCATCGACGAAGTTTTCATTCAACCAACGCTTAAGAAGATTAAAGGAAGATTATCAGCAGGGTGACCTAAATTGGCTTTCTTGTGGACGGATCTCTTTGGTATAAATACCACCTTTTTCTGTAAACTTTTCTCATTCATATACCTGAAGAGAGAGACAGCAGTCTCTGAAATATAGTACTTTTCTCTCTACATTTTGGTGTTTTTATGGGCTCCTTTTATTAGATGGAATTCTGTTGTTACAGAACATTTTTACCAGTCATATATATATATATATATATATATATATATATATATATATATATATATATATATATATATATATCTGTATATATACATTATATGATATATATACATATACATACATATAGTATATATATATATATATATATATATATTATATATATTATATATATATATATATATATAGATATATATATATATATATATATATATATATATATGATATATATATATATATATATATATACTGACATTTCATTCATACATCAACAACAAGTTTACATGTAAACACAGAATGCGAAGAGGTTATTTAATGCATTAAGCATAAGACCATAATTTAGTGTTTCTCATAAATAAAGCATATCACTCAGGACTGTAAAAACGCAAACATGTTTCAATATGAGCAAAGTAACCCATTTGGTTTACGCAATATATCCTTGTTTATAACAATCTAATATAAATCTATTTAAAATTCATGTACTTTAATCAAGGAAAATAATATCCCACTAAATTACGGCTTTTATAAGCAACTCTGCCCACCAAATGAGCGTTTATTCCTCTCCAAGAGGCATACTGTCAGCACATAAACCAGCCCTCGTTTTCATTATGACAATTATAAAATTCAGTCTTTCACCTCCTTTGTTTTCCAACTCTAAGAAAAATGTTTACCTGACCTTATAATTCTTCGACAATGATGTTCGTTTGAAATGAAGTTTCCTCAGATAGCAAAGCAGAGTCATAATTCACGACACACTGAACTCCTCTTGTCAAGAATGAAATGCCAAAGAATACGAGAAATGTCTTGCAACATATTTGTAAGAATAAAGTTGCAGATCACCGATAGAGATGATTTTACCCAAAAGTGATACGCTCTCTGAAGAATCTCATTATCTTTCAAATGGTTTGTTTGTTTGTTTGTACGGTTGTCTTACGTTGCATGGAACCAGTGGTTATTCAGCAACGGGACCAACGGCTTTACGTGACTTCCGAACCACGTCGAGAGTGAACTTCTATCAACCAGAAATAAACATCTTTCACACCTCAAAGGAATGCCCGAGAATCGAACTCGCGGCCACCGGGATGGCAGCCAAGGCCATACCGATCACGCCACTGAGGCGCTCGTTCAAATGATCATCCATTTAAAAATTCATAAATCAGAAAGCAGTAAAAACAATTTTTTCCTATAATTCGTCGTGTACTAGATATCATTGTGAAGACATTGATGGCTGCGCTACCAAATCTTGTAGCCTACCTTTATAGATGTTTTGTACTATGCACCTCGAACAACGAAGACGAATACAAAGATTTATCAAAATAAAACGTATTTATTCTCACGTAAATACCTAATGGAATCAGACATATTTCAAATATCTCTAATTTGATGACATTTAATCATTATAGACATTATTCTTCAAAACAGCCAGTAAGTGTAGAAGCATAAACGTTTAAAATGAAGAAAAGATGATTTAGTGACAATTAAATCAGCAAAAGGAAGGGATTGCAATAATCCAGGATGATATTCGTGCGTTTGCAAATGCTCTCCGGGTAATAGCCGAGGCTCATATCCAGTTCACAAACCCAAATTAACAAGCTTGAAACGGACGTAATATCAACTTTGGGATCAGAAAACGCGCGCTAAATTTCACGGAAATTAAAAGCAGGTATTAGGCAAGTCCGATATTGTTTGTTTGATTGCTTTTATGGCGTTTTTACGTTGCATGAATGCCCGAAAATCGACTCGCCTCCTCAGAGATGTGGGCAACGCCCAACACCACACCGACCACGCCACTGAGGCGCTTACAAGCCGATATTGCCCAGCTGGATGAGCGTAAACCATAAACACAAAAGCTTGTGACAGTTTATTAGGAGGTGGCAACATTTGTCGGCTCTGGAAAAGGCTGATACAGGAGTGAGGCATAACTTTTAAAATACTGGAGATCCTACTGGATTTAGATCTAAAGTAGAGAGAGAGAGAGAGAGATGAGAGAGAGAGAGAGAGAGAGAGAGATTTTATATTAAGTTATTCTGACAAATTTGAAGTACTGAGATACTGGATATTATACTATATCTGAAATGAAGAGAGAGAGAGAGAGAGAGAGAAGAGAACTTTAGCATTATTTATCGTTGCTATAAATCTACACTTGTAGTTTTCTGTAAAAGAAAAACTATTGAGACGCTTTGTCTGTCCAGTGTGCACTTTTTCCGTCCGCCCACAGATCTTAGAAACTACTGAGGCTAGAGGGTGGCAATTTGGTAAGTTTGATCATTGGACGGTGGATGCTCAACGTACCAATTTGCAGCCCTCTAGCCTCGGTGGTTTTTAGGATCTGAGGCCAAGGGCGGACAGGAAGTGTAGACGGACAGACAAAGCCATCTCCATAGTTTTCTTTTACAGAAAAACTACAAAGTTGAAATTTATAGTAGCAATAGATATACAATATTACAGCTCTCTCTCTCTCTCTTTCCATGATCCCCAACAAGAGAAACTTCCTAAGGGCCCGTCCAAGGGAGAAATTTCGAAATAAATGAGAGGGAGGAATGCTCTGCGGATTATATCCAAATAGACAAGACCTCACACAAAATTCCTTGTGCTTGCAAGGGTAGCAACACGCGGAGTGCGGAATTGCAAGAAGAGAGTGAGAGAAAGGCCCCGGCCGGCAAACTCGTTTGCAAGCAATTCAAGGAACGTTCATTAACTGTGCTTGAAGTTGCCCGGATCTTGGAGACGCTAACGTTTATGGCTTACAGTTTATAAGTATTTAAGCTAATATGGCCACATGTGAAGATGAGACAATTAAAAAGAATGGTGAAAACAAAACACCGAGTAAGTGACCTGCGATGCTGATATGAGTAAAAAAAACAAAAAAAATGATAATCAAAATACCTGGAAGGGGAATTTCGAAAAATGGTTTTAATTCTGTGTTTTTCTTTCTAATTAAAGCATATGTAATTTTGCACATGCAGCTCGATTTGAATAAACTAACAGACGTCTTAGAATTATATATATATATATATATATATATATATATATATATATATATATATATATATATATATATATATACATATACACTCAAGTTGCGTTAATCAGTATTTTACCGTTAATTTGTTATTTTAATCAATTTTGACCGGATGTAGCAGTAAAACTAGATTAATAAGGCAAATGTTTACTTTGCCAAGACATTCAAACCACGTCTATTCTCACAGCTTTAAGCTTTAAGACGTAACCGTTGGAACAAGGGAGCGTAAATAGAGCTTGTTGATACTAATCGTTCAGAATGTACCACGAATTAAAAAAAAATTGACAGCGGGCAGAACTTTTATCTGATGGCCACCGTTAGTTAACAAAATGCAAGAATAATGCCTAAGGAGGTGACGTCCTACCAGGTGGGTCCCTGAGATTGGGCTAATTCACGACCATCATTTTCATTTTAAGTCTTAAGGTTTTCAAACTGTAGCAATATTACTACTCGAAAGTAAAGGTAAAATGTCAAAAAAAATACAGAAATAGGACTTAATTACTCATAGTCAGAGACGCGCACGCGCGCACACAAGCACACACATACAAAACTCATTTGCAATAACTTACCTTCACAACGTGTTGTTCACTAAGTGGACATACTTGCCGCAAACGTGCCTGGAATCAGAATCAAAGGAAGGTCACATAAAAAACATTGAAAAAGTCAGTAAAATTGCAGGTAGTAAGTGCCTACATTATTATGTATTTCCCCAGGAAAAAAAATGCTATTGATTGTAGTAGTAAGAGGTCCAGAGATTCTGAAATGCAGGTAGCCAATATGATAATGGCATTAAAGCCACATGGTTCAAATATTTGACAAGGTAATTATTGAACCAAACGGATCCTTCTTTTAGTTGTCTTCTGAAGATTGAAAAGAAACCCACAAAATTACTGTGTATAACTTGTTTACTTGTAAGTATTTACATATTATTTTACTCGACACTCGAGTACTTTCAGGTCTTATTTGTGGCCCTTTCTCAAGAGATGTGTAAGGTGTCAGCCTAGGTCAGAAATTTTTTGCGGCGTTTTTTTTCAAGGTAATTATTAGTTCACTGTTCTACGGAGTGGATGTCAGCAGCCTTCCAGGATCATGTAAATTAAAATAAAAATATTGCAAGGTCAACATCGACTTCAACTACTACCAGGCGTCGTCTTTGGCCAATCTTCCAAAAAGTCTGTTTGAGCGGGAAACCTAAGCTATAACTTTGAGCACTGACTACTTGAAGTCGTGCCCCACCCCCATTATCTAATTCTTGTGGGTTGTGTTTATAACTGCGTTTTTATATTTTTGCTCCCGTTACTGCACCTATTTATAATTTATTGCTATTTTTTTTCTTATTTCAAATAGGATTATCCAAGTGTCGAGAATAACTTTGCTCGCCCAGACAATTTTTTTCCTATCGTTCGATACAAATGTTTACACACCTTAAATAACAGTAATAAGAGAATGATGATAATTAACAAAAAAAAAATAATACGTCATTCCTACCGCAAAGGTCAAATTTAGAACTTTCAGTAATAGTTAATTCCGGTAATACAGGGTTCATCCTTGTCACACACACACACACACACACACACACAAACACACTCGGACACATGCACACCTGGCGCAACTTACATCAGCATACATCAGACGTTCAGGCCATGAAAATGAGTAGCAAGACTGCAATGCATTGCTGGAATGCATCCTGACAGGCACAGCACTTGCAATTTCAAGAAAAAAACACCGGTGCAGAGTGAATGCCTTCCCCTGAGAACATTCCTGCGAGATATTGGAAGTATATTCCTGTTCACTGTGTTTCCCTAATTAAGAAATGGAAAACGGAAAATGGAATATATACATGAGCTACTTCCTTCCCGATATAAAAATACATAAAATTATCCATATATATATATTTTTTTCATTTAATTAAGGTGTGTAATACTGACTTCACTTCAGGTTGTGTTTTAATTAGCATGGGGATAATTGAAACGAAAAAAAACCTCTTTAGTATGAAACGAAAAAAAGAAGATAATTAATCACAATTTACTAAATGTTCTTACGGACAAAAGATAAAAATTGTCAATTATCAAGTTCTTACGAAAAAAGAGAAATTTAAAATTTCAATCAATTATCAAGTTCTTGCGAAAAACAAGAGAAAATTGTCAATTATCAAGTTTATACGAAAAAAGAGGAAATTATCAAAATATCAAGTTCTACGAAAAGAGAAAATCATCAATTATCAAGGCCTGATAAACTTCAGCGTCATTAATATATTGGGTAATTACAAGGAAAAAAAAAAACAAAGAATACCATAAAAACAATTCATAGTTGATAACTTCATTACATGTAAGTTTATGAATAAAATTCGAGTTTATACGACCTCACCGAGCAAGCAAGCAAGCATATCAAGCAACTGAAAAGTCAGTTGTTTGGTAGTTGGGTCAGTCAAGTCGGAAGCAAAAGCAGAGTTAAATAAACATGGGCCGGGGTGTGTGTGTGGGGGGGGGGGGGGGGGGTGTGTGGTGTTGGAATACCCTTTTGCTCTAAATACTAACTAGGCAAACACAAGGATAGTTTGCACGTTAATTAGACGTCTTTGATATTCAGTTTTTAACATCACTAAAGGATTTTACGAAGGACCGAAGTTTTCGCAGAAAGAAAAGGGTCGGTGTTGGAGAGAGAGAGAGAGAGAGAGAGAGAGAGAGAGAGAGAGAGAGAGCGAACTCTATTAGCAAACGCACATTTTCTACTGACTGCTTCCCCAGGGTGCCCCATAAGCAATTGGGCACTTACTTGTAAATGGTAAAATTTAATTCAATGGCAAATTTCTCCTTGATTTTTTAGAATAAAACTCACTTATTCATCGTGCTATTCTTAGATGAATGGTGAGTAGCATTCATCTAAGAATAGCACAATGAATAAAGTAAACTTATTCTAAAAAAAAATAGAAGTGAAATGTGATATAACTTAAACTTTTACTATGTGCAAGTAAGTGCCCGGTTACTTATGGGACACCCTGTATATATATATATATATATATATATATATATATATATATATATATATATATATATATATATATATATATATATATATATATGTTTGTGTGTGTGTGTGTTTATGTGCTAACATTTTCCCTAGCCCGTGAGATAGGTAGAATGTTTATCGTGAAGTGGCCAAGAAGGAAACACACCACTTCCCTTTACAGTTAAAGCACACTCGGGTGGTATTCAGGCAATTTCAGAAAAGCAGAACGAAAGAAACGAAAGGAAAGAGGGTGAACCAACAGAGAAATATGAAAACCCTTCCAAAGAAAGTAATCCCAAAGAAAGGGAGTATTATGAAGGCAAAGTTGAAGAAGAGAGAGAGAGAGAGAGAGAGAGAGAGAGAGAGAGAGAATGAATAGTTTAGAGCAACAGGAAAGAGAGAAGAGAGGGAGAACCACCCTAAACGTAACATGGGAAGAACGATCAAAACAAGAATTTGCAGACACAAAATGAATGAAGGAACATGACATAAAGACTTAACGAAAAATTGAAGGAAATGTAAACGAATGAAAACAATAGACGTTAATGTTTGGAGTAATATGAGGAGAGAAAGGGAAATGGACAGAGCTCCGTTAAAGTCACAGCAGTTTTCTAGCATTAATTCACCAACCAGGAAGGGGTAGGAGGGAGA
>NC_087203.1:104150923-104155923 GCF_015104395.2 Macrobrachium nipponense
TAATACTTAACTTTTAAACATGATATTGCGGGGTATCACAAGCAGCAACAAATTGCAACTCTGTACGAAAATCACATGGTCTGTCTGTCTGTCTAGAGAGAGGAAATATTTGTGTTTATTACACCTTAAAAGTGTTATCAGCTCCACGGATATCAATATTGTTTATTAAAAGTTTGCACAAAAGTCTGGATATTTTTGGGAACCAGAAAAATGCCAGTTGCAGGAGCTAAATAGAATTGCGACGTCCATACATACACGATGCGCCGGAACTGACGGAGCTCAGTTATCAGTCTTGTTTACAAACTTCCAGCGGGCGTTTCCAAAGGTCAATCAAAAGGGTATTACGATCTATGACATGCAAGTCCATTTTTTGGGAATTGTTGTTACATTTCGTTTACATTTCCCTTTACATAAACATTTAAATTTTCGTTGTTGTTTTTTTTTTTTTTTTTTTTTTTTTTTTTTTTTTTCCCCAAGACCCCGAATCTCTTCGCTAATTAATTCTTCATATCTTATTTTAGATACAATTTTATTAACGAGTATTGAGGATTAAAATAGACAAACTGGAAACAAAATTATGTTTTAAAGACTAAACTGAATATACTTAAAAAACCATGACACATTGCAGGGGTTACAGAATCGCTTAGCACCTGATAAAATGCAACGACAATTTTGTTAATCATGCACGACAAAAATCAGTCTACTTCTAGTCAGAAAAACAGAAAACCACCTAAACGTAATAATGGATGTTCCGTGCGATAATCCAGGATTTTAAAAATATATAGCAAAGCGTAATTCACATTAAACTTACGGTAAATTGGTCTTTAACGACCTAAGCGGCAGGCTTTTATGCGTATACAAATCATTATGTTATTAGCTGGTAGTAGAAACTGGAAAGAAGTAAATTATGCCGGGAATTATATATATATATAACCCAATATTCGCATGAGCAACAACCTACTTTAACCCTATATATATATTTCTGGTTGGCCTTTGCCCTAACCTAGTGCTATAAGAAATAATTTGATAATGTTGTAAACAAATACTCTACACATATAAACCAAAAAGGGGTCCAAAAATGAATGAAATAGAACGGGGAATTTCCAGGCAATATTGAGCAAAACATCAGTAAATTGATAGAAATTATACACAAATTACAGTAACTACCGTAATAAATTCACTTTGCTCAATACGACTCCAAGAGAAACCCGTTTGTCTTTATCAGTTTAATGATTGACAGATCGCAGACCTACCCATCAACCTTTCGGGCAAACGAAGACCGATTGACTCGTGCTAATTAACACAAATACGCCGTGATTACTGCGTAATTAATTACTCCCTTTATAAACAAGTTAATCAATGAGGGTTAACGTATTGAATTTATACTGAGGAACCAGACCAAAGCGGTAATATAGGCGTATAGATCGGATACAGGACAGTATGAAAGGGACTCTCACTCGGTATTTAGTTTTGAAAGTAAATGAGGTAATGCAGTACTTAACATTTGTCTGTAATTGTAGTTAGGAAACCTTTAATCATATAATAATGGTTTCGGATGCGACATGGGTTATTTAATAGTAATATGAACTTACACAAGTATATTAACATAGTCATATGAGAGAGAGAGAGAGAGAGAGAGAGAGAGAGAGAGAGAGAGAGAGAGAGAGTTTAGAAATACCATCAACCAATTTTTTTTCGCAATTAGAATAATTATAATTAATACTACTACCACCACTAGTAGTAGTAGCACTACTATTACTAGTACTACCGGTAGTACTACTACAAACTAGTAGTAGTAGTGGTGGTACTACTAGGTGTAGTGCTACTACTACTAGTAGTAGTGGTAGTACTACTACTAGGAGTAGTACGTCCTAATATCAAATGTGCTACGATAAGAGAGGGTCGAGACGGAAATTAGTAATCCCAGGGATATTACGTACCGGACCAATTCTCAAGAACTAGATCTTGTGTTAGGGTGAGTTCACACCAAATGCGTCGCGTAGCGTCGCATCGAGTCGAGTCACTCTAATTCATGACTCACCGTGAATCGCCAACCCAGTTTAACACTGCTTTCTATGGGCCTTTGAAAGAAACCATTCACACCGAATGCATCGAGTGACGTCACGTTGCCTCGAGTCAAGTCACGAATTAAGCTGGACCTGCTTTTACGTCAGTCATAGTAGTCTAGTGCCATTTGGCCTCAAATAGAAATGGGGTTGTTAGGATTTTCTACTTATCTATATGCATTTCAATTTACGAACCAAGTTATATTCTAATAAAATTGTACTTCTTTATATCTTATTTTCACTTTTATATAGGACAAAATTTAATATAATTAAATTTCGTTTTATCTTTTGTTTGTCTCATACGATATAAATTTAAAATCTTAGATCTTACCTATAGTTTTTGAAAAACATTATGGTTGAGTAGTTAATTATTATATATAAATATATATATTATTTCTCTTGGTGTCTCGGCTAATTCATTTAGAATTGTATCTTTTCGTTATCTTGTAAAATTCAACAAAAATAAAACTTAGCTTAAAAAAATGGCCATTTTTTCCTCAGTTCCTCAATTGCATAAAGGTAAATAAAGGAAAATCCCTAAATTTACTTAGATAAGATGAAAAAAATCCAGCATGGGGAGAGAGAGAGAGAGAGAGAGAGAGAGAGAGAGAGAGAGAGAGAGGAGAGAGAGAGAGAGAGAGAGAGAGAGCAGACAAAAAAGATACGTACTGCAATAATAAAAGCCATAATAAAAAATCTTTCAGATTATTTCCTGCTATATTTTGATAATCGAATTATCTCTTGAAAATAAAATATAGAAAATTAAGGAAAAATCGTGAGAGAGAGAGAGAGAGAGAGAGAGAGAGAGAGAGAGAGAGAGAGAGAGAGAGAGAGAGGAGAGTATATGAACTGGGTAAGGCTTCTGCAGCCTGCAGGTAACACAATTCAGCTGTTGTTGGAACGTTGTTGTCCAGATGTTGTTCGAAGTACGGAGAGAAGTCTAACGCAGGAATAGTCATCTTGTTAACTGTGGCTGCCTATTCACTGGTGAGGTTCCTCCTGACTGCTGATGGAGCTGAACAGCCCAAGGAAAAGAAACTGAACGAGAGAATTGTGGCCTTGCGAGACACCATCCAGGGCTGGAGAGAGCAGCAGGTGAACTTGGACAGGAAAATTCTTCAGCTGCCAACACGAGGCTCGACCACCACGAAGAGATTCAGAAGGCGGGGGTGGAAGGGAAGAACTCACTCGTGTGATCCAGATCGCTCAGGTGTTGCAACAGCAGGGCTGGCAAGACAGGGCCCACTCACTCGAACGCGAGAACGTTGTTTCTGAAGAAGAAACGATCACGAGAGGTCTCCCACGTTTCCGGGACAGGTGGTTTAGGCCGCCACTGGTTCGGGAAATGGACAGGTGAGGCCCACCACAGGTCCTGGACTGGCAGGCGAGGCTGCCATGGGTCCGGGGACGGGTGGGTGAGGCTGCCACGCATCCTGGGACGGATGTGTGAGGCCCGCCTCAGGTCTTCGGGGGGGCTGGCAAGGACCCCCATGGGTTCTCGGACGCACGGGCGAGGCTGCCATGGGTCCAGGGACGAGCGGGTGATTCCGCCATGGGTCCTGGGACGGGGGGCAACTTCTGCCATGGGTCCCGGGACAGGCAGACGATTCTGCAACGGGTCCTTGGACGGGAGGGCGATTCCGCCATGGGTCCTGGGACAGGCAGGCAAAGGCCTCCACAGGTCCCAGGACGGGGGGCGATTCCGCCACGGGTCACAGGACGGCGGGCGATTCTGCCACAGGTCCTGGGAGGGAGGCAGGCGGGCGATTCTGCCACAGTTCTCGGGACGGGCAGGCGATTCCGCCACGGGTCACGGGACAGGTGGGCGAATCCGCCACGGGTCCTGGGACAGGCGGGCAAGGCCCACCACGGGTCCCGCGATAGGTGGACGAGGCCCACCATGGGTCCTGAGATGGTGGGTGAGGCCGCCGCCCATCCCAGCCACCACTGGTCCCGGGACGCGCGGGCGAGAGGCTGCCACGGGTCCTGGGATGGGCGGGGGGAGGCCCACCACGGGACCTGGGACAGGCGGGCTAGGCCCACCACGGGGTCCGGGACAGGCAGGCGCGTCCACCACGGGTCCCGTCGTATGGGTGGGCAACACACATGGGTCTTGGGATGGCGGGCCCTGTTTCCTGGGAATGGCAGGCAAGGCCCAACAAGGGTCCCAGGACAGGTTCGTTATGGGCCTCGGACGGGCGACTGAGACCCGCCACAGATCCCGAGACAGGTGGGTGAGGCCCGCTACGGGTTCTGGGATGGGCGGGCGAGGCCCGTCACTGGTCCCGGGGATGGGCGGGCAAGGCCCGCCACGGGTCTCAGGATGGGCTGTTCCTTCCCTAACAAAAGGGATCATGAGTTAAAAGCCACAATAATGTATTGATGATGTATTTTTCAAAATATGAAAAGGTTAAAAAACGGAGCTTTCGATTGTTGTGCAAACGATCAATTCCCTGTTTTTGTCCTTGTTGTATTTTGGAAACATACACTATCATATACATGATTGTGGCTTTTAACTCATTATTCCGTCACGGCGTGGTGATGCATCAAAGGTAAAAAAGGATCAGATTCGATACTTGCAACTCAAATTATTGGGGTATTCATGAGGACCATACATCCCCTAACTGATCCAAAAAAAGGTTCCAAGCAGTCTTGATTCATCCTCTAAATCATTATATAATCTATGCTAAATAAAGAGCTTAACATATCAGATATTCCAATCAAATATTTGCTAGAAAAAATTATACCTTTCTGAAGGCTTAAATAACGACCTGCATACCCTTTCACTCATATTCTCATCTTGTGTTACTATACTACCTAATAAATTGCTTTCTAGTAGATTATTATCACACCATAGGCATTCTTGAGTTTACATCTCCATCCCTTTCACTGGAATATTCAAAGAAGTCATTTGCTACATCTACGAAACAGCTG
>NC_087203.1:104163423-104188423 GCF_015104395.2 Macrobrachium nipponense
ACGTCACGTAGGATTTATATTTTGCCTGATAGCTCTCTCAACTCTCTCTCTCTCTCTCTCTCTCTCTCTCTCTCTCTCTCTCTCTCTCTATATATATATATATATATATATATATATATATATATATATATATATATATATATATATATAATATATATATATATACATATATATATATATATATATATATATATATATATATATATATATATATATATATATATATATATATATATATATATAATTGTGAGAGAGAGAGAGCTATCAGGCAAAATGCAAATCCTACGTGACGTATCCTTGACCAAAATACTTCCGGTCTGAAAATATTCCTGATGGAAGTGAAAACAACACACTATTTTTACCTCCGTTCGGCCATCATGGAATCCTTGTTTCAGGTTTCGTTGTTTTATCTTCGCTTAACTCAAAAATATTTAACTTGAAAGGTTAAAGAGGAATATAAATAAAAGTATAAATAACGGTAAAACAAATTAATAGTGTGTGTTTGTTTTTGAATGGTGTTTTTACGTTGCTTGGAACCAGTGGTTATTCAGCAACGGGAACAACACAAATGAATATACAGTCGTAAGACATTCCTGGATTACAAGCCTTATCGTGGTATCCTCCACACTTCTAATTTCAATGTGCGTGAGGTGTTAAAGACGAATATGAATAAAAGTAAAACAAATAAAAATACAACAGTATGATTATCCTGGACTGCAAGTCTTTCGTTTGCTGGAGAAAACTTACGGGAAGAAGAATTATTGCGTCATCCCCAATCCCCAGTAATTCTAATTTTAATTTGTATTTTCCCTGATAAAGTTTATCCTCGCTCTCTCTCTCTCTCTCTCTCACTCTCTCTCTCTCTCTCTCTCTCCTCTCTCTCTATATATATATATATATAATATATTTATATAATATATATATATATATATATATATATAATATATATATATATATATATATATATATATATAGAGAGTGAGAGAGAGACGAGAGAGGAAGAGAGACGAGAGCGTTATCTACGTGGGAGTTTGTCGATGAGAGCCGTAGGGGGGGGGTAGTGCGTGGAGAGACGGATGAGGGGAGCACAGAGCCGAGATGAAGTTGAGAGGATGAGGTGAGAAGAGCGACGAGGCGAGAGAGAGAGAGAGAGAGAAGAGAGAGAGAGAGAGGATGATAAACTTTATCAGGGAGAATACAAATTAAAATTAGAATTACTGGGGATGACGCAATAATTCTTCTTCCCGTAAGTTTTCTGCAGCTAACGAAAGACTTGCAGCCCAGGATTATCCTACTGTTGTATTTTTATTTGTTTTACTTTTATTCATATTCGTCTACAACACCTCACGCACATTGAAATTAAAGTGTGGAGGATACCACGATAAGACTTGTAATCCAGGAATGTCTTACGATTGATATTCATTTGTGTTGTTCCCGTTGCTGAATAACCACTGGTTCCAAGCAACGTAAAAACAACAAATTCAAACAAAATAAACAATATTAATTTGTTTTACCGTTATTTATGCTTTTATTTATATTCCTCTTTGACCTTTCAAGTTAAATATTTTTGAGTTAAGCGAAGATAAAACAACGAAACCTGAAACAAGGATTCCATGATGGCCGAACGGAAGTTCAAAACCCTCACGTATATAATTTTGACATTCCAGTAAAAAAAAAAAAAAAAAAAAAAAAAAAAAAAAAACAATGCATTGCTCTCTCTCAAATGTTTTATCTATATAGCCCCCCGTTGAAGTCGAGAACACCTGAGGCAGATTTCCATCTGTCCAGTAGTTGAATCATGACTTTTTGTACCGCAGAAAAAGGGGGGAGAGAAAGGACACGTTTGTCGAAACATGGATCCATTCCGCCTCATACTTTTCGTTTTGCTTTTTTGTGTAGGAAATGCAAGGATGAACTTGGAAAGAGTTTTGTGCTTAAGAATTGTCAGCAAACAAATACTGTATTTTAGATATGACTATGATATCATAGTATATCTGAATCAAGTTGAAACATAAGCACCGGTCTTGACTGTATTTGGTAATAAACCTCCATAGGTGCTCTACTAGCCTGTATAAGTAGCACCGAAAAAGCCGCTAATCGAAAAATAGAGAAGAATTTCTACAAGCGTAACGCTGCTGAAGTAGCCATTACTTTTAGTAAAATATGCTTGAGAGAGGGTCTGCTTCCTAAGTATATTATTATTAGCTTTGGGGCTGTGAATGAAGTTTAGTTTTTGTCTTGTGCGGGTCATCGATCGTTGAAGTCTTGAAACTCAACATGTTCTCGCCTTTTTAGTTTTGTAATAAGAAATCAGTATTATCATTTCACTCTGTTGTTGTTTGGTTCGAGGGTAATGGTAAGACGCAGCTATATTCCTAATTTGTGTGTCACTTACATGGCAGTTTCTGTTTTCAGGAGAAATTTTCGGTTTTTATTTCATTCCGGTCTATGGTTTTGGTGTTTTCTGACTATGTGGAGAACGTATTGGATGTTGGTTGCTTGCAAATATTAGAGTTGCGAGAACCTGCACTGAAATATTTTAATTCCTTCATTTTCTTTCCTTTAAATTGTATTGTTAAACAGTTGCTTTATACAGTTGTCCTTTTCTAGAACCTCTCTCTGTCTCCCTAAAGTTGAAAACCCTGTTGGGTGAAGGGGTGGGGGGAAGGGCGCGCGGTGGAGCTAGTGCAGTGTATCTCATTACTAAAGGTTCTTTGCTGCGTGCCTTCGGCCCCTAGCTGCAACCCCTTTCGTTCTTTTACTGCTCCTCCTTTCATATTCTCTTTCGTCCAACTTACTCCCCACCTCTAACAATTGATTCTTAGTGCCACTGCGAGGTTATTTTCCTGTTACACCTTTCAAACCTTTTACTGTCAATTTCCGTTTCAGCGCTGAATGACCTAATAGGTCCCAGTGGTTGACCTTTGGCCTAAATTCTACCCAATTCTAAGACAAACCATCTCTCTCTCTCTCTCTCTCTCTCTCTCTCTCTCTCTCTCTCTCTCCTCTCTCTCTCTAGGGAGGGGAATGTCATAAATTTTATAAATATGATTTAGCAGACACCGTGGAAATTATGATTCCTGATAAACCCTCAAAAACATTTTGATTTTATTAAGAATAAAAGAACTGATAAATAACGAAGAGTGCCGGGATGCAATAGCCAATTTCAGTAGAGTATTGCACTATAAAATCGGTACTTCTTAATTAAAAAACACATATAACTTTTGGTATTGAGTTGATTTTTATATCCCCTGGACTCCGTGCAGATTGCTTCCACAATATTGCAAATGCCAAAAATAAGTTAAATTCTTTCTGAAAAAAAAAACTGGGCAAACGAAAACGATAGTTGCTTTGATGATAAATATCCATATATTTTTTCAAGTACCATATTGTGCATTTATATTTTTAATCCCAATTTTCCGTTCTATTTCTATTTTCATTTGCATCCTGGTGAACTGCGATTTTTCAGAGTAATAATGAACTAAATATTTGCAGTAAAAGTTATCACAGTTTAACTTTAGTAGTAGAAGTTGCTGTATTTTAAAAGCATTGCACTACCATTTTTAGTTTTCTGTACAAGGAAAAACTATTGTGACGGCTTTGTCTGTCCGTCCGGATTTAATTCTGTCCGCCCTCAGATCTTAAAAACTACCAAGGCTAGAGGGCTGCACATTGCTATGTTGATCTTCCACCCTTCCGTCATCTATTTCATTTAAGGTCAAATTTGCCATAACCGTGCTTTCTGGCAATGATATAGGATAGGCCACCTTTGGGTGGTGATTAAAGTTTCATGGGCCGCGGCTTATACAGCGTTATACCGAGACCGCTGAAAGAAAGACCTATTTTCGGTGGCCTTAATTATGCGCTGTACAGAAAACTCGATTGCGTCGAAGAAACTTCGGCGCATTTTTTTACTAGTTTTTTTATTTGCTTATTGTATATTGATTTGTAATATTATCGAGAGTTACAATTTGGTTACGGTAATGTAATGGAGTCATCCATTATCCGAAATATTTTAACAGCATTATTGGACAAAAAAAAAAAAAAAAAAGCCGAAGATGCTTCGTTTTCTTGTTGAACGTGTTAATTATTTCACTGAATTTTGTCATTATTTTCAAATCATCCCCAATCCAAACTGATAAAAGAACAAGAGCATTGGTGTGATTAACCTTTTCCTCTTTTCAGGATTGCGACAGTTCAACCATAGATTTCGGGGCTGGCATTCCACGTTTTTATGTTTTTCCCAAATGTTGAACCTTTTTTCGCTAGGTAGGTCTCTATACCGGTTATTTAAAAAAAAAAAAATTTGATCAAAGAATTTAAGAATTAAGTCGAAGAATTAGGTCGATGTGAATTATTTTGGTTCGATCTCTCAAGGATTGAATTTCCGTTCCCATAATGAAGGAATTAATACCGGTACTTGTGAAATTGCGTCGAATACGCGTGTCTCCCGGTTCAAGCAGTCAAGTAGTGATAACCTAGAATTCAGCGTTCTCAACCTTTTTGTAGTGATGGCACCCTAACTAATGTAATAACCATCATTACCGTGGCATCCCTCCTTCATCATCCTACCATACCGCATGTATATATATATATATATATATATATATATATATATATATATATATATATATATATATATATATATATATTATATATATAATGTGTCTGTGTGACTGCATTAGAGTAGACACACTGACAATAATCATAAGAAGTGTTCTGCAAACCTTTTTTTTTTTTTTTTTTACAAACGTTCATTGAGATGATCTACCCAAGACAGCATTCATGACAACCTTACGGAACCCCTAGGCACTGTCTGCGTCACCCATTTTGAGAATCCCTGACCTATAGATATACAAGGTCATTGTAAAAGAAGCTATCCTAGAACGGGCTAAACACTGAGGTATAGTGCAGAGCTTGAGCTATATAGAATGGGGGAACGAGAGACAATCTACTTCAAGATTGTATTGCAACTTCCAAATAGTAGTGCCGCGAAAATACATCATTGTATATAATTGAGAGGGTCCCTTTAATGAAATCTGTGGTATTTCAAAGCTTATAACGTTAAAATGAAAAGATTTAAGCTGAAGATTGGAAGATTTGTAAAATAAAAGAATATATATATTTTGGTTTTACGTTTTATCTTCAATTTGCAAAATACTTTTACTGATCTGAAGTCAAGTGTAGTAGTCGGAGACAGCATTTGTTTTCTTCCGAAATAAACTTGCTATTCATAGATCAATGAGGGTTTTGTAGAATATTGATGACTGTTGTTGAAATTTCTGATGAGTCTAAAAAATATTATTATGAGCTGAAAACTATGAACATCAGATTCATCTCTCTCTCTCTCTCTCTCTATCTCTCTCTCTCTCTCTCTCTCTGAAGGATGCACTGACACCAGGAATATCAATAATTTTGATTACACCCATAACCGCGGTACAATTGGCACTTTCTCAAGACAGGTGCTCTGTGTGAGCGTCTTACTATTGTTATTAGCGGATTGTCTTTTCCCCTGTTACTAGAGCAATTCGGCAAATTTGTTTCGTTATTACGTTAGCGCCCTTACGAAAGAGAGATATAAGGTGTTAGTGTCTTGTACATGAGTGAATCACTGATAGACAAAGGGTTAAGTCGTTCCAGCACACATCTATAATGGTACTGTGTTTGTGTATTAACACATGCATTCATTTGTACATATTGTTTGGTGTGAGCTGTTTGCCTGAGTATTACGCTCTATTAGTGAACAGCTCAATGGTCGCTATTTACTTAGATTCGAAGCAGCCGTGTTATCGAGGCGGCCGGAAATAAAGTCACATGAAAATAAAAAAAGTCACGATTTTGACTATTAAAATGTCCCATTAATTTACAGTCTTTTGTTTATGTTTTTTTACGGCAATCACAACGGGCTTGTACCAAACACGCCGCAAAGGTGCATACATACCGGGTAAATATATATATATATATATATATATATATATATATATATATATATATATATATATATATATATATATTTACCCGGTATGTATGCACCTTTGCGGCGTGTTGGTATATATATATATATATATATATATTTACCCGGTATGTATGCACCTTTGCGGCGTGTTTGGTACAAGCCCGTTGTGATGCCGTATAAAAACATAAACAAAAGACTGTAAATTAATGGGACATTTTAATAGTCAAAATCGTGACTTTTTTTTTATTTTCATGTGACTTTATTCCGGCCGCCTCGATAACACGGCTGCTTCGAATCTAAGTAAATAGCGACCATTGAGCTGTTCACTAATAGCGCGTAATACTCAGGCAAACAGCTCACACCAAACAATATGTACAAATGAATGCATGTGTTAATACACAAACACAGTACCATTATAGATGTGTGCTGGAACGACTTAACCTTTGTCTATCAGTGTATTCACTCATGTACAAGACACTAACACCTTATATCTCTCTTTCGTAAGGGCGCTAACGTAATAACGAAACAAATTTGCCGAATTGCTCTAGTAACAGGGGAAAGACAATCGCTAATAACAATAGTAAGACGCTCACACAGAGCACCTGTCTTGAGAAAGTGCCAATTGTACCGCGGTTATGGGTGTAATCAAAATTATTGATATATATATATATATATATATATATATATATATATATATATATATATATATATATATATATATAAAGACAAGTATCGGCAACGGGCGCCTACTAAACACGCCGCAAAGGTGGATACGCATACAGGGGGTTGAAACCTTAGAGGTCACTATCAAGGAACTATTAATGTGACTTTTTTTTTCCCCGGGACTTTTTTTTTTGTGACTTGTTTACCTGTGCCTTTTTTTTTACCTGGATTTTTTATCGCCTCTTACTATCTGTATCACTGCTGCATATACCGTAACTGTGTATAAGGCCAGCAGGCCAGAAGAAACGGCCGAAAACTGTCTGATTTGGTAAAAACGTTCAGTGGCATGGTAACAACTTAACTTCTGTACATTAAGAAGGGTTGGTCGAGTTGCTGAATATTCGTGGAAGTTCGCTCTCCCGTTTAGGGAAAGGAATCATGATTTAGGTTTAGTACAGTGGTTCTTAACCTTTTTATTACCACGCCCCCTCTAAGAGTTGGTTCTTCCAGCCACGCCCCCTACCTCTTTTGTATCTATAAGTAAAATTCCTCCCAGATAAGAAAAAAAAAAAAAAGAGAGAGAGAGAGAGTCGGGGTTTCTAGGGACAGGGAAGGAAGTAAATCATTACAAAACATCGTATGCCAACGAGTCTAACCAGAGTAATAGACTATAGGAAACTGACGTTGTAAGGCAATACTTTGCGTTTTTTCATCAACTTCTGAATATTAGTTCCTCACTCTTCTTCAGGGAATAACGAATACAATTAGAGAATATTTTTTTTACTTTTCCCTATGGCTCACGCCTCCTCCGGAAATTACTGACGTCCCCCAGGTTGAGAACCACTGGTCAGTTAGTTTGTGTGATTACTTCAATAATGTATACTGTCAGTAAGAACGCTTTGCAAGTTGAGTATGTTCGCAAGGGACTATATAATATTTCAATTTTAAGGTTAACTCGATGGCATTCGAGATCTGTTGGATTTGGGTATGTATCGTACCCTATCAGCAATGGTAAGCCTAGGCCATGCGGGTTGCAGTAATCTTGTCCCAACCTACTCCGATGAATGTTGACGTTGAATTTATGTGGCAGAAAAACAAACTATAGTAGAATCACATCACCCGTTCATTTGATGACTAGGCCCGTCCCTTACGACGCTCCTGATTGGCTATTGATAAGCCAATCACAGGGCTGGAAACTCTCAGTCTCGAGAGTTCACATAGGCAGGATGTATGTTCAATCTCTCCTGAGGGATACTTTTGAAAGAGGTGGAACATACATTCTACCTATGTGAACTCTCTCGAGAGACAGAGTTTCCGGCCCTGTGATTGGCTTATCACAGCCAATCAGGAGCGTCGTAAGGGGGGACTGCCTAGACATCAGATGCACGGTTGATGTGAATCTTCTATAGTGCTTATTTTAAAAAATCCAAAAAACCTAAAACCCCAAAAAAAACTTACTAAATTATTATTTAAAGGGTACCCGATTGCAGTCATATTGCATTCAAATCGGCGTATTGATGCTTATGAGAGGCTAAATATTGACCCATATTAATGCTGTCCCTAATTCTTATTGGATGAATAATTATCTTTCCAGTCTTTTAAGAAAAGTGAAGAAAAACTTTCCGTATATTTCTCATTACACCAAAAATGACAAATTTGTACAATACGCCGAAAGATTTCACCGAGCCAGGTCAAATGCAGTTTTCGTGGGAATACACAGTTGGAAACTCCATAAACCAAGGAATGCATTTTGCAGAATACCCCGAAGCAATATGGATGATTAAGTGGGTAAATATGCCATGGCTGCCAGGAATAATACATTTGCTCTAAGTGAATCTTTTTCAGACATTATGTAAGTTCCTTTGATTGCCTTTTCTTCTACTAGATTTCTCATTTGTAATTGTAGGTGGAATAGCTACCATTATAACTGCACATCGCTGGTTAGGGAATATTTTTGTACACCCAGATTTGAAAAAGAATATAATAACCTTAAGATTCAGTAATTGTTTGTGCATTTGTGAGTGTGGCTGTTGCCCATTGTTTGTGGGATTTACATTTCATCTAACCGCCCCATAGAAAGCCAACATTGTTGTACAGGTATGATTTCTTTTCTCCTTCATTTCAAGCTCGTTCAGTTCACCCTGGCACGAAGAAACTGAGAATTATACTGTAATAGCATATAGTAATAGTTGCCGAAGTGAGTGGAATCTTCCGGCATTATAAATGGATTATATCTCTCCACCATTTCTGAACGAAAACCAGTATCAGTTACTTTGTCATTAGATGGGGGATTGGTGTGTGCAAGTGCCATTAGATTATGAGAAATCTTTAACCATTAACCTCGTCTGAAATTTACAGATATATTCTTCTTCCGTTCTTTTATACGTATGGCTTCTTTAGCGTTCTCGCGCTATAGAACTATGTCTTCCAAGTCAGTCGTGCTGTTGCTAAATTATGCAAATAAATTTATCAAGAAGAATGGTTGTAACCCGAGAGTTGCGAATATGAATATTTTGTCAGATTCCTTCATCCATTTGGGTTTAGATTTCTTACAGAACGAAACTTTACAAAACATTTGGCAAGTAGTTACAAAACTTGCAGTTGAGCGAATAATGGCAATTCTTGGAGAACAAATTTATATCTCTCACAACAACTTTTTTTACCGAATATTTTTATTTACTTTTGAAATATACTTGCCCATACTCACATCCTTTGTAATAAATATTTCTTATTTTCATACGTCGCTGGGTATTGTGATTTATAAAATCAGACATCAAACTTACCTTTTTCATACATCTTTTCTTTCATGAATTCTACTGCCTCAAAAATTTTCAATCTTTGACGAATAGGTTATTTCATTTTCCAGCTGATGTCTGTCTGAAGTTTGAACTTCATTCCTTTTTTTTGAATATATTTAAGGTTTCTCTTGGATTTGAAATAGTTAAGTTTATTGTTTTGCCCATCCAATCGGCCAACTTTTAATAAAAATCTCTTGTTATATTGTTTCTCTGTTTGCTGAGTCTAGAAAAACTGTGACTTTGCTACAGCTGTGGTTTGTTGTTTTGAAGTTGTGAACCTTCGATTCATATTTTTTCATTTATTTATTTATTATTTTTTTTTGTGGGTGGAATTTGCAGATTTTGTTGCTCTTAGTAAATTATTTAGTTTTTACACGCTCTCGGACTCCTTTTTTTTTGTGCATGTTTTATAGTTATTTGTTATGTTCCTATAGTTTTTTACGTGTGTCATTTTCCGATCCATATTTTCTTATTCCGTTTCTTTACCTGCATCGCATATTTGTTTTTAACACACCTTTTTTGTTAAACCTGCTAAATATTAGTTGTCATTTTTGCAATGAAGAGACGCTCTCTCTCTCTCTCTCTCTCTCTCTCTCTCAATATATATATATATATATATATATATATATATATATATATATAATATATATATATATATACATATATATATATATACTGTAAATCTGACAGTATGGTATAATGACTATGAACTAAAAACAAATGATATGCCAGTGAATAAATATAAATATTGAATAAAAACAGTTGATTCTTACAGGTTTTATGAAGTGAGTATAAATCAAATCCAGGATGAAAAAGAAAAGAAAGATGAGTAACAGATTGATAAAGCAATGCAGGGAAATGGAATCGGTGCTAAAGAATGGTAGGGCGCCCGATTTATTTATGGAAGAAAAGGCTGGATATGTATGAAGGGAATGGGTGAGCCAACTCTCCTTTATGGTATTGAATTTTGGATGCTAAATGTAAGCGAAAGAGCGGAGGAGCAACTTTGTGAACGCAATCTTGGTCTCTTCGGAACTATGGTTGATAACAGTGTTATTTCTCAATTACGTGTTGACAATGGTATTTTGAAGTATATTGAAGAAGCTTATTTTTGGCTTCAAGTATTTCTCAATTACTTGGCAATGGTATTTGAAGTTTCTTGAAGAAATTATTTTTCGGCTTCAGTATCGACGAGTTTTGTAATCGTTTGTAATTCTGACAATTTCAACTTCAAAATGCTTCATTTTTTTTTATTGAATTGTTATGACACTTCGACACGTATATCCAGTTTTCGACACAAGAGGCAAAAGACAGTAGACGAAAAGGAGAGAATACACAATGACGCTACCTTTTTTTTTCCCCTAATTTGTTTTCCCACCATTTGTTTATTCTTTTTGTTTTTCTCTTTTATCGCTAAGAGGCCTTCGTAATGAATCCATCTCTCCTCTTGACTGCCCTGTTTACCTTCATTTGCATACATATTGTTCCTGCATTTTCTTCTTCCATTCTTTTTTCTGCTTTCCAGCTTCCCGTTGCTTCTTTAAAGGTTATGTCATTTCCTTCGAATTATGTATATTGCCTTTCCTTGTTTTTCTTTCATTCAGCATTTCCCCGTGATATTGTTTAGATCCTGGGATTGTTTCAAGATTATTAAACTTCTGTTGTAGTACACAAAGAAAATTTTCATTCCTTTTCAGTCACTCCATAAGAAATACCAATGATTACTGTCTTCAATTGAATGAGAGCAAAATTCTAAAAAAAATATGTATTGGGATTTGCTAAAATAACGCAGATCTCTCTCTCTCTCTCTCTCTCTCTCTCTCTCTCTCTCTCTCTCGGCTACTTCAAGGATAAATGTCAGTTTTTTTTATTTATTCTCTCAATCAAAGTTTCACTCGATATATCTTTTTCCTAATTTGTGACCGTGCGAGAATATTATTGGACTTTATATGTTTTCTATTTTTTTGTATTCACCTCGGTATACTGTTTCTTATGATCTCAATTTATCGTTGTTTCAACAGCTATTTATTTATTTCGAAATTTGGTGTGTATTGACTGATATCCATGGTAACACTCTTTTTTGTGTTCAATTCAGGTCTTTTATCATCGTCGACACAAAATGATGCATGTTCTGCAAATACGTATTTTCTCCAAAGTGCATTCTGTAATACGCAGCTTCTCGTTTGTTACAGGATTGTTTCCTTGTTTGTTACAGGAGTATCGGAAAACCTTGAGTTTCGTTTAAAAGTGAAGGTCTCGAAATCATCGGTCCTTATTCTTTGCTCTTTTAAAACTACCCGATATTCTCTTTCACCCGACATGGAGGAAGAGAACACCTGACTGAAGGCGGAAAATGTGTTTGCTTGAAAGGAGGTATTTGCCTTTTCAAACAACTAAGCGCAACTTGAAATATATTTTTAAAGGTAGGAGAGGATATCATGTCTCATCTTGACATTTGCTGTCAGTGTGTGTGTCTGTTCGAATTCTCCGCTGGTATTTCATTTCTTTTGAAATGGTGGACCAACCTTGATTACGTCTTGATGCTAATTACAGTAGCGCTGTCTGTTTGCGCCTGCGCAGTAGTTGCTGGGAGGTAATAATTGGCGGTAGTTGCTAAAATCTCTTTTTCTCTTATTCTTTCGCTATTTTTTGTCATTTTTACGTAAGTGGGAATATTTGACGATTTGCACCATTTTGTTTTGGTTACCTTTGTTTCCACTTATTTAAGATACCAATGTTTTGCGGAACATTTAATAGATAACTATTATTTTAAAATTATTTTTCCACCCTTTTCCAAATCACTTCTTAGGAGCGACAAGTTATTACTGACCTCGATTGAACAGAGTATGTTCAGGACGTTTTCTGAAGTTATAAAAATACTCTCTCTCTCTCTATCTCTCTCTCTCTCACTTTTCAAGAATATATGTGAGTTTGTTTGTTCTATTTACTCTCAATCAAAATTTTCTTAGAATTTTTTTATTAATTTGCGATCTCCGTGAATGTTATTGGAAGTTTGTTTATATTTCTTTGTATTCACAACGTAATACGTTTTCTTATCATCTCAGTTTTTAAAAATTGTTTTCATAGATTTCTTTCACTCAAATTTTGGTCTAGTTTCACTAATATCCACGATAACTCTGCATTCTTTTGTGTTCTGTTTTGGTCCTTTGTGATTCTTGAGTTTAAATTATGCCTGTTCTTGGAATATACGTTTCCTTGAAATTATATTTTGTTTCGTTTCTACCAAATAAACTTCGGGAGAATTCTGTAAGGCGCCACTTCTTGCTTGTTTCGGGAGTGTCTGAAAACCCCTAGCGTTAATTTTAGAAATTCAGAACTTGAACGCTTCGGTCCTAAGTTCTTTGTTCTTAAAACTTTGCCTTGATATTCTCTTTCACTCGACAGGCAGAAACCGGAACACCTGACTAAAGGCGGAGAATGTGTCTGCTTGCAAGAAGGCATTTCCCTTCTAATACAACTGGTGCAATCTGATTTTATTTTAAAGGGTACAAGAGGATATCGTGTCTCATCTTGACATCTGCTGTCAGTGCGTGTCTGCTCGAATTTTCCGCTTTTAACTAACTTCTCTTGAGTGGAAATTTTAGACTAATCTTGATTATGCCTTTATGCTAATTTCAGTAGCGTTGTCAGTTTGCATCCAAACCGTGAATGTAGAAATTGGCGATATTTGCCACTTTTTGTCTTTCTTATTTCCTAGGCTATTTTTGTTTTTTTGTTTTTGTTTTGTCATTCTTTTTGCGTACTGCGTATCTATGTGCATGGTTATATATATATATATATATATATATATATATATATATATATATATATATATATATATATATATATATATATATATATGTATATATATATATATATATATATATATATATATATATATATATATCTCAACTTTTGCCCTTTTCCTAGCTTAGAACGTCGGTATTTTCAATGGAGTATTACGTGGGAATATTTGTCACTGCTACATTTCTCATATTTGTTTTCCCTTGTCTTCAATTGTTTACGTTTGTTACCAGTAGTTAACCCCAGTGCCCGTAAGAAGGGTTACACACATGGAATAAGTTAGTAACATAATTATATGTAGTACGTTTCCTGTTCTTACTCGGGAACACTTAAATTCACAATTTCGTCCTGAAGGCGTTAACTAAAACATTACCTTATAAAAACCGGTTTATCCCCTTATAGTGCTTTTATTACCTGGCATTATAGAAATTTTCATTTGAATGTATCTAAGAAATTAAGTGAGAAATCAACAGTTTTTTTTTTATACAGAGTACAACATAAAATGAACTCCATCGTAATGCAAGCCCTGATATTATTTCAAATTAATTAAATCATTATGTACGCGTTAATGAATATCCTATAATTTACGTATTTGTTAATTAGGACTGGTTTCCGTTCCTCTCTCTCTCTCTCTCGTCTCATCTCCTCTCTCTCTCTCTCTGAGCCTTGTCCTTGATTCTAATCCCTTGTTTGTCCAATTGCTTCTTAGGTTTCATTGACATGGATCCGCTCGTCTCCTTATCCCTAATTTTGATTTTATATTTTATTCTATATACCTCTACGAATTTGTGCTTACTTCTGGTTTTCTGTAAAGGAAAACTATTGTGTTGGCTTTGTCTGTCCGTCCGGACTTTTATCTGTCCGCCCTCAGATCTTAAAAACTGCTGAGGCTAGAGGGCTGCAAGTTGGTATGTTGATCATCCACCTTCCAATCCTCAAACATACCATGTCACAGCCATCTAACCCCAGTAGTTTTTATCTTATTTAAAGTTAAATTTAACCATGATCGTGCCTCTGGCACTGCAACAACTCAGGCCATCACGGTCGGCTGAGAGTTTCATGGGCCGCGGGTCATACAGCATTATACCGAGACCACCGAAAGATTGATCTATTTTCGGTGGCCTTGATTATACGCTGCACAGAGAACTCGATTGCGCCGGAGAAACCTCGACGCATTTTTTACTTGTTTCTTTTTCAAGCGACTGTTGCTGAATCGCAGATGTTGTTCTTTTGTAGTGAATTCTCTCTCTCTCTCTCTCTCTCTCTCTCTCTCTCTCTCTCTCTCTCTCTCTCCATCGCAACTGTAGCTCACTTAGTTACAAACTTTCAATTTAGACTTCACTCTGAGATTTAGGACGAAAGATCAGGTACTTAGATCGATGTCGTGCAAATCTTTGCAGTAGTGATATTTTACAAGCAATGTTTCTTTCTACAAGATATAATGTGTCAGTTTTCACATGCATTCCATTTTGCGAAATCACATATATTCGACAAATGTAAGAGTATTGCCGTGACATAAGTCATCGCTTTCATGCCCATTGAATATTTGTAGACTTCCTAACTGCCCCCATTTTTATCTAATTTCATTTTATTATTTTTTTTGTCCCTGCTATTCTTAAATCACAAACTCTCTCTCTCTCTCTCTCTACTCTCTCTCTCTCTCTCAAAATTGTAATTCCAAAACTGCTGACAATTTTCTCTTTTTTTTATTTTATTTTATTTTATTTATTTATTTATTTATTATTTTTTTTTTTTTGGTAAAAGAAAAACTCTTGAAATTTGTTTGTCTTATTTTGTGAAAGGGAATTAGGAGGGTCGGTATCTCGTACAGTTTTTGTGTGACTTTCCTTCTCTCTGTTTGTTTATGGTCCTGTATCTGTAAGTGACTTTTATTTCATTTTACAAACTTATATTTGCTCACTTTTTCGTTTCTATGGCTTTGTATTGTGTTCATCAGTAATATACAGTCGTTTTTAATTATATACGATGCTTTTTCAAGATGCTTTTCAAAGTATTTTTTCTGCACATTTATTTTTCATTCCTTGTTTGTTTGTTTGTTTGTATGGCGTTTTCCGTTGCATGGAACCAGTGGTTATTCGAAACGGGACCAACGGCTTTACGTGACTTCCGAACCACGTCGAGAGTGAACTTCTATCGCCATTTCATGCCTTGGATAACCTTAAATCAATTTTTCCACCTATTTATTTTTTCTTATCTTGTATCACCTAAACTCATATCCGGATCTTACCGGAAAACTGTTGAAATTACAAAAGGAAAAATCCCAACGTGAATATGAATGATCTCCCTGTAACGTTTTTTAAGATGTAAGTATTTCGTTTCTTATCGTTCCAAAGTATAAAACAATATATCTCAATGTGTGTGTGGAAAAGTTCAGGCAAAAAAAAAAAAAAAAAAAAAAAAAAACTATGAGGAAAATGATTTTGTAGCGTCAGGAGGAGTCTTGCAAGAAAAGTTGAGAAGCTTCATTAAAAGCACGAAATGTTGAGAAGATGAGCTGTCGTAATTCCACTGACCTCCAACGTTGTCACTGCTGAACGTTTGACCAGAAAAGCTAATGATTACATTTGTATTTCCTTTAAGTATCTAGCCTACTGTCTTTGTGGCGCTCTTCGTTATATTTTTCTGCACTTTTTTAAGGCGCCATGATCATTTGTTGTACTGTCGTTTGCTAAGGAAGATTGTTTGGGAATTTTTATAGTTGATTTGGGTTATATATTTCCATTCATATTTTTTCTATTATTCCGAACATTGTTGCTCTTATAAATCGCTACGTGCGTATGAATGTTAAGATCTGTCTGTGTGCATTATAAATTAATGCAACAGAGAGAGAGAGAGAGAGAGAGAGAGAGAGAGATCTACGGCAGTGATGCCTGAAATCGAAGTATTTCGTCTAAGCCTCGTATGAGGCACTATTTCCTTTAACTGGAATTTTTACAACAAATTCTCTCTCTCTCTCTCTCTCTCTCTCTCTCTCTCTCTCTCTCTCTCTCTCTCTCTCTCTCTCTGCCAGTTTGAAATAAATCTCCTCAATGTATGATCTCTCCGGGTGGCCACTTTAATATGAGCCTTAGCAATCAATAATCTCTGTCTGTCTTCTGTCTGCCTGTCTGTCTGTCTGTCTGTCTCTCTGTTGCATTAATTTATCATGCATACGGACAGATCCTAACATTCATTATCATACAGCGATTTATGAGACAGGAACTGTTTTCGGATATGGCCACTTACAAAGGATATATATATATACATATATATATAAGTATATATATATATATATATATATATATATATATATAATAAATATATATATATATATATATACAAGTCTATCACATTTACCGTGACTTCATATACATATATCGAACTACAAATGCCCTTTAATATCTAATTCGCTCTACCTCGGAATTATATATTTTCATATATGTTTAACCAAGGGGGAATTATTAAGCGAGAGATCTCTTGCAGTGGCGGGGTGGTCTGGGGCTTCACTGCCAGTCTGGAATTGAGAGGTTGATGGTTCGCGCCTCTCGTTCGCCAATTCTATTATCGATTAATAAATTCCCCCTCGGTTAAACATATATCAAAATATATTTAAGTTCCGAGGTAGAGAATAGATATTAAAAGGACATTTGTAGTTCGATATATATATATATTTATATATATATATATATATATATATATATATATATATATATATGTATATATATATATATATATATATATATATATATGGGGATACAATCCACAATGAAGTAAATTCCTCTTGTTTAGAAAATATATATTACTTGTGTATAGGAATTAAAGCTTTCGACCATCAACTGTGATCTTGTTCACTAAAGTGTGATATGTCACCTCAAGGAACTGACAAGAAAGAGCACAACCATTTGATCACTACAAGGTATTACATATACTCCTACATTCTCTCTATTACCCGGGTTATTTTTAATGAGTTTCTTCTTGATTGTACTGTTGTACTGAAAAACTACGTGAAGCCGTTCTTTTTTCCTTTAAGCTGCCTAGAAAATTTATTAAGTTCTCTATTATAAGAGCAAGAGATGCCTTAAAATCTGCCTTTTCAGTTATATCATGAGGGGCGTAAAACATCGATCTAGCTTTAGATAGAGACTGTAGTATAAAAAACTTTGGTAACACAGTTTAGTAAAACTATCTACCAAGAAATTTATTTCGGCGGTCAATGAACTGGGGATCGCATATTCGGTATGCTCGAAAAAACAAATTGGTTAAAACGTTGTGCTTTTTTACTTTCGGTTCATGATATTGAAAAAGTAATGGATATAGGTGTGTGTGGGTGTTCTTTCTATACACGCTGACCTAAGTTAAAGTCACTACTCACTGTGTCTCTATGAACTACCATATCTAGAAAGGGAAGCCTATTTTCCATTTCCTTTTCCACTGTAAATTTAATAGAGGGCAAAAAACCATTTAGCAACTCTAAAAACCTATGAAAGGCTTCCTCGCCGTGTCTATAAACAATAAAAACATCATCTACATACCTAACCCAAATTTCAGGCTTGATGTTTCTTCTGGTAGTGTGTCACGTATACCTTTTCGAAAAATTCCATACATAAGTTAGCCATATAGGGAGAGAGGTGAGCCCATCGAGACCCCGGATTTTTGTTGATAGAACGAACCATTAAACTCAAAAATTGTAGATTCAACGCAAATGTTAATCAAATGACAAAATTTATCTATGTGCAAGATTCACATAGATAAATTTTGTTTTTTCGAGCATACCGAATATGTGATCCCCAGTTCATTGACGCCGAAATAAATTTCTTGGTAGATAGTTTTACTAAACTGTGTTACCCAAAGTTTTTTATACTACAGTCTCTATCTAAAGCTAGATTGATGTTTTACGCCCTCATGATATAACTGAAAAGGCAGATTTTAAGGCATCTCTATAATAGAGAACTTAATAAATTTTCTAGGCAGCTTAAAGGAAAAAAGAACGGCTTCAACGTAGTTTTTCAGTACAACAGTACAATCAAGAAGAAACTCATTAAAAATAACCCGGGTAATAGAGAGAATGTAGGAGTATATGTAATACCTTGTAGTGATTGCAATGAATGTTACGTGGGAGAAAGCGGACGTTCCATTGATAAGAGAAGGGAAGAACACGTTGCTGCTTGCAGAAGGGGAAGTTCATACAGTGCAATTGCGCAACATACATGGGAGAAAAACCACGCAATAAATTTTAAAGGTACAAAGGTGTTTTGCATGTAACGACCGGACTTTGAGACGAGTAGTATGAAGGGGCGTTAATTTCATTAAACGAGACCTTTGCAGGAAATACTGGCATTACAGAAAATACAGCTATTTGTGAAGAGATATGTAGAAAAGGGAAAATTTCAAACTTTAGAAATATATGTGCCAATAACGATGCTGCTTCCTCTCCTGTTTACTCCACTCAGGTCATTTCTCCAACTAACCACCCAACCACCATAGAACAAGCAGTTGACAATAGAAACATTCCCCACGAAGATCAAGACGAATTCTGGAAAGAACGAGGGCTCAACCGCCTGATCATTCATAATTTGAACTAGCTTGTTTCCTAACCGTTGTTTTTTCAAATGGTTGTGCTCTTTCTTGTCAGTTCCTTGAGGTGACATATCACACTTTAGTGAACAAGACCACAGTTGATGGTCGAAAGCTTAATCCTATACAAGTAATATATATTTTAAACTACAAGAGGAATTTACTTCATTGTGGATTGTATCCCCATTTACTTAGAGGTACGACATAGTACCTGGCTTCTGCATATATATATATATATATACTATATATATATATTTATATATATATATATATATATATATATATAGATATATATATATATGACTGTAAAAATGTTCTGTTACAACAGAATTCTATCTAATAAAAGGAGCCTATAAAAAACAAAATATAGAGAGAAAAGTACTATATTTCAGAGACTGCTGTCTCCCTTCTTAGGTAGATGAATGAGAAACGTTTACAGAAAAGGTGGTATTTATACCAAGAGGTCCATCCACAGGCAAGCCAATTTAGGTCAGACCCCGCTGATAATCTTCCTTTAATCTTCTTAAGCGTTGGTTGAATGAAAATCTTGTCGATCGTATCTGAAACCCATGCTCCTTTTGAGATGTTCATTACCTGCCTCTCTTTTATTAAGGCCGATTCCATCATTTGACTCTTGTACCGGCAGTTGCTGCTATAAATTATATAGGTAACAAATTCCAGTTTATTCTGTGGTTATGTTTATTTATATGGTTGAAAATAGCTGAGTTTCTGTTTGTCCATACCTAACTGACCGTTTGTGTTGTATTAATGTTTGGGGAAGTGATTTACCTGTAATCCAATGTAAGATTGGTCACAGTCTTGCATGGGATTTGATAAACCCCAGTGTCTTCAGGGATGTCTTTTGTTGGACGTTAATCAGGGATTTGGCTAAGGTGTTTGGGTTTTAATAATGAGAGACACGACAGAATACAAATTTACCAAATACAGAAAACCAACGTTCTCACTTTCATACATTCACTACTTTAGCTATCACGACATTGCTATCAAGATAGGTGTAGCCAGCAACCTGTTTCTTAAGAACCTTACGAATTTGTGTCCCATATTTCCTGGAAAAAGAATTTGAAGTAATTCGTAAGCAACTTTCGTCTTTAAAGTATCCTGACCATATAATTGAGAGAGCATTCATAAAGCAAATACAATTTTCTACTGACCCCTAAGAAAAGACCAGAGATCACCTAACAATCAAATAAAAATTCCACACCTGGACACGATTAAGGAGGTGACTCAGACCCTCAGAAAATCTCAACCCTTTTGCATTTACTTACCCAAACACCTTAGCCAAATCCATGATTAACGTCCAACAAAAGACTTCCCCCAAGGACACTGGGGTTTATCAAATCTCATGCCAGGACTGTGACCAATCTTACATCGGATTACAGGTAAATCACTTCCCCAGAGATTAATACAACACAAATGTTCAGTTAGGTATGGACAACAGAACTCAGCTATTTTCAACCATATGAATGAACATAACCATAGAATAAACTGGAATTTGTCACGTATAATTTATAGCAGCAACTGCCGGTACAAAAGTCAAATGAGGAATCGGCCTTGATAAAATGGAGCGGCCAGGTAATGAACATCTCAAAAGGAGCATGGGTTTCAGATACGATTGACAAGATTTTCATTCAACCAACGCTTAAGAAGATTAAAGGCAGATTATCAGCGGGGCTGACCTAAATTGGCTTGCCTGTGGATGGACCTCTTGGTATGAATACCACCTTTTCTGTAAACTTTTCTCATTCATCTACCTGAAGAGGGAGACGGCAGTCTCTTAAATATAGTACTTTTCTCTCAATATTTTGGTGTTTTTATGGGCTCCTTTTAATATATATATATATATATATATATATATATATATATATATATATTTATTGGTTTATTGATTCATTGTAGCAAGGCCTCACGATTGGGAAAACATATGGTATGAGATGCAGCCGCAACATGAGTGATAAAATGGTTGGATGTAACTATATTAAGATTCCTGTAGCGATGACTTACCCCAGCATAATCTAAGTTAAGCGATTAGACCTGTTTACTTCACTTAACTAGGCGAACCCAGGGTGGAGGAGGATAGGGCTAGTAGCCCCATCCCAAAAGACTTGCTGAGAACCGGTAAGGGAAAACGCGCATAGATATAACGCGTTATTTTTGTCGGGCGTGTTTCATGCGGGTACGCATTTGAATAAATCTGATTGCATGTATCAGTTGTGATTATTCTGAATGCAAATAGACGGTTTACATTTGAAATCAAATGAAGTGGAACGTAAATTCGTATTTTGCCTCAAATGAACGATTCCTCGTTACCAAAGGCCGGTTTACTAGGCTTTCCTTTGAGTGATACACGGTTGAATTACTCGGCTGGGGTTGAAATTCTGAAATGTACCGGAAATGGTTTTTAAAAATGTAATAAAATAATAACGTACTTTAAAAAAAATCGTCTAGGTTACAGCGGTTACAGTATGTGATTGTCTGTATGTCTGTGCATTTAGTTGACGAAAAAGGGTATATATATATATATATATATATATATATTATATATATATTATATATATATATATATAATATATAGATATATATATATATATATCATTATGTATAACTGAATCACGAAAGTTAGGAACGTGATAAATCTATAAATAAAAGATATATGCCACGAAGGAAAAATAAACGAATGAGGATCTGCAAGATCTTTCGACTTTAAACGTCCTTTACTGAGCAGAGACTGACAAAGATACGGGGAAAAGACAATACAAGAAGATTCGTATAACTGACAGATAGGGATTATAAAGAGATTAGTACCTAGAATCCGACACACCTGGAAGATGAAAAATCCTTCCCAAACAAGCATAAACAATGGGTGCAATTAAAGGTTTAAGACAATCATCTCAGATACAAGGTCCAGACAATTAAATGGATTATAGGTGACCGCTATTCAGAACTTGGTGAACAAAACCATATTCACAATAACATGACAGACAACACCTTACAAACAAAGATAATAACTCCTAGGCAACTGATTTTTATTTAAGTCAGTATATCTTTGAGGTCATTCTTAAACATGTTACAGATACAAGGGTCTAAATGAAAAAGGCCACGACTAACATTGAAATTACAATGAAAAGTAAGTTGTATTAAAGCAGATTCTAAAAGATTTTGTGATAAGACATCTCTTGACCTTCCAATTACTGACTATCAGCCCACTTTATTTTTCGGTGGTTGTTTTCACTTAAATGAATGAATATTGCATTGGATTTCTGCCCAGTTTTTACAGAATATTTATACTGGCTTAGCCTTACTTCTAGGCCTTTGCTGGACTGTCCGAGATAAAATGAGGGGACAATCCATACATAGAATATATATGTTGTTGCTTTCTCTGGGGCCATTTTTTATTAACATTGTTTTAGTGTGTGTTTATTATAGGAAAAAACAAGGTTGACATTAAAAACTTTTAACAATGATTTAATGGTTTCAAAATCCCGATTTAAAATAAGGCAAACTGAGAATGCTCTTAGAATTTTCTTTCTGCGTGTTACTTACCCCTATAAAACTTTTTGCGGGCTTTATTATAACAAATGTCTAATATATGTGAAGGATAGCATAAATCTTTCCCTATTTTTCTTATGTATTCAATTTCTTGATCCAAATATTGTGGACTGACAATGCGCAATGCTCGTAAAAACATACAGGAAAAAATTGATATTTTTATGTTAAGATGGTGGCCTGAGAAGAAATGAACATAAGTTAAGTTGTTGGTCGGTTTCCTATAAATACTGAATTTACATTGAAATGGTTCTCTATGTATCAAAACATCTAAGAAAGGGAGGCAATTGTCTTTTTCTAATTCTAGAGTAAACTTAATCGATGGTACGGGCCTGGTTATTTAATTTAGAGAAGTAAATCATTTACATCAATACCGACAGGAAGAACAGCTAAACAATCATCAACGTAACGATACCACTTTACAGGAATATAAATGATATTAGGTAGGTAGCGTTTTTCAAAGAATTCCATGTACAGTTTTGAGAGTAGTGGTGATAAAGGATTTCCCATTGTCATGCCAAATATTTTGTTGATAAAATTCACCATTGAATATTAAACTTACAATCACAAATGCACAAACTCGTGAGTGAAAATAATGTGACTTATAGGTAGAGGCAATTCATGCTGAGTTAGTTCATTACTAAGATATTCTAAAATAGAGTCTATAGGGACTTTAGTAAAAAGAGAACATACATCAAAACTAACGAATCTATCAGTAGGGCAAGAGCAATTTTGTTTAATTTATCAACTAAATCTAGAGAATTATATATATGAGAATCGGAGATGGTTCCAAGTAACGGGACCAAGATCTTAGTGATATATTTCGAAAGTTATATGAAATTGAACCAACAGTACTGATAATAGGCAGCATTAGGTTATTTTCTTTGTGCGCTTTTGAATAATCCGTACAAGTAAGGTAGCGAAGGAGAGTTTGACTGACAATTTGCCTAGTAGTTCTGTTTTATCTTTAAGGATACTTTTCACTATGCTATTGAAGTTTTTTTATGACTTGATCAAGGGGATTTTTTTGTTAGTTTTTTATAAGTCACATCATCATCCATAGGGCTTGCATACGTGATATGTAGCCAGCTTTATCTAAAATTACTATACTATTTGACTTATCAGCTTTGTAATATGGATAGTATTGTCCTTTTTAAGATCGGTCAAACTATTTTTATAGCGAGCAGGGAAGTTACTTTCATGCTTAACATTGGCAGCTCCATAAACAATACCTTTAATCATGTCAACATGATTTTGAAGAAGATCACAATATTTTTCAAATTTACTTAGGGATGACGCAATCATTAAAGCAGAAGGTCTACTTGTTACACAAAGAAAGATAAACCATATCCAAGCGCACTCACAACATTTTCACTTATTTGTTTACTAGATAAGTTACAACACATCTTGACGTGCACAATTAGTCCCAATCACTGCTATCAATAAGATTTTTTAGGCAAATGTTGTCAGTCAAAAAATTTCCTTCGCTACCTAACTTGTACGGATTAGTCAAAACACACAAAGAAAATAACCCTATTGCTGCCTATTATCAGTACTGTTGGTTCAATTTCATATAAACTTTCGAAATATATCACTAAGATCTTGTCCCGTTACTTGGAACCATCTCCGATTCTCATATATATAATTCTCTAGATTTAGTTGATAAATTAAACAAAATTGCTCTTTGCCCTACTGATAGATTCGTTAGTTTTGATGTATGTTCTCTTTTTACTAAAGTCCCTATAAACTCTATGAGAATATCTTAGTAATGAACTAACTCAGCATGAATTACCTCTACCTATAAGTCACATTATTTCACTCCACGAGTTTGTGCATTTGTGATTGTAAGTTTATATTCAATGGTGAATTTTATCAACAAATTTTTTGGCATGGCAATGGGAAATCCTTTTTCACCACTACTCTCAAACCTGTACATGGAATTCTTTGAAAAAACGCTACCTACCTAATATCATTTATATTCCTGTAAAGTGGTATCGTTACGTTGATGATTGTTTAGCTGTTCTTCCTGTCGGTATTGATGTAATGATTTACTCTCTAAATTAAATAACCAGGTACCATCGATTAAGTTTACTCTAGAATTAGAAAAAGACAATTGCCTCCCTTTCTTAGATGTTTTGATACATAGAGAACCATTTCAATGTAAATTCAAGTATTTATAGGAAACCGACCAAACAACTTAACTTATGTTCATTTCTTCTCAGGCCACATCTTACATAAAAATATCAATTTTTTTCCTGTATGTTTTACGAGCATTGCGCATTGTCAGTTCACAATATTTGGATCAAGAAATTGAATACATAAAAAAAATAGGGAAAGATTTATGCTATCCTTTACATACATTAGACATTTGTTATAATATAGCCCGCAAAAAGTTTATAGTGTAAGTGACACGCAGAAAGAAAATTCTAAGAACATTCTCAGTTTTGCTTATTTTAATGGATTTTGAAACCATTAAATCACTCAGTTTGCCTTATTTTAATGGATTTGAAACATTAAATCATTGTTAAAAGTTTTTAATGTCAACCTTGTTTTTCCTATAATAACACACTAAAAGGAATGTTAATACATGGCCCCAGAAAGAAACAACAACATAATATATGATATGAAACACTTAAGAAAA
>NC_087203.1:104193423-104210923 GCF_015104395.2 Macrobrachium nipponense
TGTTTAAGTAGCACGGAAAAATCCGCTATTCGGAAAATAGAGAAGAATCTCTACAAGTGTAATGCAGCTGAATAGCCATTACTTTAATAAAGTATATTATTATTATTATTATTATTATTATTATTATTATTATTATTATTATTATTATTATTATTATGCTCTATCACAGTCCTCCAATTCGACTGGGTGGTATTTATGGTGTGGGTTCCGGGTTGCATCCTGCCTCCTTAGGAGTCCATCACTTTTCTTACAATGTGCGCCGTTCTAGGATCACACTCTTCTGCATGAGTCCTGGAGCTACTGCAGCCTCTAATTTTTCTAGATTCCTTTTCAGGATCTTGGGATCGTGCCTAGTGCTCCTATGATTATGGGTACAATTTCCACTGGCATATCCCATATCCTTCTTATTTCTATTTTCAGATCTTGATACTTATCCATTTTTTCCCTTTCTTTCTCTTCAAATCTGGTGTCCCATTGGTATTGCGACATCAATGAGTGATACTTTCTTCTTGACTTTGTCAATCAACGTCACGTCTGGTCTATTTGCACGTATCACCCAATCTGTTCTGATACCATAGTCCCAGAGGATCTTTGCCTGATCGTTTCTATCAGTCCCACAGGTTGGTGCTCGTACCACTTAATACTGCAAGGTAGCTGATGTTTCTTGCACAGGCTCCCATGGAGGGCTTTTCCCACTGAATCATGCCTCTTTTTGTACTGGTTCTGTGCAAGTGCCGGGCATTCGCTTGCTATATTGGTTTATGGTTTCATTTTTCGTATTGCACTTCCTACATATGGGAGAGATGTTATTTCTGTCTATCGTTCTTTGACATATCTGGTTCTTTAGGGCCTTTATCTTGGTGCCGATCTGTTATCATTCCTTCAGTTTTCCTTCTTGAGCTCTCCCCTCTGTAGCCATTGCCATGTGTCATCACTGGCTAGTTTCTTTAGTCTGTCTCATGTATTGTCCGTGCATTGGTTTATTGTTGGCCAGTCCTCTGTTCTGTCTGTCATTCTCCTGTCTCTGTATATTTTCTGGGTCTTCGTCTACTTTTATTAGTCCTTCTTCCCATGCACTCTTTAGCCACTCGTCGTCACTGGTTTTCAGATATTGCCCCCAGTGCCCTGTACCTCGATGTTGACGCAGTCCTCTCCCTCCTTCCTTTTGTGTTATGTATAGTCTGTCCGTATTTGCTCTTGGGTGTAGTGCTTTTTGTTTGTATTGTTATGTTTCCTGGTTTTCTGATCTATGCTGCGGAGTTCTGCCTTCGTCCATTCCACTATTCCTGCGCTGTATCTAATTACTGGCACTGCCCATGTGTTTATGGCTTTTATCATATTTCCGGTGTTGAGTTTTGACTTTGAGTATCGCCTTGAGTCTCTGCATGTATTCTTTCCTGATCGTGTCCATCTCTTGGTGTTTTATTTTTATCCCCTCCTTCCATTATTCCCAGGTATTTGTATCCAGTCTCATCTATGTGTTTGATGTTGCTCCCCATCTGGTAGCTTTATCCCTTCAGTTCTTCGTTACTTTGCCTTTTTGTATGTTGACTAAGGCGCATTTTTCTATTCCAAACCTCATCCTGATGTCCAGATACAATCCTTACAGTCTGGATTAGGTATCTATTTCCTTGATGCCTCTTACCATACAGCTTGATGTCGTCCATGAACATCAGATGGTTGATTCTGTTGCCTCATTTCTTGAGTTGGTACCCGGCATCCATCTTCTGTAGTACTTTTGTCATGGGAATCATGGCTACTACGAAAAGAGTGGGGACAGTGAGTCGCCCTGGAAGATCCCTCTCCTGATATTAACCTCTGCTAGTCTTATTCTAGAGCTTGTAAGTATTGTATTCCAGTTGCGCATTATATTTTTGAGGAAGCTGATGGTGTTTTTCCTCTGCCCCATATATTTTCAGGCATTCTATTAGCCATGTGTGTGGTATCATGTCGAAGGTCTTTCTTATAGTCCATCCATGCCATGCTTAGGTTGGTTTCCTTCTCCTACTGTTCTTCATTACCATTTTGTCTATCAGGAGCTGTTCTTTTGTGCCCCTACACTTCCTTCTGCAGCCTTTCTGTTGGTGGGGGATGGCGTTTGTCTCCTCTAGGTAGTTGTATAGCCTTTCACTGATGATACCTGTTAGTAACTTCCACATTATTGGTAGGCAGGTGATAGGCCTGTAGTTACTGGCTATATTTCCCTTACTCTTGTCTTTTTGTACTAAGGATGTTCTTCCTGTGGTCATCCATTTGGGTGCATGGTGATTTGAGATACAATGCTGGAGTTGTTCTGCTATTTGTGGTTGTAGGGCCTTGAAGTTTTGAGCCAGTATCCATGGACTTCATTGGGAGCTTGGGCTTTCCAGTTGGGTGCATTTTCTTTAGTTGGTGTCTGGACTGTGTCTGTCATGATATCGTGAAATCTTTGTTTTGGATTCTCCCTTTGTTTCTTCTTGCCTTGACTTCCTGGAGCCATGTTGCATGTTTGTTGTGTGATACCGGATTGCTCCAGATGTTTTCTTAGAGTCTCTTACTTGGTTTGGCTTCAGGAATTTCTTGGTGGTTGTCTTCCCCTCTTAGTTGGCTGTATAGTCTTTTCTGGCTCGTTTCCGAATAGTTTGTTCTGTTGATATCCCTTAATCCTGTTCGTGTACTGTTGGATCTTATGTGCGTTGGCCTTAAGCCTCTGTTTTACATTTTGCTATTGTGTTGTTTAGTCCCCCCCTCTCTTGTATCTTGTATTTCTCGTTTAGTCCCTCCCTTGTTTTCATGCTTCTTAGCCTTTTTTTCTGCCATCTCTTTCAGTTACTCAAGTCAGATCTCATCACCATGATTTGCTTTTCCAGGCACCTTTTCCAAGGAGGTTGCTGTTTACGTTTCTGTTGGGTTGGTTGTGCTGGTGGTGTTGGTGTTCGAATTCCCATCAGTTGTGCTACTAATCTTGCTCCTGCATATGCCAAGTTATTTGTTCTGTGATACTGGTGGTGTGTATTATGCTCATTATTTCATTGACCTCACTTGTTTTCTCCCTTCATTTCTTGGTGTTGTAGGCTTTCATGGGAGTGATCTTTGTTCTGCTAAATGTATCTGGGTCATCCATTGTCTAATCTTTTCTACCCATTCGTACCTCTCAGTTATTTCGTCGGTGTTTCTTCGTGTGTCATGGTTTGATACCTCATCATTCCTGTCGTCTTCTGTGGCATCGTCTCTCAGTTCGTCTTCGTGTAATTCGTTGTCGTATGATATTTCCCTTTCCAGTTCTTCTCTTTCTGTTGGGAGAGAGCCAGTTCTTTTTCTTTATGTGCCTTACTTGGTCTGCCAGCCTTTGCTCTGTGGGGGTGTTATTCCTCTCATTCCAGATGTTGACCAACCTTCTTCTATATCCTCTCTCCGTCGGGTTGCTTCTGATGTAGCATCTCCATATTTCCTTATTTTCTTCTCTTGTCCATTTCTGCCTTTTGTTTGCTTCTGTAGCTCCAACCTCAGGCTGTTGATTACTGTCGTTGTGGTGGTTAGTTTGCTGGATGACGACCTCCAAGTACCTGACCGTCTTCCCCTTCAATTGGGTTAAACACCTGGCTGCCGGACGAAGCTCCTCTGTTGCCCGAGGTTCCATTTTACGTCGTTGTTTGTTTATTCCTTCATTTGTTAACATCATTGCTGAGTTTTGCTATTTAACCCATAGCTGGACTCTACCCCATCAGGGATAGGTACTCATTTACAGCTGAGTAGACTGAGGAAATTATGGTAAAGATCCTTTCTCAAGGAATCAACGCCAAGGAGAGCGTCACCCATCCAACGACTGACCAGCCCCAACTGTTGCTTAACCAGTCCATTGATGACCTAACCCACTCTGCCACGGCGCCACATATTATTATTATTATTATTATTATTATTATTATTATTATTATTATTATTATTATTATTAAAACGTAATGTTACCTTACTGTAGTAATTTAAGGAAGTTGTCGCAGCACTAGCCAAAAAAAATACCAGTAAATGTAGGGAATAGTTTACATTTCATATACCATTAGCCCATCTCTTGGCGTTTCTGAAATGTTAAACATACACTGGTGGAAAAGACCTTTTTCCCTTATCTCCTGTACCATGGAGAGTAAAATATCCCGACTGGCCTATGCATGAACATTTATTTTCATTCGCTGTGATGAATGTCGCCGGATGGGAGAGATGTAACGAGGATTTTGCGAGAGGTTTATTCGCGAAATTAAATCGTGAACTTTGGAAGAATTGCCATGAATCTGGCGCTCTGGTTCATCAGACCCGCACGTGTAGGCCGGACCGTCGAGCTCGCTGTCCAGAACGTTTATTAATTTAAAGGGAACAAAGGATTTAGTTAGTTATGCAACTTCCTCCGCTAACACCCCCTCTCCCCCCTCCTCTTTCAGACAGCTCACCCACCCCCCTCATCCCCAATCTCCCCAGCCACTGAGCAGTACCTAAACTTACAAATCATTGTCACCGGCATAGCTCTGTTTTGCTGATGACCTTCTAGTCTCTCTCTCTCTCTCTCTCTCTCCTCTCTCTCATCTCTCTCTCTCTCTCTCTCTCTCTCTCTCCTAATCTCTCTCTCTCTCTCTCTCTCTCTCTCTCTCTCTCTCAACACCTTCCATATCGTCTCGTTAGAAATGTAAAGCTGATTTTAATAACATGAAATAAATAACCCAGGTTGATGTGCAGCCCTACTTTTCGTTTCAAATGCGTTCCTTGTAGTATTTACAGTTAGGCTGAAGTGCATAATCTGTTCACTAATTATTATTCACGCTGTGCATGCCTTTCTATTATTAAACCACAAAGACCTATTAACGAATGCGTTTCTCCAACACTTACCCTTGTCTAATTGATTGGATGCTTGCTTCCATATATTTGCATAGAATATTATGACCCATGGGATTTCTGTGATATAAATATTAATGAGGCATTTGTCTATCATGTTTCCATATTTGTAAATTATATACTTGGGTTGTCCGTATAATATGGCTCTCAAGGAGCTGCAGTCGCAAGGAACGATGTTACGCGGGATCCGGCGACACTGGCGTATAGTTTGATTCCCCCTGTCCCAGTCTCACCCCCGGGCCGAGCTGTCTGCGATGCTCAGCCTTGGCTTGGTAGCTGAAGAGATGGAGCTCCCACTCACTTCTCCCGCCGGGTGCGAATTACGCTCTGTGATTCGTTTTTGTGTGCAAAAAACACTGCACTGGTGGACATTCATTCCCAACTGTGTGAAGTCTACGGAGAAAAGTGTATGAGCGTACAACACGTGCGCCAATGGTGCAGAGAATTCAAAGACAGACGTACAGACGTCCATAACGCATTTCAGAACCGGAGCTGAAAGAAGAGGTTTTAAGCTACCTTCGCGGAGCGGCGGAGAGTAACTACGATTCAGGCATAAAGAAGATGGTACAACGCATGCAAAAATGCTTAGATCTCAACGGCGATTATGTCGAAAATTAGGAAAAAGTCAGTTTTCCAAAAATTTATTATTCAATGCCAATAATCATGTTTTCATTATGAAAAGTCTTCGAGAACCTTCTTTTACGGACAACCCTCGTGTGTGTGTGTATATATATATATATATATATATATATAAATATATATATATATATATATATATATATTATATAATATATATATAGTGTGGTGTGTATATATATATATATATATATATAACTATAATATATATATATATATATATATATATATATATATATAATATAATATATTATATATTATATACAGATACATATATATATATATATATATATATATATATATATATATATATATATATATATGTATATATATATGTAATATATATATATGATATATATATATAAATATATATATATATATATATATATCTAATAAAAGGAGCCCATAAAAACACCAAAAATGTAGAGAGAAAAGTACTATATTTCAGAGACTGCTGTCTCTCTCTTCAGGTATATGAATGAGCAAAAGTTTACAGAAAAGGTGGTATTTATACAAGAGATTCGTCCACAAGTAAGCCAATTTAGGTCACCCCCGCTGATAATCTTCCTTTAATCTTCTTAAGCGTTGGTTGAATGAACACTGCGTCGACGATGTCCGATGTCCAATTCCCTTTTGAGATGTTCATTACCTGCTTCTCTTTATTAAGGCCGATTCCATCATTTGACTCTTGTACCGGCAGTTTGCTGCTATAAATTAACACGACATATTCCCAGTTTATTCTATGGTTATGTTCATTTATATGGTTGAAAATATGCCGAGTTTGTGTTGTATTAATCTCTGGAAGTGATTTACCTGTAAATCCGATGTAAGATTGGTCACAGTCCTGCATGGGATCTCTATACCCCAGAGTCTTTGGGCGATGTCTTTTGTTGGACGTTAATCAGGATTTGGCTAAGGTATTTGGTAGTAAATGCAAAAGGGTTGGATTTGCCCAAGGGTGTGGAGTTACTCTCTTAATCGTCTCCAGGTGGGGAATTTTTATTTTATTGTTGGGTGTGTCTCTGGTCTTGTCTTTAGGGGGTCGGTAGAAAATTACGTTTGCTTTTTGAATTGCTTTCTCAATTATATGGTCAGGATACTTTAAAGATGAAAGTTGCTTGCGAATTAGTTCAAATTCTTTTTCCAGGAAATCTGGGGAACAAATTCGTAGGCTCTTAAGAATAGGTTGCTAGCTACACCTATCTTGATAGTATTGTCATGATAGCTAAAGTAGTGAATATATGAAAGTGAGAACGTTGGTTTTCTGTATATGGTAATTTGTATTCTGTCGTGTCTCTGATTATTAAAACATCAAGAAAAGGAATTTTGTTGTCTGTTTCCCATTCAACTTTAAATAAATTTGATGCTGGCACTAATGCGTTTTAATTTTGAGAGGAATTCATTAAAATTACCCACTTATTATCCCAAAATGTTAGTATGTTCATCCACGTATCTCATCCACAGCATGTTTTTGGGTTTTATTGCATTTATTACTGTAGTTTCAAAGTATTCCATGTACAGATTGGCTAAAATAGGACTTAAAGGACTACCCATACTACACCCGAATTTTTGCTTGTAGAATGATTCCCCGAATGAAAATACGTTATTAGATGCACATAATTCAACTAACTTTATTATTTTGTCAAGTGCCAAAGGGAAATGATCTGAATAGGGGGATAATTTTTTCCCTTAAAAAACTGAAGAACGTCCTGTACTGGTACTTTTGTGAATAGGGAGTCTACGTCAAGGCTTAAAAGTTTTATGTTGTGAGTGGTATATGTGCTTCTCTGAATTTGTGACAAAAGTCTTCCGATGTTTTGATGTGACTGGGAGAAAAATGCCTAAAAAAGGAGAAAGGAGGCCAGCTAACCATTTAGAAAGTTTTGTAATTGAAAGCTCCGGCGCATGAAACGATGGGGTCTGATGGAAAGATGTCTTTGTGAGTTTGGAGGAAGACCATAACATTAGGGTAATTTAGGATTAATTACTTTAAATTTCTCTAATAGTTCAATACTCTTTTTGTCTTGGCCAATTAATCTTACTTTCCGAAAACATTTTTGTGGGGAAACGTTCTGGAGGGGATTTTTCGTCAGTTTTTCGTAAGTATTTGTGTCGCTAAGGAGCTGGTTGATTTTGTCGAGGTAGAAGTCTTTGTCCATTATTACAATTTTGCCGTCTTTGTCGGATCTACTTATTATAACATCTAACTTTTTTTAGCGAGTGGATGGCTATCATGAATCTGCGGGGACAGGATATTTCTTATGAAGGTCAGTTAAAGCATTTAGTAACTCCTTTTAAACATATCTCTTCACGGCTGTAGTTTGTTTTGTCAAGATATGAATTTATCAAAAGCCACTATGAAGTCTAGGTTGTTTTTGCGGTCTGGCATAAGGGCAAAGGATAAGCCTAAATTTAAAACTAAAATGTTGATTTACAGTAAGGGGGGTGTTGGTTATAAGTTTAAAACTTTGTCTTGTTGTTCAAGATTATTCCATGCGCTATTATCTATTAGGTTATTTAACTTGCGTAAAAGTCTGTTGGAATGATCACGCTATTATAGGCAGCAATGTCGGAACAGAATGAAATCAGATAACCTGTATATATATATATATATATATATATATATATATATATATATATATATCTATATATATATATATATATATGTGTGTATGTGTGTGTGTGGGTGTGTGTGTTTGTGTATATAAAATTTTTATGCCTCACAAAGAAACACAGGAATTAGTTTGTACAACGTAAAAGGCGGTAGTGTTTTTCTGCCATTGTGAAAGAAACGTGAGAATGCTTCCTCTAAAATGTGCCCTCACAAAATTCTTGAGTGGTTTTTCTCCCCGAAAAGAATTGTCACAAGATGGAGGTTGAAACCGGACTCAATTTTTCCAACGTACATTACTCTCTCTCTCTCTCTCTCTCTCTCTCTCTCTCTCTTTACTTTTGAACGTTTTGACCTTGCTCTGTAGAGCTTTCTTTGAGAACGAAATAAGAAAAATTTAGAAAAACAAACATCGACCATCACAGCATTGTTCTGGAGATGACACAGCCATTAACAACTTTCATGTTAGCTGGTTCTTTCAGCTGTCATAGTTCTGATACTAATATTCCCCACCATTGGTTTGCCCTTTATCTGGAAGCTAGTTCTTCAAATTCCCCAAAACACACATGTCAACACCAGGGTAATGAAATACCACTCCCTTGAACTTATAATTTTTTTTTGAGAGGGGATCAGGGAACTAGAGAAGTCTAGCTTTTCTATGGCATGGTTTGAATCTTTGAGTCAGGTTTAAAATGGTGACACACTACCTCATCCTAGTTCCTAATACAATGTAGAAATTGTGTTAGGTATAAGTGTAATCGAAGTTTCTCAAATGATCATAGCTGCTATGTTGTCAACATTGCACAGTGCTGCGTACATCTTCCTTATTAATGTTTCTGGTAAAAAAAATGTAACTCGAATAAACAGTGATTTCCTTGTTTTATCTGTCTGCGGCTGTCTTGCATCTGTCATCCAAATAAGTAATGAATGTCTCACATTATATTTCGTAAATTATTTCGTAAATTTATATGGTAAAATATTTCTTAGTTTATTGACCGTGAAAATGTGAACCCTATTACTCTATAACTCCCAGTTCCTGATCTCTCTCTCTCTCTCTCTCTCTCTCTCTCTCTCTCTCTTTGAGGATTTTCCTCCTTCCCTTACTGTTCCTCGATGACCAATAAAGTAGGAGCACCTCATTCTTCAATTTACATGTTGATGTGTCCTTTTGATTGATGTTATAATGAAACGGCCCCTCCATTACTGCATTGGACGGGTTCTCTAAACTAACAAATTCAGAAGTAAATTCATTTCTATCTCCTCCTCCTCCTCCTCCTCCTCCTCTTCTTCTTCTTTTTTGAATCGTCTAAGAATTTTGGAATATGTTTCAATTTTACAAGTTGCTTTTTATGGATCAATGACCATCACTGCCTCTCCCTCTCATGAGAATGGGAAATAAACTCCACGTATAATTCACTTGAGCGAATCATGCGACAATATGATTCTAATTGCTTTTTGAAAATAGTTATTATGGATTTAAAGCAGCGATAAAAGCCGGGAAAGGGATATGGTTTTCCCTTTTGCAGCGTAATCAGATTATATTACATCAGCACTTTATTTCACGCCATTAATTATACATTTGATAGCTACGAGATTATTCAGATAATTGCTACCGCTTCCCCTGAAATAAATAACAGTTAAATGTCTCGTTTTTTCACCTTTTTATGGCTGGCAACCAATCTCTGGTTCCGTTCGTTATTTTTTTCTCTGATTCCAGTCTCATTACAGGAGATTACCCAGCGTCATTCTTTGGAAGTTTTGTAAATTATAGTTATTATCTTTCGCTAGACTGTAGGTGCGCTTTCCCCACGCTTTTCCTCTAAGGTTAAGTATAGCCATGGATCGGTGTCTGGCACGCTGTTCAGAAAACTCGAATGCGTGGCCGTGAATCGTTTAGCCGCAATTTTTCTTGTCTATTTATCAATCTTTCCACTTGTATTTTTGAGAGATCTACTAGTCTTGACAACATCAGTCTTTATTGTGTTTGTTTGTGTGTGTTTGCGTGTTTTTTTTTCTCATGTGCTTTTGGACAATAATAGCGTTTTCCCACTTTTCATTCCGAGCATTGAAGCTATAAAAGGACCTGCACAGACAACTCTGTTAATGTACCACTGTCTGTCTTTGACTTTTCACCGGATATTTGTTGCGTCACCCTAATGGAATATTTGCCTAGCCTCTCTTAGACTCTTCTACTATCCCCTTTACTGTTACCAGTTACCATTACAAGTAGTTTCTACTATTCTCTGTACTGTTATTAAATACAGTCACAGGCTTGTTTCTACAAATCCCTGTACTGTAATTACTATCATCACAAAGTTCCTCGTTGGACGAATGGGTTACGTGCTCGCCTACCGATTCCGTATTCTTGAGTTCAATTTCCCCGCTCTGCCAACGAAGAACCAGAAGAATTTATTTCTGGTGATTAGAAATTAATTTCTCGATATAATGTGGTTCGGATCCCACAATAAGCTGTAAGGTCCCGTTGCTAGGTAACCAATTGTTCCTAGCCACGTAAAGATATCTCATCCTTCGGGCCATCCCTAGGAGAGCTGTTAATCAAGCTCAGTAGTCTGGTAAATTAGATATACTTAGCTTAATACTATTACAGGCTGCCTTGCAGTCATTGTTTTGTCTTTTAAACCTGTTCAATTATGATCTTGTATCATAAATTTTTTTTCCTCCCGTAATCTTCATTGATTTATTCATAGACCCATTTGATTTCTTGCGAAGTTTTTTTTTTTTTTTTTGCTGCGATTGATTTTACTTTTGCCTTGTGGTCCGCTGTCAATACTTTGAGTTTAGGGAAAGATACCTGTGGACATACAATGCTTTTGGAAAGGCCAAAGCAGAATTTAACGAGATGATTCACTTTAGAAATTAGTTGGGCTCTCTGCCTCCTTGACATCCAGCAGATTTTCCCAGGAATTCTGTCTGGAAATTAGACCTAGTGCATGTGAGCAAGCGTAGTAATGATGTTGCTTATTCTATGGCTAAGATGCAAATTTTATCTTACCTTTCATATCTTCAGGTGACACCTATCAACAAGTGTCATGTTTTTTTTAATCTGCTTGTGGCTAATGGATGAGAATAAATTTGGGAAGTCAGTTATTCTGAGATAATGTACATATTTAACTGCTTTTGAAAGTTGGCAACATATAGAATTGTGAACTGGAATTTAAGTTCAAAGTTGATTTCGTGTATGAAGCATCATTTGCTTTGAAATTTATTATCATAGCCTTTCGAAATGAGCTAGAGAAGTGATATTGCTTATGAAGAAAGTGTTGCTCCCAGTACAGTAATGTTGAGAAAACGCCTACATTGTCCATCTGTATTATCCAGTTGAGGGATAAATGATAGAAATATTTTACCAGTATATAAGAAGTAAAAGTTGATTGTCAGCCGAACTTCCATCACCAATAACTATGTTTATTACTTCAATTTTGGGTCTGCATACTGTGTCTCTCTCTCTCTCTCTCTCTCTCTCTCTCTCTCTCTCTCTCTCTCTCTCTCTCTCTCTCTCAAAGTTGATTGTCATCCGAACTTGAATCACTAATAATCTGTATATTACTTCAATTTTGGGTCTGCATACTGAGCTCTCTCTCTCTCTCTCTCTCGTCTCTCTCTCTCTCTCTCTCTCTCTCTCAAGCTTTGCCTGCATAATTTTCTCTGAAGACCTTGCCAGGAAGCTCAAGTATGATACCAACGTGGTTGTTAACTGAAACGGGCAACATTGAAAGAAGGTAAATAGAACCCTATTAGTCTGAGTTAGTGTCCCGCGACACAGGATCATCTGTCAACATTATCGTCGTAAAACTTACGTCAGCCGAGATGTATGGCCCATTTTTACTCCAAGGTCTTCCACTGTCACAAGATGACTGTACGAGTTATTATTATTATTTTATATTATCAAGATGGTAATACTGATGATGATTACTATTATTCTGTTTAATAATAATAATAATAATAATAAAATAATAAGAATAATAATAATCTCTTCTTCTTCCCAGCTTTTTCCCTATTTTTTATATGGGGTCGCCGTTTCGGATGAGTGTAATAATAATAATAATAATAATAATAATAATAATAATAATAATAATAATAATAATAATAAATAATTTAATATTATCTGGCTATATTTCCCATTCTCTTGTTGTTGTACTTTGTTTAGAAATGACAAAGCTTAAGTGATGCCCCTATGTTCGCTTTACTTCAGGTTACGTAAATCTTAGAGTTATGTAAATTAGAAAAAATATCATAAAATAAGCAAAACACACACGTACACATACACACTTTGTGCGTGCGTGTGTGTTTGTGTGTGTGTGTGTGTGTCTGTCAGTGTTGTTTTTTTTCGCCATTCGTAACTAAATTTCTTGGGGGGTCGCTTACACCATTGTTTTAACATTTCCCTTCAAGGTCTCATTTGGAGACAGAGAGAATATGTCATACGACGTTATATATGCCCTCTAATTGAACCACAGCTGCAGTCTTCATTATTCCTTAGTTATGTATAGTAAGCCTGGTATAATGTATGCAATATGTTCATAGATTCATTCTTTCCTCTTCCTATGTTCCTCCTGTGTTTTTAGAAGTGATTAGCTAAGGATTTCAACCAGTATTGTTGCCCCGATAGAAGGCTTTGAAATCTCGGGTTGCAAGCCATCCGAGTATTGTTTAAAAGTTTTCATCATTTCAATTGCTGGTCGCAATACATATCTCGCAGCATTTTATCGAAATGATTCCTGAAACAATAGATTTCATATCTAGCGAGAGAGTATTCAGTACAGTGGATTAATTGATTGATGGCGAGTTACCTGACTTCATAACATCAATACAAGGAAGTGACTTTGTAAGCAGAAATCGCTGAAGCTCTGAATGGGACTGGGTTTTATTAAGAAGAATCAGTTTTTCTGCGTGACGAAAGGTCATGTATAGTAAGCTATAAGTTCTTAGATATTAAAAGTTACAAGCTACTTGGTACGATTAAAATTTTATATGGCAGTTATAGACTGTGGTCTGAGCATTCAGTTGAAGGTATCACACTGGGATTAACATGTAGTGTTCAAAATTTAGTCTGCATACATGCAGAGACTGGCCTTATCCTGCCATCGCCCCTTCTTTCCCACCCGTTATCCCTACATTAAGGGGTCGGTTGCCTGATGCGCCTCTCCTCCACTGCCTTCTATCAAAAGCATCATCCTCCACCAAACCTCTTCCCTGCATATCTTCCTCACTTTATCTCTCCATGTAATTCTGTCTCCCTCTCAATTTTCTTCTTCTAACAGGTTTTTTTAAAGTGGCTCAGTGGCGTGATCGGTATGGTTTTGGCCTGCCACCTCAGTGGCCGCGAGTTCGATTCTCGGGCATTCCACTGAGTGGTTAGATATGTGTATTTCTGGTGATAGAAGTTCAATCTCGACGTGGTTCGGAAGTCACGTAAAGCCGTTGGTCCCGTTGCTGAACAACCACTAGTTCCATGCAACGTAAAAACACCATACGAACAAACAAAACAGGTTCTCTAAAACTAGCGTTGGTTTTATCATTAATAATTACATACTTAAAATTCTCAACCCTTCAATGCAACGTTATTAAGAACAAAAAGTTTCTTTTAGTTTATATAAGCTATCTCTAAGTACTTGTAGTCTGAATATATAAAAATGTCCATTAAACCACATTATTTTTGTTTACAGCGACCATGCCATCAACGATTGCGTCACGAGTTTTCCCATTACGTACCTGTCACTGTCTAAATGATTGTCAGTTCTCATCTCTTGTGATATCTTTCAATCATAGATATAATGGAAGTTGGTTGCATAACTGGTGTCACAAAGAGGATTTATGTAGCGGGTTCAGATAGTCTACGGAAACACAAAAACCGATAGCAATTTCGATTTCATTTACTTCCACGCATTAGTACTATTAACTGCTTTGTTTCAAGGATCAAAATGGGCTCAGTAAAATCATGCATCATGTAAATAATATATATATATATATATATATATATATATATATATATATATATATATATATATATATATATATATATATATATATATATATACACATATATATATAAGTGTGTGTGTGTGTGTGTTTTTAGATCATAAAACCATATCTCTTAAAAAAGGGGTTGTTCCATAAATAAGATTTTATGGTAATTTGCCTAGCATTTTTTTTCCACGATTCCCTTGTTATTTCCATTGTAACTGTAGATAACACATGAGCTAAAGAGTTAGGGCCTTTATCGGTTGCAGCTGAATCGATGTCAACGGATTCTATGAGCCTTGATTACGGTTCTGTGATTAGTGGTTGGAATCCGGGTCACAGAAGATTTCCAGTTGAATTTGGAATTTAAGGGTGGATACCTTCCAACGGATTGGGTCGTGTGGTATACATTGTTAATTTATTCGAGGTTTAGTTACCAATTAACCGGTTCGTTGTCAGCTACGCCTACTCTCTCTTTATTCGTTTGTTTGATTTTCGGCCTAGTGACGGTGGTGATCGTTAAAATCTTGATTTAATATTTTTCTAATGGTAGGAGTTTTAGGTGGGTTAGGTTAATTGCAGTGACGGGTAGTGAAGTGGTCTTCGTAATTAATACTCATACTTGGTACTACTCATACTCTCACTAACAAGAAAGATCAAATGAATAGGACACAAACTAAGACGTTCATAGCTCTCAGTTAGAAGTGGAAACAAAATTATCGAACAGAAACATAGCCTAAATTCAGTACACCGAATAATTTAAACCTGCTAAAATCTATAGTCAAATAGAGCATTGTTTCGCCAACGAAAATTAAGATAAATACGCTATATTTTATTAGAAATAGCGGTTCTGCTGTTTTAACATGCACATTATTTATTTTTTACATTTTCATTCTATAAATAAACCATAAATATCTTATCCTAAAATTCCTATATCTTTAACTCAACGTGAAACAACCCTTTTTCAGACCTTTTTAGGCTCTTCATAGGGTGGGCTTTCCTACCCCCTTAACAACAACACCAACAAGTAGTTTGTAGGCCTACTCCCCAAGTAAGTGAAAATACCAAATCCTGTTGACTTGGCGGTAGAAGCTTAAACGCAGTCGAGGTCGTAGTAGGTCATCCTACCAACCTTCACGCTGTACTAGTATCCCCAACAGTACACAAGAAGCACCACTTTCTACCAGTGCTGTACCTGTCCATTTTTTTAAGAGGAGTGACTTCAACGCATACACTATTGATGCTCTTTTTTCTTTTAATTTGGTTAAAGAAGAATTCGCAAATTGCAACACCTTCCTGGCAAGGTGAATTCCTTCACGGTTAAACATTCAAGAATACTAAAAAAAATTGAGCAAAGTTGGAAGTATTTCTTCTGCTGTCTCTTTCATTTTTTAAGGAAACTTTTGATCTACAAAAAAGAGAAACATTCTAAAGTTCTCGAGGGAAAATTAGTCATTTGACAAACATTCTTTTTCTCCTTAACCTTTTTTTATGGGGAAGGCTAATTTATAAAAGCAGTTGAGCGAATAATTATATTTCCCTCGGTAGAATATATAAACTTTTAAGCTGGGAGAAGACGTTAAAGAAGTTTGAACATGGCTCCGTTGAAAATTGGTATGAAATGATATTCTGCTCATATGCATACGCACCAGCATTATTGATAGACGCACGCACACACACACATGTTTATATGTGTATGTGTACTTTATCTTTCCCTTGCTCTTTATAGTTCGCTTCAATGTGAAATACATGTTTTTATTTTAAAATGTGATGAATTTTGTAGAAAGAATGTTAATACTTTTATATATTTTCCAAATCAAAGGTCATTTCTTAAATCCTTGGTCGTTTGTAGTTGCAGGAGTTTCTTTCATTGTAATTTATTTTTAGTAAGATTTTCTTGATTCTTTTTCATCAAATTTATCTCTTTTTTTGCCATTCATTCACCTTTAAGATGCACGAATATCTTTTGTGCAAGATTATTTATTTATTTGTTTCTTATTTTTCTCCTATTGATTGGGGGAAGGGGCCAGTGTCGGTTACCGAATTACATTGACAGTAGTGCAAGTGAAGAAAAATTTTCTCTCTCTCTCTCTCTCTCTCTCTCTCTCGGATCCCAGCAACCACCCATTCTTTGTGCTTCCCTTTTATTTTGTCATATTTTGTCCAGGTCTGTTGATCTCGCTACCATTTTATTTCCGTCCAGAAGACCGCATCCATGAGACCGTCAAAAGAAGTCGACAGGCGTTCTTTTGGGAAGGGGGTTAGGCGTTGAAATTAGTTTAGATAAGCTATCATTTATCGCTGTAAAAAATAAATAAATAACTGGAATAAAGAAAGCGTCCATTCTCTACATTTTAAACAAATGTATGGAAAAAAAATGTATTTTTTAACTTTTTTTTCCAAACTATAGAAAGTCATATCTGGGTTTTCTTTTTGACATTTTTTTTTTCAACTAAACGCATATTTTGAAATTCCTTGTTGTTATGACATTTTAGTTTCTGTATAAATTATACTAAATTTATAACCTTGTAAAGAAGTAAAGTTCTAGCGGTTTTTTATTATTCACGTTTTCACCTCGACGATTTTTTCACTGTCGTCAATTAAATTTAATTTGTCTATTGAACGCAAACAACTTTGATTGAAAAGTATTAGATATCGCATAGAATGCTTTTTTGCTTCTTATAGTCCCGGTTGAGATTTATCAGAAGAGTGTTAAGTGGGAAACATTAGGCAGATATCAGTATTACCATTATTACCAAGATACTTCATTTAGTCAAGGGGGAGGGATGTAATGGAGGTTTACTCCTGATGCAGGTCACTTTTAGGGGAGGTTTTTCTCCATATCTGTGCGGTGTGTGTGTGTGTGTGTGTGTGTCTGTCTGTCTGTGAGTTTGTTAGTGGCTATAAACGTTGCTTTTCCGTTGCAGGCTTAGCGTATCTATTACCTCCCCTTTACTTTGTTTGTTCTCATGAAACATATGCAGTAATCTTTGGTCAATGAGAATTTAAGGGTGTAAGTGATTTATTTTTAAAGGCAACTTGTGCAAGAACTATTCTGAGTCCTAAAACGAAAAGAAGGAAGGAAAATAAAAAGGAATTCAAAGCAGGAATCATAACAAAGCACCAGTAAGTAATACTTCATTTGTGTTCCACTTTTACGTCACCATTCAGAATATAATTCGTATACCATTTTCCGTTTTCTATATCTCCCCCTTCTCTGTTCGTTTCTTTCCCCCCTTTATAGGAACTCATCTGAATATGAACCTTGAAATTGCGGTGCTTTCATTGCGCGATGCCAAAACACAAAACCCATCGGGGAAGCATCATTTATCCTATACAGGCGTAACAACTCATCACATCCCCATTATTTTTGATGCTTACTATTCATTTCGCCCCTAGACTCCTCTCTCTCTC
>NC_087203.1:104213423-104215923 GCF_015104395.2 Macrobrachium nipponense
ATTTTATGGACTGTCCTTACAGTAGTAACTCGATTTCTTCTTTGTTTATTTTGTTTTTTTTTTCAAGTGATTTTAGTATAATATATTTAATATTGACAAGCAAAACCCTTGAAAGTAACCAAGACTCTGTTCTAGCAGTTCTTACCCTACCTAAGATTACTTGAAAAGATTAAACTCCTGGAAGTGTTATCTTGATATGACATCGTTCTCAACACTTCAAGCCTTTCGTTTAATATCTTATTTTGTTTAATATGATTATTATTATTATTATTATTATTATTATTATTATTATTATTATTATTATTATTATTATTATTATTATTATTATTATTATTATTATTTTATTTTTTTAGGGCTAGCGCTTCGAATTCTCATCGTTTTCCCGATATCAAGGCTCAAGTTTTAGGTGCGGTCACGATCCATGAGCGTACTTAGACCGCTTTCATTGACAGATATTTTAATTTTTACTGGTTTTTCAGAGACTAGGCCGAAGTAAGCAGGTGCCACAATTCCTTTGGACAGTCTCCATGAGGCCAGTCGTTTCGTTTCATTGGCCCTGACTGAAGTTGTTTCGAATAAAAAATATTATCTGTCTTCCGTAAATGACTGTAGGTTTCCAGAGCAGGAATCGCCTTAATGAAATCCTGCTGTAATATGCCGTGTATTCTAAAAGGTGTAATTTTTCAAATCATAATCGGGGAAAATAAAGAAAATGTAAGAGTAACTGTGGAAACCAAGGCGCTGAAGAACAACCCCCCGCCCCCCTCAACTCCCCAAACCCACTAGGTCCTCCTCTTGAAACCCAAAGTTTCCTTGGTGCCGAGTCCACTTGTTCCGAAGTTTCCTCGATCTCGGAACTTGTCCCCGTAAGTTTGTGGGAAAACCTTTCAGTTATCAATGTATATAGATAAATTCGTTCCCTCTGTAAGATCATTACTAAAAATGTATGGTATGCCATGATTATATTTTCGTGCAATTTTTTTTTTCTTTTGTCCGAGGCAGTTGCTTTCCGTCTCTCACAGCTCGAAATGTACTGATCATATCATCTATCATATTCCCCCCTTCGTATCCTACCTTCAACCGTCTCTTACATATGTCCTTTCCTTGGGGCATTCAGTTTGCGGCACCACCAGATGGAACTGCGTTTTGATCAGTCAACGGCCAGAGCTCTCCTAGTTTATCCTCAGGGTAAGCAATGCGTTCTGTTTAAACCATTTTCCCCTCTTATTTTTAAACAGAATTCCCTGATCTCCTTTCTGGTGAGGATTTGAAATACTTTGATTCGCTAACTAGGTCAGAAAAGTATCATTGATTTCAAATCTTTTGTGTCTGGAATCTGTTGTTCCATTTGACAGCTGTAGGAAGGAAGAAATCGAAATAGTTCGAAGAGAAATGAGGTTCCGTTGATAGAATCGCTGAAGGAGGTGGTCTTCAGTAAGAATCTCAAAGCATGATTACTGTCCTATTTACAGAATTTTGCAGAACGGGGTTTTGCTTCATTTGAAGGTTTTTCAATTTTTAGCCCATTTTTTAAAGCCGATAGTGCTAATTACATATTCTTTAGCAGTCTATTGAGCTATTGAGCGATGCCAAGCATTAATTTGCATATTTTGCCTTGTCATGCAATCGATGTACGTCCGAGAGACTTAGTTTAACTGGATAACAAAAGCAAGAGCAGTTTTAGATAAATACGAATTTTAATCGTATAGAAAATAACCAGCAAGAAGAATATCTTGCAACATTGCACTCGATCCTCGGTGCAGCAAGAACTGTCTGCTTTGTATCTACGTTAAAGGGAAGGGTATTTTATTTTTATGATACTTGAATTTCCGCAATGCTCTCTTTTGATGCAGTCCAACTGAGATCTTAAAGCGTTTCATGTTTTTGTATTTATGCAAGTATAAGCAAAAAATCACAGATAAAATAAATGTATTTATGTATTTTTTCTCGATACTTTGATTTTAATTTCTGGCATAGGTGTGACTAAATTGAACTTGTGAAGCAATTTGCAATGCATCCCACATTACATTATACCACAAATTTAATTTAGAATGTCAGTTTTTATGTAAGTACATATGTACCGGTTGTCGGTTTTTTATTTTTTCCCCCTTTTTTTATGGCATGACAGTATCCAGTAAAAATTACTTAAGATTTATCACGTGTAAAGCCAGCATCTGTGTGCATGTTCTTATTCACTTTAATATTAGTTTGACTCGGTCCGCTGGTATGGTGGCTAGCGTCGTGGCATACGCTCAGATGTCGTGGGTTAGCGTCACCCCCAAGGCGATGAAAAATCACTGGATCTGGATCATGATCAGTTTACTGTTGCAGTTTGGGGTCTGCGCTGGGAGGTTGAAAACAACATTCTTTGGAAGCTTGAATTTCAAGTCAATGGCCCCTGTATGATTGTTCCATGTGAATACTAGGCTTCATCTAATGAAATAAATATAATAATAATAATAATAATAATAATAATAATAATAATAATAATGATGAATAA
>NC_087203.1:104230923-104255923 GCF_015104395.2 Macrobrachium nipponense
GTATTCTTTAACCTTTCTATTTTCTTCAACCCTTGTGTTTTCTACAATCCTTCTGTATTCTTTAACCTTTCTATTTTCTCCTACCCTTGTGTTTTATACAACCCTTCTATATCCTTTAACCTTTCTATTTTCTCCTACCATTCTATCTCGAAAACATTCTTCGTAATTCCGCTGCAAATCTCCCACAGCTTTCACTTCTCATTGTAATTTATGCGAGGATCAGCTGTAGTATATCCGACTGGGACTCGGAGCAGAGTCTCTTGAATTCAATGTCTTTGAGGCTGATCTTCTTCCATTTTTCTTTGATACTTATTGCCTTGAGGTTTCGGGATATTCGCTTTCCTTTATCAGGATTCGCCTCCTTGAGAAAACTAAGATATCCTTTTGTGATACGGACTGATTTCTTATTCTAATACTATGGTCGTAAATAATGCTTAGTAATCATTATTTCTGATTATAGGTCTTTTAAAAAGCTGTGGGCAATGGAGATGATTCCCACAAACCCAGCTCTCTCTCTCTCTCTCTCTCTCTCTCTGACGAAAAACAAAACACCTTTACATGTCACAGCAGTTATTTCAAGATTCTAAAAATAAGAGCATTGAAGGGGATCGATAACAATTTCTATAAGAAATGCTATGCGTAAAGGTATCTTAAAATCATTGTTTTTGGTTTGTTATCAGTTGTGTTTGTATCAGAATGAATATTTTTTTCGTGCTTTAGCAATAATCAATATTTCTCTTGTTGTGATTATGTATCTCACATTTATAAAATCTTATTCGTCCAGTCGTTAGGGCCCTTATTTTCATATTGGACGATGTTCATTCTTTATTCGACTCTGCTGTCTAATTACTGAAATGATTTATTTATTTATTTCCAGTAATTTAGCAAGCGCGTGCATTTCCTTAACTAATTTTATTGTTTTTTCAGTAACAAATTCGGATTTAAGTTTATCCGCACTAATAGGTATGGGGCCTTCTCTGTGGCAGTTACAGAATCAGTTAACCTTGTCGTAAAGGCCTCCTGTGTCGTATTCATGAAAAATAACCCTTCACCGCCATCAGGAGACCCCCTCAAGCGGACGAACGTAGTATACCAATACATATACCCCGCCCGAGGATGTCCTGGGAAGTACATTGGAATGACTACCGTGCGTCTTGCGAAGAGAATCACCTTTCATGCCCAAGAAGGGGCTATCAAGAACCACGCCATCACCGCCCACCGAGACACAATCTCCCGTAACTGTATTATCCGTAACACAAGGATAATAGGGAGAGCACCCGACCCTCGCCGTCTGCGCCTCCTGGAGGCGTTACTCATCCAGGAGCAAAAGCCCTCCATGAATACGACACAGGAGGCCTTTTTGCTCCCGACCTGCATGCCAAGGAACACTCAAGTAATGGCAAACATCTCCATATCACCGCCCGAAAACGCCCCAATTCAAGAGGAAAATACCACCGAAGACGACATTAATACCATGAATAATACCAGCAGTGACGTCACGCGGCCTTTAACCAATCAAAATGAAGCCTGGCGTGATGATATGCAGCTGAGAAGATTGGCGCGCCTGTTGAGCATGCGCTCGGGAGCTGGCTTGAGCCCGCAGCCAGGCAGCCAATGAAAAAGCAGCTCCCCACTCACTAGCCAATGAAAAGGCAGCGGCACGACGCCCCCCGCTGCACCACCACAATATAAGCAGCTGGACTCACCTAAATCATTACGGGCTGCTCGTGAGCAAGAGCCCGTGCTGGCACAAGGCAGCTTAATCTTAAACAACAACAACCCTTTCACTTCATTACGAGCTGCTCTGTGAGCAAGAGCCCATGCTGACACAAGGTCAGCTTAATCAAAAACAACAACTCTCACTTCAGTCCTTCACCCACCTCCTCCCAAGAGGATGTCTGAGGTTTATTCAGACGTCGAAAATAATAGAAAAGAAATAGAATTTAACATCAATTCCATCTGCAATAAACTCTACGGTTTATACCCGAAAATGTGACTACCCCCACTGGAATTTTTTACCAATAAAAATCCAATCGTTTGACCTAATTGAGATATGTCAACCATCGGTGCGTTGCTCACCAGTTTAAGCAACAATGAGAAAGCAATAATTAGAAAAATAGAGAAGAACCTGTATAAAATTAATGCAGCTGAGGCAGCAATCACTTTTAATAAAACATGTTTAAAAGAGGGTTTACTTCCAGCATATTATTATTATTATTATTATTATTATTATTATTATTATTATTATTATACTGAAAGTCGCTTCATTACGACGATTCCGCGTTTTCTTGTGGAACTTACCTGTCTCTGTCAGATTCATTTTATGTAGCGAGGTGGAATCTGCATTTCAATAGGACGTTATTGAGCACCAAGTATGGTTTCATGGCGAATGGTGCTAATTTCTTGGAAGTGGTTTACGCTCTGTTCCCATAATAAGAGATAAATAACGAAGAATAAACTGTAATTGTTGTCATAGCACTATTGCAGATGAGCGCCTCAGTGGCGTGATCGGTATGGTCTTGGCCTGCCACCTCGGTGGCCGCGAGTTCGATTCTCGGGCATTACATTGAGGCGTGAGAGATGTGTATTTCTGGTGATAGCAGTTCACTCTGGACATGGTTCGGAAGTCACGTTGCTGAATGACCACTGGTTCCTTGCAACGTAAAAACACCATACAAACAAATGTGTTCGTCTTGCACAGTGGCATGGTTTCATTGCAAAACGTTATTTTTGGCCGTCTTGCACAGCTTACCTCTCTTGGGTAAACACTCAACTCGGACCATTCAAAAAGTCGTCGAATTTTTCTCGAGTTCCTTCTCGCCTGGCACCATTTTGACATGACCCTGTTTCTTTTACAAATTCCTTGAAAGGAGTTTTTTTTTTCTTTTTAGATGCCTATTTACGATAACTCGTCTTTGTGCTTGTGCCTCGCTGCTTTCAGGTTTAGTTTTATCGCTCGGAATAGTCTGTCCTTTTAAGACCCTGGATATAAATAACCCCCTGTGTTTTTAGCACCCGATTCTGTTTTTTTTTTTTATTTTTTTTTTTTTTTTGTGCGTAGTCTGACACTAAATAAACGTTCTTGATGGGTCAAATGTTATTTTTATACCCACTTCCATTCATCGTCGTGTAATATTCCTTGGTATGTAGTAAATATCTCATGTAACTCTGTTTCTAATTCTGTTTTATAATTAGCAAAGTTTTATTTAGTTAACGTTTATTGACTAAGGATACGATTGTATGTCATTGTATTGATGTACTTTCAAAAGCTATCTGAAATAAAAATGTTTCAACATTTTTAAACATTCTTTGAGTGGTAATGAAAAACAAAAGATATTTAAGTTTTCTTGGAAGCTTCTAATAAGTAAGAAGCCCTTATGTGAAAACAAAATAAATACATAGAACGTATGGGTTAATTTGAGAACGTGTAAGGAATAACAAATAACGTAATTTCCTCTTAAATTAGTGAAATAAACATATAGAATGTATATACAATGAAAAAATCGGTATTTCAAGCCTCAGGCTGTGTAGAAAGGTATGGTACAGAGGTTATAGCACTCTTCAAGGTTCGAGAACGTTAGAATGTGATCATTACTCACATTTAAGTTATGAATCGGCAGCTGGAGTTATATCAGCTGTCGCTAGCATCGGCCCAGAGATCCCAATCAGAGTAGCGAGACAACTGAGGTGATAGGATGTTGGGCATCCCCACCCGTCCAAACAATAACTCATTTATTTATAAAAGGATTTCTCATACGTCAACTGTAATCATTCCCTTCTGCAGCGCGTTTTCAATCATTTGAGAAAATTGATTGGTGTTGTGTACAAGTAGAAAAAACATTTTTTAATATGCAAGTCCTTGACTTGATTTAAAATCTGATGACATATGCTTCCTCTATGCGTAACAAAAACATTCAGGCAGTAAAACAGAAGAACAATTCATTATGAAATCGTATTGTGTTTTTATATGGGGCAAGTGGAATAAACTGCCACCAGAAGTTGTAAACAGCAACAGTGTGGAAGAGTTTAAAAGAAAGCTAGACAGAATCATTAGGACTCTGAATGAACAGTAAAACCTGCCATTTGTTGCCAACAATATTTAAATAAGTATTTTGCTAATACATTTTTTTGCTGCCAACTTTTCCAATTGGTCGAGTCAGAGTTGTTTTAAACGCCTGATAGGCGTGTCCCAGTAGACAAATACGAGGTTCTATGTAACATACGAAGTTCTTTGTAACATACGAGGTTCTATGTAGCATACGAAGTTCTGTGTAACATACGAGGTTCTATGTAACATACGAGGTTCTTTGTAACATACGAGGTTCTATGTAGCATACGAAGTTCTGTGTAACACACGAGGTTCTATGTAACATACGAGATTCTATGTAACATACGAGGTTCTGTGTAACATACGAGGTTCTATGTAACAATCGAGGTTCTGTGTAACATACGAGGTTCTGTGTAACATCACACTTCCCAGTCAACAACATCGAATGGGCGATAGGTGGTAGGGTCATTCTGTGACTCATTTCAAGAAAAACATGTTTACGTGTGACAGAGAGAGGAGAGAGAGATGAGAGAGGAGAAGAGAGAGAGAGAGAGAGAGAGAGAATTTCAAAATCTCAACTCTCCCGATGCGTAGGCATCATCCGTTCATATCAAATCGGCATATCAGAATTCCCTTGAATATGTATCGTGTATTTTTCTTCGTTGCTTGCAGTGCACAAATATCGTGCTGCAGTTGGTGTAGCAACCTTTGCTCAGGGAACAGAAGTTTTTTATACAAGCCAAGATAAATATAAACGCAACAGCAAACAAGATCATATTTTAATTTAAGTCACGTTGCCCAATTAACAATTTATCTTGTAGCAGTGAAGGAGCTGTTATTTCAGGAAATTAGTTCGAATTCGTTTGATTGTCTTTCAAACAGAAATTGATTTACAGTTCTTATTTTAATTCCATTTATTTGAGAGAGAGAGAGAGAGAGAGAGAGAGGGGGGGGGGGTTTATGTGCATGGAAACCACCTTTTATACCGAAAACGCAAAAGCACTCGTAATCGCTTCATTTCCAACAAATGATGGTGCTATGATAGACTCACATCAATAATATGACGGTAGCTTTAAATGAATGTAATCTGTCTTATGTAGGTTCAAACTAATATATTAATGAATGCATCATCATACTGCTCAATTTCTGGGATACAGTGTTTTCATAACATCGAACGATTAATATTTCGGTTTGTTAGACTAAGATATTTTCTATTTCTAGAGTCTAAATCCTCAGGAGTATATATCTTACGAAAGCAACGAAAATATTAGATGGATATTCTGTGCTGCAGACGTTCAAATCCTTTCAATGCTCCACAGACTATTTCACAGACTATTTTTCTGTAGCTGATGGAACTGGCTGAAAAATAAAAACGAATTATTTTAACCTGTTTTCCTGGATTTATCGTTTCCCTTCTCGATTTCTTTTTTTTAATTCAACTAAAATGAGTTCCACCAACAAGGACCTTCCTTGTAGGTGGGTAGTGCCGTTAGTGCACTTCATGCGGTGCACTGTAGGCATTACTTAAGGTTCTTTGCATTGTGCCTTCGGCCCCTAGCTGCAACCCCTTTAACTGTACCTCCTTTCATATTCTCTTTCTTACATCTTACTCTCCACCCTCTCTTAGTAATTGAGTAATAGTGCAACTGCGGGGTTGTCCTCTTATTACACCTCTCAAATGTTAATTTCCGTTTCAGCGCTGAATGACCTCATAGGTCCCAGTGCTTGACCTTTAGCCTATATTCTACTTTCAATTCAACAGCGACCTTACCAGTATAATCTTGAAAGGATTCATTTTAATATTATTGGGGAAGTGACTTAACTGGATCGGCGTTAAGTAAACTGACATTTCGGAAAAGTCGAGAATAAGGAAAAAGTCGAGAATAAATCGCCACACTTCGTCACCCAAGGCTCTGGGGAGTTTGTCTCTGGTTGACTGATTAATGGAGCCGAATATTCTTAATGGCATTTTCTTACTGATGGCAAGTTCGCCAGCTGGTGGGTGGTTCATTTACTGTGATTAATGATTTTCCCTTTAAGTATCCTCTAATAAAAATTGAATTGGGTTATCGCTCGCTTAATTATAAAAAAGGAAGATGTTGAACTCTGGTGGTTGTTGTTATCGTTAACTAGTTTATCTGCTGCATGAATTAAGCGTATTTTTATATTTCTACATGATTGTAAATGATGCACAACATGACCTATATGCGTATGAAAGCAATGCCCATCTCTCTCTCTCTCTCTGCCTTCTGCTGTAAAGCAAAATGGCCAGGTTGCATCCTTTATTTCCATACAGATATGTCATATTGGGCATTTGTTACAAAGGAAAAGTCTTTTGTTCTGTTAGACTTGCTCGTTTTTATGTCCTGAAAAAGGGAAACATGAACAAAATGTTGATAAAAGGAGGGAGGAGTTAGAGATTGCAAATATGAAACTGCCCTTGAACCTAATTGTTGTAATAAGATATTTTAAAAACGGTGTTTTTTCGGTGTTTTGTTTCCAGTTAGCTTTTATAGAACCGAAGCCCCGTCTTTCATCTTTTTCACTTCTTTTGCCTTTGATATTTGCCTCTGTAATTCGTTGTTTATGTTTATGCATCTGGATACTTCACATAAAATCATTTTTTTTTTCTCTCACGTCCTAAAACGCTCGCTATAGTTTTGAGATGGGGATCTTCATCCAATATGTTTAAATGTCTGAATTTTTTACATTCGTAAGCCAAAGATATATAATATATATATATATATATATATATATATATATATATATATATATATATATATATATATATATGTGTGTGTGTGTAGTGTGTGTGTGTGTGTGTGTGTGTGTGTATGTGTAGATGTATACATGATTTCTTTTACCAGCCCTTTTTTATAGCATAGCTGTTGCATATGTGTTGGTGTATTTTGTTTGTTTGCGTGTTAGTTAGGAGTTAAAAAGATTTCGTTCTCTAATAATTTTTTTTTTAATTTACTAAAGATTACAACAAATATCGAACGACATACATTTACATCTAGAATACATTGTTTTCAGTGTTACAAAAATCTTTTGTGAAATGCTCTAATATTTAGGCTGTTCTGGAAGTAACTTTCCTTTCTGTATGCATTTAAGACTGATTGTATTGAGATCTCTTAGTAGGTGAAAATGAGCTTTTCTTTGGTGAACAGTTCATGAAAATCTTTGATTTTAATATGAAGATTCGTTAGGTTGGATATGAAGAAAAAGTGGCGAGACGCTACTCATAACACCTTCATTTCCCATCGTTTTAGGCGCCACAAGAGATTATCCGATTGTTGCATTGTGACGTCCTGGATGAGGACTCAATGAGAATGACGCCCAGTCGAAGAGGTATTCAAGTTTATTTTTTGTATTGCTGTGTCTCGTGTGGCACTATCATTTCCCAATGTTTTGAACGAACCGTTGACTAGACCACTGGCCTTTGCATAAGTAACGCAGTTATACTATTGATACGAGAATGCCTAAGCCCTTAAAATCTCTCTCTCTCTCTCTCTCTCTCTCTCTCTCTCTCTCTCTCTCTGATGATATTGTTTTCTCAAAATGGTTTTGTTAAATGCAAAAGTCTTCACAATTCGCTAATGTAATAGTTTCCAGGCGCCCTCACAAGTTCATTAAGAATTCGTGCTCTCGTTGCAAAAGCTCATCAACAGCATGTTAGCCCCCATTGTCTCTGATTAATTTGGACGTTTGTTCTGAGATAATTTTCCTTTATTTCTTGAGTTTTCTTTGTGTTTCAGGAATGTTCCTTCCCCAACTGCTAATTTAAATGCAAATTGAAACATTTGTTAGTCTCATCTTACGAAAACTGGGTTTATATATATATTCTTTTCTGATGCTATTCTGTATATTCACGTTTAAAATGACTCATGTTTTATTACTCATACCAACACTCTTACCTGTTCATTATGCTTTTGCTTCTTCCCAGAATTTGGGTAATAATTCCAGCTTATGAAGATATAACTTTTTTGGTCTTTGTTACAGCTCCATGTTAACAGAGAAACATAAAAGCAAACGTTGCCACTTTGCCGTTAAGATGAATAGTGTCTGGATGAATTCTTGAGAAAGAAAAGTAAAAAAATGGCTAATGTCTGGGCCTAACTGGAGGCAAAATTATACCTGGTTCATGATCCCAGAGTAATAGCGGGTACTATAGTTGGTTAACTTAAGGTAGTTTGTTTGGCGGCCGCTGATTGGCTGAGAGCTGCCTACCTCCCGGTACCAGCCAATCAGCTGTCGCAAAATAAACGTCTCGTAAGCATAGGGCTCATCCAAGAATCTAATTTAAGTGAACCAGCTACTGTTACTGTTGGGATAGTGTTATTAGAGTTGTATGCTTTCGTGCAATGTACCGTTAGGTAGTGTAACATTTTGAATTCTATTGTTTGGGGAAAATACGAGTCTCTTCTTCGAACTTTATCTCAGTTAATCCAATTACATTTTCATTTTCGATAAGGATCCTCTTGGTTGCAGTTTCTTTGCTATACGTCACTGTTCTTCTGCTCTCAATTATTCTATTGTCTTACTTTCTTGTCTGTTTTTTTGTTTAGCAATGAATCAATGAATACGTTCCCTTTTTTCCCCCCACCTATTGAGGATTGTGTTCGTTATGGATGTTGCCTTACCATTTATAACTAAATGACTAACGTGACATTTGAGCTTGTATTATTCCCTTTGGTTCATTTGGTCAATTGAAGATACTCAGTGCCAGAAAATAGTTTCAGTTATCTACACCATGTGAACAAAAAAAAGAGTAGAAACAGTAATAGGAGTAAAGAGACATAAATAACCTAAAGCATAATTATGAAACGAGAGCTGTTTTAGTCGTCTGTAAAATAAAACTATTGTGATGGCTTTTCTGTCCTTCCGCTCTTTTTCTGTCCGCCCTCAGATCTTAAAAAGTACTGAGGCTAAAGGGCTGCAAATTGGTATGTTGGTCATCCACCCTCCGAACATCATACATACCAAATTGCAGCCCTCTAGCCATTTTTTATTTTTATTGAAGTTTGAAGTTAGTCATAATCGTGCTTCTGGAAACGCTATAGGACAGGCCACCACTGGGCCCGTGTCTGAAAGCTTCATGGGCCACGGCACATACAGCATTACAGTACAGAGAACTCGATTGCGACGAAGAAACTTAGAGGCAAATTTTTTACTTGTTTATACCTTCTTACGAGCGTCTCCTATTACAAGCGATGGAAGTTTAAAATCCTGTGTGGATAGTAAAGGCTAGTAAATCCTCATACCGGACGGTCTCTATCAAGATACTTTCCTGTGGCCGATCCCCTGAAACATTCACAGATAGCGTTAGGGAAGATGTTCTTCGGAGGAGAAAGGGAAACATGTTATATCCATATATCGCCATTTATGTCTCCATACGGCTTTGTAGTTTACCCGACTTCTCTTGCCTTTTGCGTTGCTGATTGGAATTATTGCTCTCCACGGAGGAAGAAGTGATGTCTGTATTCTTTCGGCAAAGATGGAATTTAAGAGGCTACAAGGCCCGAGTCATGTCTTCACAGCAGTATAGTTCTTTAGTACTGTATTTATTTTCGTACATGTTCTTACTTATTCCCTTATTTATCAGGCTTTGACTTGTGAATGCCTTTGAGTTGTATTTAATTAAATACCTGAGTATTCATTCGTTGTGATTTTTCTGCTATCTTAATTGCTGTAGTTTCCCAATAAGATCGTTATTATGTATTTTTTAAAGATAACTTTGAATAAATTCAAATTTAAATATATAAATGTTTTTTTTTTAAACTTGTATTTCGAGCGCCTTCTCGCTCTCTCTATCCTCTCTCTCTCTCTCTCTCTCTCTCTCTCTCTCTCTCTCTCTCTCTTTAAGACTTCATTTACTTAGATGCGTTTCTTTTCCAGGGACCGTAGAATCCCGGTGTTTCCATAAGAATTTATTTTTTTTTCTTTTTCTGGGTTTTAGAAAAAGACTTAATTTTTATTACGATTGACTAATAGATTTGAACGCTAGGGGTCGTGACAACTATCTGAGATACTGATGCCGATAAACTTTCACAATTTTAACTACTTCCCCCTTTCATTTTAATATTCTGATTACGAATTTCCCCTTTTATGTATAAGCAAAATTGAATTTTGACATATTCTTCAATACATCATGAGTTTCTTATAACTTGATGGCATGTTCATCGGGTGAAAATTGTAATGTACTATAGTAGATTCACATCAACCGTGCATCTGATGCCTAGGCCAGCCCCTCACGACGCTACTGATTAGCTTTTGATAAGACAATCACAGGGCTGAAAACTCTCAGTCTTTTTCTCGAGAGTTCACAAAGGCAGGATGTAGTTCCATCTGAGGGATATTTTTGAAAGACGTATCCCTCAGAGAGGTGGAACATACATCCTGCCTACTTGAACTCTCTCGAGAGACTGCGAGTTTCCAGCCCTTTGATCGGCTTATCAACAACCAATCAGGAGCGTCGTAAGGGACTGGCTTGGACTTCAGATGCACAGGTGATGTGAATGTACTATAGTAGCGCTTTCTGATATCGACCGTAGCAATCCAGTAATTTTGTCGGTGGAATGACGCTTCGCGGAAGACCTTAATCAGATATTCAGATGAATAGTAAAGGTCATATTTCTTGCTCTACAGCAGTAATATTTGGGTCGTATATATGATAGATGCGTGCGTGTATTTTCCCATGCCAGTTTTCGCATCGCATCGCAGATTATTTTGCCGAGTATGAGGAAAAGCCGTTTCCGATTCAGCGGAGGCAGCGGCCTGCAGGAAAGCCGGAGCCAGCCGAGCGGAGAAGCCTCTGATCGAGGATTATGCAAGTTGAGGAGGAGCCTTTTGATGTCTCCCGTCTCTCACTCTTTTGCCATTATTGCAAAACTCGTTTGGTTTTGATATCGATACAAGAGACATTTTTGATACCCTTAAGCCTGGGACACAAACAAACAAACCAACAAACACATGCGCTTTAAAATTTTCATTGGAGAACTCGGATGTGAAAGTAATGCAATGGTGATATCATTATAGTTCAAGGAAAGGATTAAAGACTCTTTAGAGAGAGAGAGAGAGAGGAGAGAGAGAGAGAGAGAGAGAGAGAGAGAGTAAAACAGGAAGATTAGCAAATAACCACAATCCTAAGGTTTAATCAAAACTCAGCCATTATAAATTGAAAGCCAATTTAACTCATGCAACGACATTGCACACATATGACCTACATTTCGTTGATTGACAGGTTAATTTTGATTTTTTTTATTATTATAATTTTTTTTAGCCGGGAGATTTGTAAAATTTATAACATTTATGTGCAAAACAGTATTTCTGCATGGCTTCTAGCAAACTGTGAAGTTAAGAAAGATGTAAGAGTTCAGCTAAAAAGGCTTGATTCCAAAAACATATTGTCTTACTGGTACAAGGCCAGGCCATTGTCAAATTCAAAAGGAAAAGCATTTGGGAAAATGTGCCGGCAGTTTAACCCGTTAACTGTTCAAAATTAATCTTTTTATATTTATTCTTTTTTTCTCTCAGATCAAGTATTTCCCCCATAACTACCATTGGTTTACATATAGGTCAAATTTACTTCCCATCTGAGAATTGCACGATACTTGTTCATGTCCTCAAAATATTAAAATATTTAATCATGTTGCAATTTTCTCTTACTCAGAATCTATATTTTTTTTTTACCTAGGTCCCTGTTGCTACGAGCTCAGAACATTTGTTTAATTTTTGGTTCATAAATTTTATAACTTTAATTTTATAACTCTTAAATTTTATAACTCTTTAAACGCTGCTGGACTCGCCGTACAGAATTGCTCTTCTCTCGAGGGCTAAATTTATATTCCCTTTGGATTCACGGGCTCTTTTCTACTTTAGAAAGCTAGGTTTTAATTCCTGTTTGAATAGTAGAATATTTATCCTCAGAAAATTTCTCTCTCTCTCTCTCTCTCTCTGCATCCTGAAGTTCACCCTCACAATGCATTTTTTTCTTTTAGTTTTTCTATTTCTTTTTTTTTATAAGAAAAAAAATAGACTTGCGAGAGAGTCAATAAAAGAAAGATTTTATTAGTGGTTTTATTCTGTGAGAGTTTAAAAAATCTTTTCGAGGATGTGTCACTCAAAATCTTGCAGAAAAGTTATTCATTTTATGGAAGAAATTTTGAACGGGGTAAAGTTTTGTCTTAGATATATTGTTCAAATACATAAAAATAATTTTCTTTCAAAAATAATTTTTTTCTTTGTAAACTGTTCTTTTTATTCACAGGAAGTATGTATACATTATCAAATTACAATAAAAGAGGCCCGCACAGTGATACTGCATGGTTCCAATTACATATGTATGTTCGTCGTAATAATAATAATAATAATAATAATAATAATAATAATAATAAGAGAGGGAAAAAAATGGATAAGTATCAAGATCTGAAAATAGAAATAAGACGGATATGGGATATGCCAGTGGAAATCGTACCCATAATCATAGGAGCACTAGGCACGATCCCAAGATCCCTGAAAAGGAATCTAGAAAAACTAGAGGCTGAAGTAGCTCCGGGCCTCATGCAGAAGAGTGTGATCCTAGAAACGGCACACATAGTAAGAAAAGTGATGGACTTCTAAGGAGGCAGGATGCAACCCGGAACCCCACACTATAAATACCACCCAGTCGAATTGGAGGACTGTGATAGAGCAAAGAAATAATAATAATAATATCCTTTATTTCAGCTCAGGGCCATATACGTGCAATGTACAAATACAACACACACAATCTAGATACATGAGATAACATGATAAAAATGATAATCGGCGATAGCCAAACAGTTGCTGAAGAAGTAGAAAAAATAGTATTCATAAAAATGATAATACAGTACTAATATGGGGAGTAATAGTAATAAAATAGTAAAAATTATAGCAATTAAAAAGCTGATTGCATAACATTTATTTCCAGCTAGTGACCTTAGATGGTTGATAATGGTTGCATTTTATTGACGAAGGGATGTGCTATATATTTTAACCAGAGGCCTAATCTAGCATTTTATCAGTTCATTATAGCTTAAGCCTTTTTAAGAAGAATAGTATCTGGAGGGTCAATTGTATGTTTTTATAGTAAAACTTTTATTGCAAAATTTTGACTTTTCATCAGTAAACTTTGGTAAACGCTTTTTAATGTTATCGTCTTCGGAAGTGTTTCAAGAATTAGTGAGCTCTTATCTAAGAATGAAACGTTCTTGGTAAAATTTAATAATTTTCTTTTTGACCCACAAGCTAAGAATTATGGTTGTAAGGTGGTCAACGTATATTTCTTCTTCTTCTTCTTCTGCTATTATTATTATTAATATTATTATGATTACTACTACTACTACTACTACTACTACTACTACTACTACTTTCTGAGTAACTGCTTTGCTTACATCGACTGTTGGTTACCTTTGACATGAATGAGATTACCTGGAATTTACTGATTGGTCCCCAATTTTCCGTGGCTTTCCAGCCGTTTTGCACACCCCCCCCCCCCCCCCCCCCCCGCCTCCGCTTTACCCTTCCCCCCGCCCACACCAACCTAGTCTAATTAACCTCATTAGTGGCATTTATGGCTCACAGGCTATTATCGGGCTTTATCCCTTGTTTCTTCGTCAGACCAAAATTCGGGGTAATTTTGACAAAATTCTGGCCGTGTTCTATCAATTTTTTCGTATTCCTTTTGTATATGTTTTTTCTTCTACAGTATTTAACTGATTCCGTACGATTGTGTGAGTTTATAAGTTTATGGATAGATTAGCTGTGCTGATATATTCCTCTGTTTATGGTTTTTCAAGGTCTGTTTTTGCAAGTTTACGTCGGTCGTTATGCTGTAGACTGATCTTAATTAAGATAACAGACCACAAAATGATTCTAGGACTCTCGTTAAAGTCTAGATATGATGAAAGGGATCATTAAGTAGATCTTATGATGTGTCACCCTTCTTAGAAATTAAAAGGTAAGACAGGAGACCACAGACTGCATAATCTTAAACAAGAACAAAGTAGATCTCGCTCAATTCCCTTGTTTATTATTCTTGCCAGTGAAGAAATATACTGTATATATAATATAATAATATATATATATATATATATATATATATATAGATATATATATATACATATATATATATGATATATATATATTTACGTTAGTTAATTTGCAGTGATGTAATTTATCAGTTTCTGAGTGAATTTATTCCTTTTTTTAATCGATTTTTTTTAAAGGTTGCGTCCTTTTGTACCAAATCTCTCTAACTGTTTGACGTGATCAGCACAATTGGGTCAGAAAGGGCTCTGTATTTCAGCTTTTATCTTCTTTAATGAATTTTATTGTTTGCTGTGCTGATAAATGATGACAGAGAGAGAGAGAGAGAGAGAGAGAGAGAGAGAGAGAGAGAGAGAGAGAGAGAGAGAATATGTTAACTAGATCACTTTAAATCCTTTGTTGCCAATTTTTCTTCCAAAGTATCATTTCCAATATTTTTCCCCATTTACAGTTTTGGAATTTTATCAGTCTGCGACTGCCTATACAGAAAATCAGGGAAGCATAGTTAAAATAATGAGACTATATTAAACTGCCTGTTCCTCCAAAACTGGAAAAATACTCGACAGAAATTTTTTTCCCACAAATCTTAATGGTCAAATCAAGGGCCAGGGAATAGTCTATTCCACAGACCATGGACGAATAGCCTGCAGCACGTCAAGCAGAATTGTCAAAACTCTCTCTCTCTCTCTCTCTCTCTCTCTCTCTCTCTCTCTCTAGCTTCCAGATCATATAACACAAAAGTCGAGCTTTTGCGGAAGCACAGTGGGATGCTGGGCTTCATATAAAAGTTGGTGGTGACATTCTCGACAGCCCCATCGGTCATTGCTGGAAGGGGAAACATTCTTCGGAAATATATTGGGATGGCGTCTCTTGTCTCGGACCATTCTGTCTGGTTGGACTCGGAAGATGAAAAGCTGATTGCCGGATTCGGGAGGAATCTGCGGACGAGGGTGTGACAAGAAGAAGGAAGTGTAAATGACGTAGAAGTAAGATGAGGAAGAATGTTGAGGGCTGCCGGAAAGGAAGAGAAACGAATGGGGTTCCTAATGTTTATGATGGAGAGAAATTTCTAAAGAATGTAGGGCTGAAAAGCCAAATAAATAGGAAAAACGACCTGAGGTTCAATGAGGAACAACGAAAGGTAATGGGAATTTGATAGTGAAATATAAGGGCTAGCTTTGTAAAAGTTATCGGAGTTTGATTGTGAAACATGATAGTATTGTCGGAAATGCAGTGTGGGTTTATACTTGATATAGCGGTGTAAAAGTGGCAGCGATATAGCTCTTATGAAACTGTCCAATGTTAGGAAACAGGAAAAACAGTTTAATTTATACAAAATTTCCTCACGTTTACCCATCTGATAGCTGACCAGACCCATCGACGTGTGGAAAGGCGTTCCTTCCCTCAGGAATATCAATGTATAAATGGAAAAGGGGAAAATTAAAAATAAGATGGAATTGACACCTGTTTAGTTTAAGCCGTTTCATCAAGCTTATTACTGTAAGGCTCCGCTGCTAAACGTTCATTTATGTCATTATAGGTTTTTATACATGAGAATTCTGTTTTAATTTGCAAAGCCCCGTACCGGATCATCAGGAAACCGCTGGATCTTTGTGTTGTTCAAGTCTCTCCAAAGTAATTGTTCCTTTTGAGTTGAATTTTCTCTCCAGTGACGCCGTTGGCTAACGCAAATAACGGGCTAATAAGGCCATTTAACGGATCAAAGGGAAAATTTTCATTAGCAGTTGACTCTTCGATTAAGTCAACACTTTGATTTAACAAACATCCACCTCATTTTTGGCGTAATGGGTAAACAGATCATAATGTCTCTCTCTCTCTCTCTCTCTCTCTCTCTCTCTCTCCGAAATCTGAGTTAGGTTCAATTTTTCTTTTTGTCTAATGATTAGCGGAGAAGTTTTCTCTGCAAAGGATCGTATCGTAGGAGGAATTTGGTTATACACAACTTAAAACTGGTTAGTAATTTTTATAAGACATGTTGAATCACTTCTCATTTCTATCCTTTTGCTTTTGCATTTCGAAGAGTGTTTTTTATATTATTTTATATATATATATATATATATATATATATATATATATATATATACTATATATATATATAAATACTATATATATGTATGTATATTATATATATTATATATATATATATATATATATATATATATATCATATATATATATATATATATATATATACTTTTAGGGCATAGTTTTTTCTAATACAATTTTCGTTAAAAGCAATTGCTTTAGTGGCATCAATAAGTTTCTTGCAGGTATCTTCATACCGACGAAGTTTTTTTCCGATTCTCGTTCGTCAATTTCTGGTGAAATATACGCAGACTTCCTTCTTCCATTTATTGAATTTTGTCACGACAGCTGTTTCGCCTTATGGCATTATCAAGCGACTACTGACTTACAATCTGACCTTTCGGCCTATTTATCTCATCGTGTGGGAGGTATGACCTCGAGGTATGGGTACTGGTTAGTCTAGGGATTAACAGCTTAAGGGCGTTGTTTTAGTTACAAAGAAATATAAGGACATAGTACTGCGACAATAAGAGTGAGAGTTTAAACAGTGGTTAAATAAATATTCAAAATACAATGCCATGTGCTAGAGTTTCCTTAAATGTATGTTTAAAATTTAATATGTTACATGTTGGTTTTAGATAAAAATTACAAAAATTACATACAGGAATGAAAATGAATATAGAAATCTAAATACGGGAGTACAAATATATGTATATTTTATAGCATGCATAAAGGTACAAGAGATAATTTCTGTTTATACATAAATGTGTATGATTTAAATTTGAGTGTGTGTGTGTGTGTGTGTATGTCCAAAATGGTCTACGTTGGTTAACGGTTGCTGATTCGTGTTGGGCAGGGTCTCAGCGACCTGAGTAAGGATGTTACTTGACTTTCGCTGACGCTGGGTCTTCTCATGCCTTCCAAGGGGCGCGATGTTCTCGGTGGATTGGGGCGCGCTGTCTGGTCCCTGTTGGCTTGGGTATTCCTTCTCCTGCTGGAGGGGAGTATATGGTCCGATTCTTGTTGGACGTTCAAGGTCGGCTTCTGAATAGCGATGCTCACTGCTTCCGTTATTAAGAGGCGACCGTAGTTGTCTTCTCTGTGTACGACCTGGGTGCCTTCTATGAGCTCTTGTAGAGATGGCTTCCTGTCGTGAACATCTAGTAATGTTGATGGATGGCCCCTTGATTTCTATGAGCCAGCAGACGTCTCCGAAGGGTCGTTGTAGTGTGCCCGATGTAGTTTTGGCTGTGAGGTTTACACACCTCCTCTGGACAAGTAAATTTGTAAACTACATTCGTGCACATCTCCTTCGGTCCCCCCGGAGCGGTGCTGTTCTTCATTATTAAGGCTGCTACAAGGTTGGGCTTACTATATATCCTGAGGCTTATTTTATGGTAAGGGGCTTTTGGGGTTACGCCTCTGTTTATTATCCCGCGTAGTGTGCAGCAATCCTCCTTGTATGCAGACCCATAATGTACACGATGGTAAATAATCAAGTTTTCCTCGTTTTTCGCCATGGTGTTGGGTTGGTAAAATTCGTCCATTTTCTTTTTTATTGCTGCTTCGATAATTTGATCTGCATACCCGTTGTTTGTCAGCAGTTGGCGAATTCGGTCGAGTTCGTTATGTGTGTGAAGGTTCTGTTGACATACGCACTCACGACAGACTTTTTATATGCGTCCGGGCACTCCCCGCGTGCGTTTCAAGCAACGGCCAGCGTTCGTTGCTTTCGTATAAACGGTCGTCTTAAACTGTCCTTCTTGTTGTTTTACCAGGACATCAAGAAATGGCAAAGTCTTCTGCTGGCTGTGCTCTGTGGTGAAGTTGAGCACTGAGTTTCTTTTTAGAGCATCTGCTAGTTTTTTGGTTATCTTCAGGCTCTTTTATTGTGACGAATATATCGTCGATGTACCGCCCATAAATCCTAGGTTTTAGATGTTCTCTAAAGGTCCTTTCTTCGACGGTGGCCATGTACATATTTGCAAAGAGGACCCCTAGTGGGGATCCCATGGCGACTCCATCTATTCAAAATACAATCCATGCTAGATTTTTCCTTAAAGTATGTTTAAAATTTAATATGTTACATGTTGGTTTTAGATAAAAATTGCAAAATTACATACAGGAAGAAAATAATATAGAAATCTAAATGGGAGTCAAATATATGTATATGATAGCATGCATAAAGGTCAAGAGTATGTTTATACATAAAGTATGATTTATGGTGTGTGTGTGTGTGTGTGATGTCCAAAATGGCTACGTTGTTAACGTTGCTGATTCGTGTTGGGCGGGGTCATTCGACCTGAGTAAGGATGTACTTGACTTTCGCTGACGCTGGGGCGTACACAGAGAAGACAACTACGGTCGCCTCTTAATAACGGAAGCAGTGAGCATCGCTATTCAGAAGCCGACCTTGAACGTCCAACAAGAATCGGACCATATACTCCCCTCCAGCAGGAGAAGGAATACCCAAGCCAACAGGGACCAGACAGCGCGCCCCAATCCACCGAGAACATCGCGCCCCTTGGAAGGCATGAGAAGACCCAGCGTCAGCGAAAGTCAAGTAACATCCTTACTCAGGTCGCTGAGACCCCCGCCCCAACACGAATCACAACCGTTAACCAACGTAGACCATTTTGGACATACACACACACACACACACACACACTCAAATTTAAATCATACACATTTATGTATAAACACATTAAATTATCTCTTGTACCTTTATGCATGCTATAAAATATATACATATATTTGTACTCCCGTATTTAGATTTCTATATTCATTTTCATTCCTGTATGTAATTTTGTAATTTTTATCTAAAACCAACATGTAACATATTAAATTTTAAACATACATTTAAGGAAACTCTAGCACATGGCATTGTATTTTGAATATTTATTTTTAACCACTGTTTAAACTCTCACTCTTATTGTCGCAGTACATATGTCCTTATATTCTTTGTAACTAAAACAACGCCCTTAAGCTGTTAATCCCTAGACTAACCAGTACCCATACCTCGAGGTCATACCTCCCACACGATGAGATAAATAGGCCGAAAGGTCAGATTGTAAGTCAGTAGTCGCTTGATAATGCCATAAGGCGAAACAGCTGTCGTGACAAAATTCAATAAATGGAAGAAGGAAGTCTGCGTATATTTCACCAGAAATTGACGAACGAGAATCGGAAAAAACTTCGTCGGTATGAAGATACCTGCAAGAAACTTATTGATGCCACTAAAGCAATTGCTTTTAACGAAAATTGTATTAGAGAAAAACTATGCCCTAAAAGTATTGAAGAAGTGGCCGGGCATGGACACGATGGAGGGAGGTAGAGAAGATACTCCGACACCGTATAGAAGAATCCGCAGCAAGAATCCAGCAACTTGAAGTTGAGAAGAGAAAACGTTGGGAAGATTTCTGCATTAACAGCCCACTAGATGACCAACAAAAAGCACGTGACCTGCTTGAGTTAGAGAAGAGGAAATACAGACAGGTGGTGACAACGAGGCACAACAAGAAGCTACTCATCCTCCATGGGGGCCCCGTGAGAAGTGAGGAACACAAAGATGGCTTCGTCAACCTGGCTGGAATCGACCTTAGCCCCTATCAAAGTCCCTCCTGAACCTGGGTCTGCAGTGCCACTATGCCAAGAAACCACACACTGAAGCCAAGAGAATAGAAACGGAGGCCCTTATGACCGACTTTTACAACTCCGAGATGATGGTAAGCTAGAACTAACACCTACCGTCATTGATGAACTTGTTGGAGAAGCAGGAGACAGAGAGGACATTTCCGAAGCCAATAATCACCAAGGAGATGAGGGAAAGCGTAAACTAAAGAACCTCAACTACGTAGCAACCAGACATCTCATACGGAAAGGTGACAAATCATCATGTACGTAGTGATGAAGAAAAGTGATTATTTTGAAAAGATGGATAGGATCCTCCTGGACACTTCCAAATTCCAACGCTTGACAAAAGACCCCACCGAGGACCTCAGAAAGAAAGTGTCGAGGCTTGTGACTAGGGCCAACAATCAGCAAGACGTCGTAAAATTCCCACCTAAGGTAAAAGGAGACTATGGGCCCGGTTACTGCTACGGAACAGTGAAAACACACAAGGCAGGTAACCCCCTAAGGCCCATCATCTCTCAGATGACATCCCAACCTATAGGATAGCGAAAGTCCTGATGATTTGCTGGTACCTGAACATACCCGGTGCATATTCACTTAAATCAGCGGTGGAGTTTATTGATCTCCTACAGGAAAAAGGACCAGAAGACGACATTGCCTCACTCGACGTTGAGAGTTTGTTTACGAACGTTCCTGTCGAAGAAACGATCGACATCATTCTTGATCGTGTATACAGGTCCGAGAAGAACCCGCTGCCCATTTTCCGAAGATGTCCTCCAGAATGCCTGAAAGCCAGCACTACAGAAGCCCCTTTCCTCTCTCATCAGGGGGAATTATTTCGACAAGTAGATGGAGTCGCCATGGGATCCCCACTAGGGGTCCTCTTTGCAAATATGTACATGGCCACCGTCGAAGAAAGGACCTTTAGAGAACATCTAAAACCTAGGATTTATGGGCGGTACATCGACGATATATTCGTCACAATAAAGAGCCTGAAGATACCAAAAAACTAGCAGATGCTCTGAAAAGAAACTCAGTGCTCAACTTCACCACAGAGCACAGCCAGCAAGAAGACTTTGCCATTTCTTGATGTCCTGGTAAAACAACAAGAAGGACAGTTTAAGACGACCGTTTATACGAAAGCAAACGAACGCTGGCCGTTGCTTGAACGCACGCGGGGAGTGCCCGGACGCATATAAAAAGTCTGTCGTGAGTGCGTATGTCAACAGAACCTTCACACAGCTCATCATGGAAAGATATACATAACGAACTCGACCGAATTCGCCAACTGCTGACAAACAACGGGTATGCAGATCAAATTATCGAAGCAGCAATAAAAAAGAAAATGGACGAATTTTACCAACCCAACACCATGGCGAAAAACGAGGAAAACTTGATTATTTACCATCGTGTACATTATGGGTCTGCATACAAGGAGGATTGCTGCACACTACGCGGGATAATAAACAGAGGCGTAACCCCAAAAGCCCCTTACCATAAAATAAGCCTCAGGATATATAGTAAGCCCAACCTTGTAGCAGCCTTAATAATGAAGAACAGCACCGCTCCGGGGGGACCGAAGGAGATGTGCACGAATGTAGTTTACAAATTTACTTGTCCAGAGGAGGTGTGTAAACCTCACAGCCAAAACTACATCGGGCACACTACAACGACCCTTCGGAGACGTCTGCTGGCTCATAGAAATCAAGGGGCCAATCCAGCAACGATTACATAGATGTTCACGACAGGAAGCCATCTCTACAAGAGCTCATAGAAGGCACCCATGGTCGTCACAGAGAAGACAACTACGGTCGCCTCTTAATAACGGAAGCAGTGAGCATCGCTATTCAGAAGCCGACCTTGAACGTCCAACAAGAATCGGACCATATACTCCCCTCCAGCAGGAGAAGGAATACCCAAGCCAACAGGGACCAGACAGCGCGCCCCAATCCACCGAGAACATCGCGCCCCTTGGAAGGCATGAGAAGACCAGCGTCAGCGAAAGTCAAGTAACATCCTTACTCAGGTCGCTGAGACCCCGCCCAACACGAATCAGCAACCGTTAACCAACGTAGACCATTTTGGACATACACACACACACACACACACACACACACTCAAATTTAAATCATACACATTTATGTATAAACAGAAATTATCTCTTGTACCTTTATGCATGCTATAAAATATATACATATATTTGTACTCCCGTATTTAGATTTCTATATTCATTTTCATTCCTGTATGTAAATTTTGTAATTTTTATCTAAAACCAACATGTAACATATTAAATTTTAAACATACATTTAAGGAAACCCTAGCACATGGCATTGTATTTTGAATATTTAATTTAACCACTTGTTTAAAACTCTCACCTCGTTATTGTCGCAGTACATATGTCCTATATTCTTTGTAACTAAAACAACGCCCTTAAGCTGTTAATCCCTAGACTAACCAGTACCCATACCTCGAGGTCATACTCCCACACGATGAGATAAATAGGCCGAAAGGTCAGATTGTAAGTCATAGTCGCTTGATAATGCCATAAGGCGAAACAGCTGTCGTGACAAAATTCAATAAATGGAAGAAGGAAGTCTGCGTATATTTCACCAGAAATTGACGAACGAGAATCGGAAAAAACTTCGTCGGTATGAAGATACCTGTAAGAAACTTATTGATGCCACTAAAGCAATTGCTTTTAACGAAAATATATATATATATATATATATATATATATATATATATATATATATATATATATATATATATATTCAGCACTTCATTCTCGAATAATTGTGGTCATGGAAAATATAAAGGTCGAGTACATGGTTTGCAATCTGAGAGAAAAAATGAAAAAAATCATTGTTCTGCAATAAGATGCATGTCGAAAGTTAATTATTGTTTCATCTTTTATAATCCCTGTGTTTTTGACGTATGAGGAAACCTCCATTCTTTTCACAGATTTCTTTTTTCCCCATGAGTTTTGTGGAATTTTCATTTTATTATTTTCGCACTTTATCTTATCAGTAAATATTGGATAGATTGAGGCTGATTGACTGGTATTGATGAGTTTTGTATGTAAAGAATGACAGATTTCAGGAAGCGAAAAATATTTGTGAAAACGTACTGTAGAGTTTTTAACCTAGTGTCTGTTACTTTATCCATTTTATTAACTTGAAATCAAAACAGCATACCTGCTGAAATTTTATCGCTGCCACGATCGGTATTATAATATGAGCTCTTCTTCCCTTTTTCATGTAAGAGTCATAAATCATGATTTATGTATATTTAAAATGCCGAATCCTCCATTATGTTTGTTTTAAATCTGAAATCAGTCGGTGCCATATACCCGACATGTAGAGAGAAAAAGTAATGTTTAGCGTCTGTGCAAAGGGCTTATTTTGCTTGCCTTCAAAACTCATGTTGTTAATAAGGTCTGCTGAGAAGTGTTCATGATCCACGCTTTTGTCTTGAAATATATGATTTATCACGCCACATACTAAGCAGCGTCTTATTATTCTCATTAAATATCAAGATATCAAATGAAATTAATATACTTTTCCTTTCGTTGGCATCCTTGTACCGCACCTCAAGACGAAACTGATCTCTGTCCCTTCAACAATGGAATATATTAATAGGTACCTGTAAAAAAAGCTAGGGGATTTCCAGCGTCTATAGGCGATATGGAAAACTAAGGAAAAGAAAAACTATAAGCCCATTGAGAAATGAACAACGAAAAGGATAAAATCAGTGTGAAATATATCTGGAGCAACATTATTCAGAATGAGTATCATAGGACCGTTGCTGAGGTGTCATCCATTCAGTATTAAATTGTTGCCTCTCAGTTACAAATAATTATGGAAGTTCAATAATGCCCAACGAATTAAGTTGCGATCCGAACATAGAAGAGTCAGCCTCACCAGAACACGATAATGGGAGGTAATTCGGTGATTCCCATGTTATTTCGAAGCAATAATAACCCATTCTTCATTGTACGACTTGGGGGGAATAGCAGCGATTCGGCGGGTATTTCGGAGCTATTGTTAGTATAGATATGTAATTGTTCATTTTAGATGAAAAGACCTCGCAATGGCGGAACGCGAAATGTATCGTACAGACTATAACCGGTAATTAGTGTGTTCAAGTATATTGCTTTCTAGGAGTGAAGAGACTGATGTGGTGTATATATAAACTTGTGTGTTTGTGTAATACACATACACACATACATACACGCGCGCCGCGACGCACACACACACACACACACACACACATATATATATATATATATATATACTATATTTATATTATATATATATATTTATTATATATATATATATATTATATATATAGATATATATATATATATATATATATATATGGATATATATATATATTATTATATATAGATTATATATATATATATATATATATATATGTGTGTGTGTGTGTGTGTGTTGTGAGTGTGTGTGTTTGTATACGCGCACGCACACGCACACGCACACACAACTGGCAACCACCCCAACTTACACCTATTCATTCAGCATCAGTAAGCTAATACCTAAACAAGCGCAAGAACCAGGGAACTTTAGTGTTTGCTTTACTCCTTTGGCGGTGTTCCCATGAACCACAAACTGTTAACTTTCTCCTGTTTGAATTGGAAGTTCGATCCATCCTGGAATTACTCTGTAAGCAACTGCAGCATCTCAAGGCCGATCCCACTCTATATTCAGTCATCCAAAAAGTTCGATCAGTAACGTTCGATCAGTAACATTCGTGTAATAGAACATTTTTGTACTACTTCATTCTTTTTATCTTATTAATTCTTCATTGACCTTCGTCATTCATTAACATTCGTTAATCCTTACTATATTTTCAGTAACTCTTGTTCTCCATTTATGTTATTATAACTCACAATGGACTGGCATGCTACTCATATTAATTTGGGGGAAAATTAGAAGAAAAAATATGAATAATCCCTCATGGAAAGTCGCTAAAATGAATGATGGAATAACTATAGAATTCTTAAATTTAGGTAACCTGGAACCTCCTATTTTTCTTAAAGGGGGTCAAAGATGTTAGGGCACCAAGAAAAACGTGTATGTTAAAAAAAAAAACAACGAATTAAGCAGGGGAAAAGATGGGATACAGACAGAGTAGCAAATATGGACGGAATTACGGATAGGATTTTTTACATGACCTTCAAAAA